>NC_135369.1:52081389-52399826 GCF_049243985.1 Paroedura picta
GATCTGATTTCTTAAGGGTCTCTGCCTGTTGTTTCTTGTACAATCCATTAGGTTAATCCATCTTCATGGTGCCAAAAGCATAGTTAGCTGAAATTGTACTTCTCCACTGGCAAAGAAAAGATCTCATTAATTGCAGGGATCCTGAGTTCATTCTCAGATCTATTTCAGCTGTATGTAGTCATAATCTTGCCCCATGGAAACATTCTGCTAGAACTGCCAAGTTGCATTTTAGAGAAGGAACCTATGGTTTAAGGAGACCAGCATAATAGTTCAGCAGAAGCAAATTTAAGAACATACTGGACTCCTCTTGGGCTGTTACACAAATATCAGCTCACTAGTAAAGTTGGCTTTAAAAGGGGACTAGATACATTCATGGAGGACAGGTCTCTCAATAGCTTTTAACCATGATAACTACACAGAACATCCTTACCACAGTTCCTTTAAATATCTGTGAAATGGCCATCTGGGCTGTCCAGGACACAGGAACCAGGACACAGGCTGTCTGACCTGTGCTTCTGCTCCAGCAGGCCAATCCGGATGCACCCATGGATCTAACATATCCATGGGTTCAGAGAGCAAGTTTGGCATAGTGGTTAGGAGTGTGGACTTCTAATCTGCCGAGCCGGTTTCGATTCTGCACTCCCCCACATGCAGCCAGCTGGGTGACCTTGGACTTGCCACAGCACTGAGAAAGCTGTGCTGACCGAGCATTGATATCGGGGCTCTCTCAGCCTCACCTACCTTACAGGGTGTCTGTTGTGGGGAGAGGAAAGGGAAGGCAACTGTCAGCCGCTTTGAGACTCCTTCGGGTAGAGAAAAGCGGCATGTAAGAACCAACTTGTTGTTGTTGTTGTTCTTCTTCTTCTTCTTCATATGCCCCCCTTCCCCAAATGACAGCTGGTGGCAGCCCATTATCTAAGCCAGTGGTTCTCAACCTTCCTAATGCTGCGACCCTTTAATACAGTTCGTCATGATGTGGTGACCCCCAACCATAAAATTATGCAAGTGTTCTTTCACAGAAATTAAACCAAAACTGACTAATGGTGTGAAGATCCATTGTTCATGATTGTATATATAAATTGTTTTTTTCCCCAGGGTTTCTTAGTTCAGATCTGGCTCTTGTCCCACCATGCCGATCTCACTCTTCTCCAGCTGCAGGAGGAGTAGCAACAGTGGGAGCACCCCTCCACACACCAAGCTGCTCACCCTGCTGTGACCCCTGTGAAAGGGTCATTTGACCCCCCAAAAGGGTCCCAACCCCCAGGTTGAGAACCACTGATCTAAGCACTTCCGTTTATATACTATGATAATTTACAATCCTGGAAGGGCCATTGCTTAGTGATGGAGCATCTGGTTTGAATCCACAAGATCAGAATGTCCAGTGACAAGGATCTGGCAGCAATTAATATTGATATTAAATACCTCATCTTGTAGAGCCACCACCAGTCAGAGGAGACATCTTGATAGACCAATGGTCTGACTCAGTATAGAGCAGCTGCATTCTCCAACCATCCAGTCAGAATCAAGTCTGTTCAGCCACACTGACATCAATGAGTATTGCTTTCTAGTAAACATGCTTAGTGTTACAGCTGGAGGGGAAAATAAATTGTGGGAAAATACTGTCTACTATTGGAAGTATGTTCCAGCAGGCACATATATTCATTAAAGAATTGATGTTATTTTTTTTCCATGTGAAAGAGGAATCATCAGTCTCACAAGGGTTTGCTATATATTTAATTTAAAGTTGGTAGCAAGGCAAAGAATTCCAAAGATGGCTTATGGTACCTCAGTGAGGTACCATCATTTCATAACTAGTTCTGACTTCAAAAACATTGCAGTCAGATATGAGGAAGTGAGCAAAAATGACAGAGATATTTCTAAGGAATTGCATTCATGGCCACAAATTACACAGTATGGAGGATCTTGAATAATACCCTGATTTGAAATGACCATGTTTCATAATTAACATTCTCCATGTTGCAAATGAGTGCTTGAGGTTAGCCAACATTTTAGCGGTTTGCCATCTCCTTCTTCCCAGTCAAGTGGAGGAAACGACAAGCATTTTGTGGCCAGCAGCATTGTCAAACTTAGTTTTGTTCTTCATAAGAAATAAATACATTTCTCCTTAGAGGCACTAAAAAGTTGCAGAAGAACCGAGTTCAGCTATTTACACAAAATAATATGGTTGGTATGTATTTTCTTAGAACACCACAACTAGAATCTTCATTTCCTGTCTTTGGTACTGTACACACATTTTTTTTAAGAATAAAAAGGAAGTGAAGATGAAATCTAAATAAATACATTCCCCAGAAATTCATACTTCATGGCATTTCAAGCAATAATATATTAGCCTCAGGGATACTTTCATCTACTGTAAAGAAATTAAATGGCTCCCTACATATTACTATCACTAGTTGCTTAAACAGCTGAATTTGGTGATAGTCTCTTGTATTCTCAGTAGAATTATACCAACAAGAACCAGGAACCATAATCAGATGCCCATTCCTGTCCCCCCTTCCCTTCACATGTAGGAGTGCGATAAATTGATACTGTCTATCAGACATTTGCCTGTAGTGCTATACCTTAATTTGCTTGGAATAGAGAGTTATCAGAAACCATACCCCATCCAGAAACCAAATTCACTGACTGGGACAAAGTTGCAAGTATCCAGGTGGTCATGAAGATTTCTTAGACTTACAACTGATCTCCAGATGGCAGAGATTAGTTCCTCTGGAGAAAAAAAGCTGCTTTGGTGGTTAGCTTCAGTCCATAACATTATGCCCTGCTAAGGTCCCTCCTCTTCCCAAATCCTGCCCACCTCAAGGCTCTATGCCAAAATCTTCATGAATTTCTCAACCTGGAACTGGCAGCCTTAGCAAAGTTTCATCCCATCCCCAGCCCTTCTCTTTTTAATTCCTCCCAGTGCAGAGGTCTGGAGGTTGCGCCGGTTTTAATAATCTCTGAATCTAATTGTTGAAAAATCCAAGAGAGCATCTTTCCCCTTCCACAATGCTATTTTTCTTACCACTGTGTCTCCTTCATTTCTGTAAACACACATATCATTCACTCTGCAAAGTTCTTTTTAACAACTGACCCCACTGACTTAAATTTGGTTCCCCAGCGACTTCATGAATAACCAACTATGTATACATGTAAGGAAAGAGAGAGCTGATTAGGAATAAACACATTCCTTTCATTGTTGGCTGGCAACAGAACCACGTTTGGTTTGAATTAAAGACCCATCAGTCTGAAATAGAAAGATATGGGCCCTTTTGAAGTCAATGCAAATCAAATTTGAGTGATAATTAGCAACAGATAATTAAAGCCTACTGTTTATCTGCACATATGTTGTTACTGACTGGCTGCTGGGATAGAGCCGTGGAGCAAACTGAGCATGCTGAAAGATGCAGAACTTGGTCCCTTATTTCATTTAGAGTTGCAGATGCTGCCTGAATAAGAAACTAAATGTGCCTCCCCCCCCCCCCGCAATGGTACATACATGACTCTAGACCAGCCTTTCTCAACTTTTTTACCATTGAGAAAACTCTGAAACATTCTTCAGGCTTCAAGAAATCCCAAAAATGGTGCAATTGTGCAGGATATGGATGAGAAGCATGGCTGTATACATGCCCCCCCCCAACCCTCCCATCTCATCATTATCCGGAGGGGGGGGGGCTGGTTGACATGACCAAATATGGGTCATATTTATTGGGTCATATCACCCAATAAATGTTTAACAATTTTTAAATATATATAAAAATAATTAACTCCCATCAATTTGGGAAACTCTTCCAGGGCCATCAAGAAACCCCAGGGTTTCATGATACTCTGGTTGAGAAAGCCTGCTCTAGACTAGCAATCCCCAACCTGTGGGTTTCGGACCACATGTGGTCCTTTGACTAATTGGAGGTGGGCCCCGAAGGACACCTTCTCCCCCCCCCCAGCCTTTTACTTCATCCCCCCCCCCGGCCCTTTACAACACTCTTTGGGTGTCATTGTCTCCCATCACTCCCAGATGGGACTATCTCGTTGCAGAGAAACAAGCTCAGGGTTCCCATTGATTTGTCATTGTCATGAGTTAAAATTTCCATGAAAATAAAATGTTCCTTATGTTCATTGTTGTGGCGTGTCTGTATCTTATTTTGAAGGGATGTTTAAACAGAGAGGGTTAGGGCAGTGGTTGAGAGTAGAGGAGTAAACTATCCCCCCACCGGGCCTAAGTAAAAGGCGTTGAGTGGTCTCCGGTGAGTGGTCCCCGGCGTTGAGTGGTCCCCGGTGATAAAAAGGTTGGGGACCACTGCTCTAGACTATCCCTTTTTATGCACTCTAGCAATATGCCTATTTCAAAGTTAGGTTTGTTGCAGCATGTACAAAATCATGGAACCCTTAAGAAACCATTGGTTCAGAGTATAATTAAACATGAATGGATCACCTATTGTTATTTAAAATGCAAGTAGCATCTAAAATTTAAATTGAGATTGAGGCTAGAGCATGGAAGCGGATTTTTATTCTGATTTTACGCCCCTCCGTCAACTGTTATTTGATTTTCTGTAAGTGATATGGTACCTATTTTCCCAACAGGACAAATAATAATGGGGAGTGGATGGGAGCACTGAGATTGCAAAAATGGTGTGGGAGTGAGAAACCTCAATTCAAACCAAGTCCCCTGGAGCTGCTGTTTAAAATCAGTGGGAGATCTATTCACAATTTTTAATCACTGTATCCAAATAAGGCCTCAGGACCAAGCTAGTTTAGATGGCAGCAGATGTATGCTTTCAAACAGTCTGGCCCTCTCCTCGCTTTCTATTGATTGGTCAAAATAGGTATAGAATGTATTGATCTGTTACTGTTCATAAAATCATAGAGTTGGAAGGGACTCCAGGGTCATCTAGTCCAACTCCCTGCACAATGCAGTAAAAGTGATATGCATTTTATGTTTCAAGTGAGGAGCCAATGAGGAATCATGGTCCCATTCCTCCCCTTCCTAATTCTTCCCTGTCTGACTCATCTTCCCTCTTGCTTGCTGCTCCTATTCGTCTTCCTGGCCACTACCTTCACGGTTCTGTGCTAAATATGAAGGTCAGTGCTTCTTCATGTCAAATGGCATGCAAACTCCAGACAGAAGCTGGTTTTTAACACTTTGGGGCCTTTTAGGGAAAAGAAAAATAGAATTGCTGTTGCTCATTGAGTTTCTTCTGTGCAGGCACACAAGGGCTCTGCATAGTCCCCTACGTGGGACTGCACAGGAGACATGAAGATGAACTGGCTGTGCTGTACTTTTAAGAATCCAGGCATGCAGTCAATTTTAACTTGCCTTTTTATGCCAGGTTTTGTGCCTCAAAGCACTTTCTCTTAAAACTACAGCTATCTTTGAACCCTTTTGCACACCTTGAGTGGCTAGGCCATGAGATGATTCTTCCCTGTACAGGATCCATTCCTTGCCACATTTCTGCATTCCAAGAGCTGGCAACCGTACCACCTAATAAACTGCACAGTTAATATGGATTCTGATTCTAAAAGTTCTACCAAGCAAAAGGTAATGGATAAAATAAGCACGTGCATAGCTACTCAAACACAGGACAGCATCTCCCTCTAGTGGCGCAATTTGAAATTCTCATAAACCTAGATCCATTGTGGGTGGATGTCTTCTCATTTTAAGAGATCTGAAATCTTTAATACTTACCTGTCCATGAAAGGCTATTTGAACCCTAATTAATTTAAGGTTTGCATTAACTAACTTACTTCCTGATTATTTATTATTTAAAGACTAGATTTAAAGCCCATTGTACTTGTAAATACAACAGACACTAGAAAGGGTATTTGGGAGAGTGTCTTCTCTGGTAGTGTGTTTGTGGCAGGGGTATTGTAGGTGTTACACCACAAGCTAAGTTTAGCTATTGTATGACCTTGTAAGTCTCTGTTTCATCTCCTTTTCTTTATAAGTTTAATGCTATAGAATAATAATATTAGCTTTTTATATTGTTTGCAATCATTGTGAAATACCTTTACTCCTGTTTTCAGAATAATTTGAATATTGTATTTCTATTTTAGATACTCTGTCAAGAGATTTCTTAAAAAGTTGAAGTTGGTCCTTAAATATAAAGTATGTATTCATGACCATTGCTTGTTAATTTGCTAATATCAATGTTGGACAACTGCTAATTTTACTTTTGTATTTTCCAAGAACCATCCCTTGAAAAAGCTGTAGGCGAAACGCGTTGGGACTTGCGTGAAATAAGAATAAAAGAATTACTGAAACTGAAAAGAGACAACTTTATATAAGTCCAATTTGGATATTTTTTATTGCCATATTGGTTTCCCAGTGCGTCTGTACTATTCTATATTTGTCTCCTCACTGGGATCCACCTCTCCCAGTTCATTAAGGTAATGATAAGGCAAGTGTTTATGAAGTGCAATAAATAACAATTGGGAGTTTTTAAGCAGAGGCTAGACATTCATCTGACAGAAATTGTGATTTTATGAACTTTTATAAACTTAGGCAGATGGTGAGTAGGCAGGAAGGGATGTGCCAGTGTTTGTCTCTTGAGGCCCTTCCCTGCATACCCAGGGAATTGCTAATCACCACTGTGGAATGGCAGGTGAATTCCCTCCAGGCCAGGCTAAATTTTGGAGATTTTGGGAGGGGGAGAATCACTTGGGCATGAAATTGGGGTTACTGTGGGAAGGCAGGTAGTCGTGAGTTCCTACATTGTGCAGGGGGTTGGGCTAGATGACCCTGGAGGTACCTTCCAACTCTATTATTCGATGAAACTATCTATAAAGTCTATTACCTAGGGATGTGCATTCAACTCATCTGACCAGGAAAAATATCTGGAAAGTAAAGGTAAAGGTAAAGTTAAAGGTATCCCCTGTTCAAGCACCGGGTCATGTCTGACCCTTGGGGTGACGCCCTCTAGCGTTTTCATGGCAGACTCAATATGGGGTGGTTTGCCAGTGCCTTCCCCAGTCATTACCGTTTACCCCCCAGCAAGCTGGGTACTCATTTTACCGACCTCGGAAGGATGGAAGGCTGAGTCAACCTTGAGCCGGCTGCTGAGATCGAACTCCCAGCCTCATAGGCAGAGCTTTCAGACTGCATGTCTGCTGCCTTACCACTCTGTGCCATAAGTGGCTCTATCTGGAAAGTATCTTATTGTTATATTCTCTCAGATGTAAATCTGGCTGAATTTCAGCTATCCAAAATAGCTAAACCTGAAAAATCCAGAAAATATTCTGGATTTTTTGGGACCACCAAAAAATTAATTAAAATTAATTAATTAATTAATTAAAATTAAAAGGCATTTAAAATAACTGCAGTTTAAACTGAGCTGTAAAGGTAGTCATTCCCATCCTGGGTAGCACTGAAGTCAGCTCCAGTTGCTCAGGATGATCCTGGGCTCACTTAAATGGCTCACGGCTATTTTAGTCCTACGGTTTAGGGGTCTACACATCAGCTGTGAGGTTTAAATGGAGGGAAGCAAAACATGCTGCTGAGATAGTTTGCAGCTATTCCACCATTACAGCAAACAGGCGTACCTGCCTCCTGTAAGGCTGAAATGGCTATAGGCCATTTCAGCAGTCCATTTCACTTCCATGTTTGGGAGAGGGAGGCAAAACAGATTATTTAAATGGCTGCAAGCTGGTGGGCAGACCTGTCAAGCTGCTTGGTTTAAATAACTTGGCAGCCTATTCAGTGATCTATTTAGCTTCTCCCTGCTTCCAAAAGGAGGGAAGCAAAATGAATCACTGAAATGGCTGGTAGTCATTTCAGCCTTACCAAAAAGACAGGTACACCTGTCAGCTTTAAGTCTGAAATGGCTACATACCATTCGCATGGTGCATTTCACTTCCCTTGTATCCATCAAGCTGTTAGGTCTGTGAACTTAGGCAGATTGTAAATGGGTGGGCAGAAGGGATTGTGTTGGTGCTTGGTTCTTGTAGCTCTTTCTTGCATGCTTGGGGAAAATGCCAATTGCCACTTTGGGATCAGAAGTCAAATCTCCTCCAGGCCAGACTGGCCAGTGATTCTGGTTCTGGGGGGAGGGCATCATATGGGCATGGAACTGGGCTCACTATGGTGGGCAGGTATTTGTGAATTTCTTGCATGCTGCAGGGGATTGGACTAAATGACTCTGGAGGTTCCTTTCAACTCTATGATTCTATGAAATGCTATGAAACTCTGTGTATTTCAGTGGCCCGTTTCACTTCCCCACACTTGAAAAGGGGGGAGTGATATGGATAGTTGATCGGCATTGCTGAATATGCACTAATAAAAAACAGGGAAAATGGCTTCTCTGAATGCACACACCTGGGGAGGGCATCATCTGGACATAGAATTGTTCTGTGGGTGGGCAGGTAGTTGTGAATTTCCTGCATTCTGCTGGGAGTTGAACAAGATGACCCTACAGGTACCTTCCAACTCTATGATTCTATGATCACCATTTTCTTCTGGGCAATGCTGAGTTTCTTCTTAAAATGGGAGATTATTTACAATTGAGAAACAGGGCAAGGAGCCCTAAACTCTACTTTCTAGAGGTGCAGTTTTTCTCATTCTTTTCTGGGGAGGATAAATCAAGTAAATAAACACAAAATTGGTTAAAAGTACTAAAGCCCTGTTGTTGTTCTTTTCTTCTGGTCATCCTAAAGAAAAAAGAAAAAAATGTCATAAACAATTGAAATTGGATCATATTCTGGATCTATTAGTTTAAAAACTACCAAGTTTGATTGTTTTATTATAACTGAATTTAGTCTTTTCTTGAACTATCAATTTTTAAAACCCATACTTTTGTTTCATCAACTACTTACATGGAGATGATATAAAAAAAAACAGTGCTGAATACACTGGGTTTTCTGGGTTATCTAGTTTGTTTTTTACATAGTTTGTTTTTCCTTCTCCTATAGAAAATAACATTGCATTTTCTTTTTACAAATTTTATATGTTTGAATATTTCTGAATTCCATCATTGTCAGCTATATGGCAGTATGATGAAAATTCACACAAAGTCAGCCCTCGGAATGCATGAACAGTGACATGCCAGATTGTTTGACTTGGCACACAGGGCCAGTTTTCTGCCCAAGAACTAAGGGAAAATCCCTGGGGTACTGGCAGCCCTGCTGGGGCTTGGCTGGGGCTTGGCTGGCCCCAGTGAGCCTGGCCAGGTACAACCCTGTTCCCCACATCCATTTTATCTACAAAAACCATTACATCTACAATCCCCTAGTCCAGTGGTCCCCAACCTTCATCTGGTCGGGGACCGCCTCTGGGGGTGGGGGAGAGCCAGCAGCCCGGCTCCCACAGTTCCTCATAAACGCGCATGCGTGTTTTGGCCACCAGGTGGTGCTAACACGCACGTGCAGAGTTGCCGCGCATGTGCGTTTTGGCCACCAGGCGGCGCAAACGCGCATGCGCGGCAGTTCCGCACGTGCGCGTTAGCGTCGCTGGCGCGCCGGCTGCCATGCCGGCTGCCGCGCCGGCTGCCGTGCCGGCCTCTTTCCCCCCCTCTCGCTGTAGGGGGGGAGGCAGGCGCGGCCGCTGGCGGCCCGGTACGATGGCCTTTGCAGCCCGATACCGGCCCGCGGACCGGGGGTTGGGGACCCCTGCTCTAGTCTCTATTTTATCCTCCAGGAGAGCTGCTAACCTCCAGATGGGTCCTGAAAATCTTCCAGAATTGCAAATGACCTGCAATTATAGAGATCAGTTCCTCCAGGGAAAACTGACTGCTTTGGAGGGTGGATTCTATATCTTTTATCCTGCTGAGGTCGCTTCTCTCCAAAACCCTGCCTTTCCCAAGCTCCACCCCTAAATCTCCATGAATTTCCTAACCCAAAGTTTGCATCTCTACTTTCCAGTGTATGGGACTTTACTTGCAGAAATACCTAACTTAATCTGTTCTTTTAAAAAGGTAACAGAAAGTGACATTTCAAACTACATTTTACTAGATCATTATTAGGGAAATGATTTTGTATGGAGAGTTTGCAAATATTCAGGCTTGCTAAATCTATTTGCCTGATACCCACACTGAAGCTGAGAAAAAACCCACTTCTAGTCTGAGCATATTAGCAGAATCAGCATGGATGACAAAGCAACAAAACCCCTGGCGCTAGATATCTCTTGAGGTAACATTTCTTTCATTTTCTGTTTAGATGCTGAGGGAAGCAGTACTCATAAAAACATCCAGCTGTTCTTTTATGAGTTCTACTAATTTCACTGCAGGCTAATCATAGAAATATTTAGTATTTTAAAAGATCACACCTTTACATATACAATCCTGGAAATAAAATCAGAGTCCAGTAGCACCTTTAAGACCAACAAAGCTCACGCCTTGAATAAATCTTTGCTGGTTTTCAAGGTGCTACTGGACTCTGATTTTATTGTGCTACTTCAGGCCAACATGGCTACCATTTGAATCAATCCTGGAAATGTTCTGGATTCATACGTAAAGTCCTTGGCTGAACAAGAAGTGAAACATTCAAGCATAACCTGTAGCAGAACTTACCTACATAAGAAAAGCAATAAGGGTGCTAGAAGAAACTATTACAGATATCAGGAGCTTACTGAGCAGATATAGACCATTTACGCACTGGAGGTTTCATGCTGGGCTGCAGACTGGAGTTTTAGTTGTGGCAGGTTGCCCCACCTCTTCCTGCACTCACATTGGGGAGCATTTTGCCCGGTGTGCCTCATCTGCCCCCGATTTGTGCTCCTGCACGGGAGCTGAAGCAGTGAAATTCCCAGTGCGTAAACGGTCATAGAAATTCTACCTGAAAAATGTATATAAAGCTGAAGCCACCTTCCCTGGCCACAGTTCATGCTTCCATGGTGATAGCAGGAGAAAGGAATATTGAACCACACATCTTTGTTCCTGAATCTCCTATTTGTGTGCTAAAGAGATGACTGAAAAGTAAAGAAGGCTACCAAAGTACCTTCCTTCTCCAGAATAAAAAGACTTGGTATTGCACCTGGTGTTGAGCCAGGTGATTCAACACTAGAAAAAAAGCTTACCGTAATTGGACAGAAATGCATTAAAGTTATAAGCTAAATGACAATGTACAGAATACAATTTTGCTTTTGTAAATCTATTATTTCATAGATTTTGTAATAATCTGCTATATAATAAATATATAGCAAATAATATTTTGCAACTGTGTTATCCAAATTCATTTTAAAGAGTTTTGAAAACCTAGCTATTCATCTTGTTTAAATCAACACAATCACAGATAACAAATTTTTTTCCCAAATCTTTGGCTGTATTGCAATGGTTGTTTCAACTTGTAGTCTTCAGCTAAACATTTCCTATCCATGGGTTAACAATATATTTTCCCAACTTGTCTTTTAACAGTATTTATCTAACATAACAAAATAAACTGCAATTTGTTATACTTTTTTTACAAAACATTTTATAAATATTTTTACAAAATGTATACAAAGCAATTTCAAGTGAGACATACTATACAAATGAAAGTATTTAAGCAAATAAAGTCCATACCACACTGACAATAAGTGACACATCCTCTTTCATTAAAGTCAGTCTGTAAGGCCTCCCAAGTCTAACAGATAAATTACGCTGACCTTTTCAAATCAGGTATTTTTCGTAGTTGCTAGCCGAAATTTTTTTTAAACCTTAGACAGTATGGAGAGATATCCAGGAAGTCAATAGACCAATTCTACAAAGCAATTAAGCACAAATAAATGGTCTTCACTGGATTTAGAACCATGGGCTGCATAACAAATTCACACTTTTTAAAAACAACAAACAAAAATATTTTTACTGCATTATCAATTAAAATATTCAGAGCTTTAAAACGAAGTTCAATAAATAAAATACATTAGCTATCCCAGGTTAATTTAGCTGAACTTTGTTCAGAGGGCTCCCAGCATAAAATGTTGGGATAAACATAGCTGTAATTTAATCCACATAGATGGAAGTGCAGTTCCAATGCTTCAGCTATAATTTTTCTGAAAAGTAAACTTCAATATAAGATTCAAGATGAGTAAGTTTTGGTTTGGTATATAAGTTCAGAATATTCTGTACAAATGATGGAAACTTTCTACTCCCAGATAAAACCAAAAGTAGCAGGATCTATCAATATGTGTCCAATTTATTGTTCATCCAAGCAACTGATCTATGCAACTGGTGCAAGATACACTCTACTTCCTAGACATCTCATTATGGTTACAGTTCTATGAATCTTGAGGGAAAGGAAAAATAAAACAAAGTGGCAATGCCAAGCCATTATGCAAAATCTTCCAAATCACAGTCACTGAGGAACTGTAATTTTTAAGATTGGCACACTTTTTTTTTAAGTGGCAATATAAACAGAAACGATTGCCATACTTCTGTTCATGTTGAAATAAAGGATATTACTATTTTTTTCAGGTTACATTGTTTTTTAGAATTCCTTTGTGTTGCTTAGGGCTTCTGTGTTGACAGATGTGCAAGAGCCATATTTTACTCTCCTTTAGATTACTACAACTCAGCTGAACCTAGGAAAGCAAAACTCAGCCCTTTGTTCTGGGCACTCTGGCAATCTGACTGACAACCACAGTTCATTACTCCTATTGCATTGAAAAGCTTCAAGGAGTTCCATATGAATAGGAGTTCCCTACTTTTGCCATTATCAAGAAACACATCCAGCTCCTGTCTGAACACAGAAGACATAGAATCAAGGCCTCTGCATGCTCATGAAATTGACAAGAACATTTTTAAACGTTTTTGTCTTTTGCTGAGGGAAAGCTACAGAGAGCATGCCTCACAAACCATACAGCTGTGTCTTTCTGAGCAAGCACACATGCCACGTCCTTCTTCTTGATGGCACAAAACCAGTGTGCCTAGCAGTTCTGATGACAGAAGCAGGCAGCATAAAAGGAGCATACCATTGATTTAAAAGAATAAATTAAAATAATATAATATTGTCAACATGACTGCCAGCCAAATGTACACCATGCATGGAGTTCCTTTGGCTCTAGAGTATGAATTCTATGTCTTCAGGTATAAAAAAAATTAATGGGATAGCAGATTAACTTTGGTTTGTACATATTTTGGTAATTATGACTGCTGCTAAAGAAGACTAACATTCTTGAGCAGCAAAAAGCAGAAACAAGCAAAAAAAAAACACTTGCCTTTAAACTGTTTAGATTAAGGCTAATATTTCTTTAAAGTATAAAGTATAAACCACTACTATAATAACACAATTTCCAAATAAAAGTGCTTGTGACACTTGGTCTAGAAAAACATTGATACCATTTCAGAAAGACTCAGATGGATTATAAAATGCAAAACCTTTTCATCAAGAATCAACATTTCTATGTATTTATGTAGCATTAATGGATGTCTCCTAGCCTCCTGTTTTACAGGTTTTACCCTCTAGTTTTCAGTATGGCATGCACTATTTCATGCCATGCTTCAGGGAGAAATATTGTCATTCTATGGACTAAACTCGCCATCTGTAATGTGTTTCTTTCTGCTTCTTGAATAACAGAAAAGCACTTAAAACTATAAAGCCTTGAAAAAAAAATCTTTTTTTCCAAAACCAAATTCTAGACACATGTAAACAGAGGTATTGTGAGATTTCTTAACTGCAAACTGTGAGCTTTAAAATTAATTTATTTATGTGGGGCGATGGGCTGGTCCGGTCCTTCCCATTGAATATAACATTCTTAACCTTTTTTTTTTAATAAACCAGTTGTTAGACTGTGATTGTCAGTTTATTACCTTGCTACTTAGGGCCTAGTGAACTGCAGTCTTACTAAACAGTTTTCAAAACAATTAGCACGAGCAGTATCACAATGTGTAGGCCCTACAAGACAGCTTTCTCTCAAGGATTTACATTACTAGATACCTCACTGTAACCACAATGAGTATTGCTCTCAAACACAGAACAGAATCTACTTTAGAAAGGGTAACCTTTGACATATGTCAGGCTGCATTTGTGTCATTCACATTGGCTTCTAAAAGAAATATGTCCATGGTACTGCAACTATTAACACTCTAAGATACTATTTACAGCAGCTTCTAAAAGAGAATCGGTTTCTACAACTCCTTCACTGTGGTCTGAAATAAATTTCTCCAGGCAGTTTTCTTGTGAAGCAATAAGTGAAAAGTTTGGAAATTCTAATTCTAGAGAGCCACTGCCAGTTGCCTCACTTTGTGGCTGTCTCCCAGTCTTTTTCAGTTCCAGTATGTTTTTGAATGTAGTCTCTAAACTCTTATTGAGCAGCAAATCCTTTGGGGGTTCCCCCAAGCCTTTCAAGTCATCTGGATGCAAATCCTCATTCTTTGGAGAACTCCGAGGAGCTTTGTCTTGGAGGGAATGGTTACATGTTGCTTCACCTGGATTCTGACATGTTTTATTATGCGTACCATGATCTGTACCTGATAAAGTTTTTGACCTTGAATGATCTTCAGAGCTTAAACAGTTTTCATGAGACTTGCAAGGGTCTCTACCAGCTAATTTTTGTTCAGAAGCAGAAATGTGCTGGCTTTCAGGAGAGCAGCTTGTTTTCTGAAATTTTAAAGCTTTTGTGAGGCTTTCTGATTTTTTAACAGAAATGCTTCCTTGTTGTGGGCTCAAAATATTGTTAGGCACTACATGAAGTTTGTTGCGATTTAAGGACTCTGCTGTGCTCAAACTTGACTTGTCTCTGGTTATGGTATTAGCAGTCTGGTTCAAAGAAGTCGAAGTTCTGCTAGATTGAGGATCGCTTTCTCTAGGGTGTGCTTCATCAGAGACTGTATCAAACTGTGTGGAGGAACAACAGAAGTCTGCCAGAAAACCATCTGAAATTGAAAACAAATATTTCAGTACAAAATTGAAGGATAATGCTAAGCCAAGAGTTCAACTGTGGTGGGAAATGGCAGCGGTAAACTGGTTTAGTACCTTTTCTGTATTTTTATGACTTTTGTGTTAGCCACTATGAGTAACCACAGAAGAAAAAAACTATTTTTTTTTCAAATAAATCAATTATGCAAGCTCTTGCTCCTTTGGCAGAAGCATTTCTACATGAGAAAACAGAGTTGCTTACCTGTAAGTATTGTTCATTGTTGTGTCTGAACATAGTCTTGTGTACAGACACACATTGGGACTGTGTATGCACAGGCCTGCTGTGGAGAAGATTTTCTAGCTTAAAAACTTCAAAGGGGGCGCTCTGCAGCCGAACCACATATGTGCAGATTTTCCCGCAGACTGTACCACCTGACTGTAGGCAGAGCACCCCGTCCCTCAGTTCCTTGAATCACCGTGAACCAAATGGTTTATTTGAAACAGACAACCAAATTGAGGGCTCACCATGGGATAGGAAGGGAGAGAATGTGTGTTTGCACACAAGATGTAGTTGAACAACGTTTGCACACAAGACATCGATTCATCTTGCTGTGCAGCCCCACATTAGGACCATAAGAAGCTAGCTTTCATTGAGGGTTCAATGCACAATACTTAATGAACCTCTCCTCTCTGGCTCACGTCACAGCACAACATATGTCTTCCATCGGGATCCTCCTGGAAAAGGCCACAAAAGTGGCATGCAACCTGACCAAGTGGGCTTGGAGATCCAAAGGGCAGGGGAGAGACTATTCTCTGTACAAAGCCTGTATAGCCGCTACCATCAAATAAGAAATGGATTGGGCTGAGGCCCGGTATCCCTTCTTTAAGGCCCCAATAACAGGCAAACATTGACTGCAAATCCCTAAAGATTTTTGTTCTGTCAATATAATAAAGGATGGCTCTCAGAACATCTAATGTATGTAATGATTTCTCTGCGTCCAACGATGGGTTAGGAAAAAAGGCAGGGAGCAAGATATCCTGAGTCAAATGGAACTTCAAAACTATCTTGGGTAAGAAATCCCAACTGGGGTGTAAGAATACCTTGGATGGGAATACTCTCATGTAAGGTGGGTCGATCCAAAGGGCCTCTAATTCCCCAATGCTCCTGGCCAAAGTGACAGCAACTAAAAGGGCCACTTTCATGAAAAGATAATTCAAAGGTACAGATGCCAAGTGTTCAAATGGGGCTTTCATCAATGCGTAAAAACGATGTCCAGTGACAATTGTGGTAAAGGATGTTTTCTGGGGGGGGGCGGGGTACAGACTGGTCAAATCCCTCAAGAAAACCTTAGTTAATTTGTGTATAAACACAGATCGCCCATCCACCTCACAATTATAAGCTGTGATGGCTGACAAGTGGGTATAGATTGATAACAACAATAGGCCTGTTCTGGCTAACTCCAGAAGGTATGAGAGGATGCAAAGTAGTGTTCACGTGAAGAGATAAACCTCATTCTCCCTTGCCCATTTACAGCCATTGGAAAACCTGGTAGAATTCCTCCTAGCGCGCATCAAAACGTGACAAATGCTTAGTGGGAGACTGTCATGTTCAGGCAAACAAGCCATGCTGTTAAATGTAGATGGGTCAGATCCACAGGAACCGAGGAGGCTTGAGTACAATTGGAAGGTGTGAGTTGGAACATTGGAAAGCCGGAGAATTATGGGGAACCAATGCTGGCAATGCCAATAGGGGGCAATAAGAACTGCGTCAATACCCTCCACCTCCATCTTGGCAAACACCCTGGGTAACAGCAGGAAAGGCAGGAAGACGTAAAAGAACGCTGCATTCCATGTCAGCTGAAAAGCATCCCTTAGGAATCCCTGGTCTACTCCTCCCAGTGAACAAAACTTAGTGGTCCAAGCCCTGGCAAAGAGATCTATGTCTGGGTAACCCCAGGTGTCGAAGATGGTGGGTTCAGGACCCATTCGTAATAAGCTGGGAACATCCTGCTCAATCTGTCTACTTCTTTATTCAGGGCCCCAGCAATGTGAATTGCTCGAAGGTCTGCATGAATATGGTGACTTCTGTCCAGACGCTGATGGCTTCCCTGTACAGCCAGAGACAATGTGCCCCCTTGTTTGTTGAGATAATACATCGCCAATGTATTGTCCATGCGTTACCAATCTACAAAGGAAGATAAGCCCAAACAAACTGCTCATAGTTCTAATAGGTTAATATGGAGGGACGATTCTAGCGGGGACCAACAACCTTGGGCTTCATTGCTCTCACAATGTGCTCCCCACACTTCCAGGGAAGCATCAATGGTAAATCTAATATCCAGGGACCATACTCCCGGAGGGACCCCTATCCATTGTTTAGAATCATGTAGCCACCAGCATGGGGAGGAATTAATCCATAGTCTGAGCAAATAAAGAGGTTTTTTTCTAAAGGAAGGTCTTCTACTTTCACTCTAGTTTCCAGTGGCAGTGATGTACTTTGGAACCATGCGTCTCTGAGAAGAACAATGGCTGAAGTCATAGATCTGACAGCCATTTCCACAGCTTGTCTTCCAGAGTTTATGCCCTGTTTGGAGGTCCTAATTGCCTCTGATTGATCATTTTAACCAAACTCTTTGCTTTCTCTGGAAGTGGATCAATGTATTTAATTAAACTTTCCCATTGGCAAAGCTAGTAAGCACTCAAGACAGCTTGGTAGTTACCAATTCTAAAATTTAAAGCTGATGAAGAGTAGGATTTTCTGTGTAAGGTGTCAAGCCATCAGCTCTCATGGTCTACTGGAGCTGAATGCTGGTCTGGTTTCTGTTTGTTCTGCATGTCATCTATAATGGAAGAGGAAAGAAGTGGGTGCACATGCAAGTACTCTGCTGAGTCAGGTTTTACCCAGTATAAAGTGTCAATCTTCTTTGGAAAGCCTGGGCCGCCGCCGGTTGATTCCAAGTAAGTCTTGAAATCGTCAAAACCTTGAATTATTGGGAGCGCAACCATTTAAGGTGTACTAGAGTTTAATCGACTAAGTATTTATCCTTAGGGCATGAATCTGAACTCAAGACATCAAGATCGAGGCCCTTTGCCATACTCAATAGATGTTCATTATACATTTTATAGTCCTAACTAGGGGTACAGCAGTGTTGTCTGAGATAGTATCATCTGGAGATGGCTCTGAAAAAGTATCAGGGTTTCCCCCAACCTGATCAGACGTTCTCTCATGGAAGGATCCAAAACCGCAATCATAGGGCATCGGGACCAAAGACCCTTCAACAACGTCCATGGTCAGTTCAAAGTTCTCATCAGAGATGGGATGGTCCCATTCTCTATAAACTAGGGAACCCTCAAAGGGCCCTGTGGCATTAGTCTCCAGAGGAGTGGAGGAGAAGGAGAAGGAGGTAGAGGTTGAGCCTGACCCAAGGACATAGTCATCTCCTCCTCCTCTCCAGAATGTATGCTGGTAGTTTAGCGTAGTGGAGGTGTTTTCTGCCCTCGGAACCAAGGGGGCTGAAACAATGGGTGTCTATTCTTGATAATGCGTATCCCTATGTTTGGAGTTCTGGGATTTCTTTGCCAGTTCTTCCAACATAGACATGTGTTCGTTCAATGGTGGGACAGGTGTCTGGGTCAGTCTTGGGGTTTCAAATGCCATAGATGCCAGTCTCCTCAACATCTTGGCAGTGGGCTCAGGGATCAAGCCTACTGAATGAACTGACAGCAGTCTGGACACCGGTATCTTTGAAGCAGACAGAACCAAAGCCTTGAGATTCGTGGCTGCCTTCAATGGGACTGAGCCCGAGAGCTTTCTCCCATAATACTGCTTTAAGCCGCGATCCTATCAGACCTCACCTTTGTTGTGAAATGCTGACACAAGCTGTAATGTTGTGCCCTTCTCCTAAGCAGAGAAGGCACTGGTCAAGTTCGTCAGATAGTGGCATCTTAACTGCACGCTGACCACATTTCTTGAATAAAGCCTTCATGGCCATTTTACGAGGAAGAGATCAACAATAATGGAGGACCTAGAAAATACGACTAATTTTCTCAGGGATGGGGGCACTCCACCTACAGGTCAGGTGGCACAGCCAGCAGGAAAAACAAAACATGCATGGTTCAGCTGCGGAGCGGCCCCTTTGGAGTTTTTAAGCTGGAAAATCTTCTCCTATACACAAACAGTCGCCCACATTCCAATGTAGGGCTGCACAGCAAGACAGACAATAAACAGAGGAACACTTCTGACCACATCCCATGCTACATGGACATACAAAAACTTAGTTAGAAGATAAGGCAGCAAAAATCTCAGAAACAGAAGTTCATGAAGGATTTACTGTCACTAACTTCCATAAACTGTTAAAGCAGTTTGAGGTAGTTTGTGGATCAGCAGAAATAATGGATTTAAAGGAACTCCCTTTAAAACCCTGCTCTGTTCCTCACAAAAGCCCCCCAAACAGCTGATTGGTAGGGATGCATCCCAGCCACTCAGCTGTTTCAGGCTGTCTTCTGCAGTTCAGCATCCTCTTGGAGAAGAGTGACAAGTGGAGTGCCCTAGGGATCTGTCCTGGGACCTGTGTTGTTCAACATATTTATAAATGATTTGGATGAGGGATTATAGGGTATACTTATTAAATTTGCAGACGATACTAAACTGGGAGGGGTAGCAAACACAACAGACAACAGATCAGAATACAGGATGATCTTGATAGGCTCGAGAAGTGGGCTAAACTGAATAAAATGAAATCCAACAGGGACAAATGTAAAGTTCTGCATTTAGGTAGGAAAAAACATATGCACCAATATAGGATGGGGGAGATTAGTCTTGGGAGTAGTATGTGCAAAAAGGACCTAAGAGTCTTAGTAGACCATATACTGAGCATGAGTCAGCAGAGTGACTCAGTGGCTAAAAAGGCAAATGGGATTTTGGGCTGTATCAAAAGGAGTACCATGTCCAGATCACGGGAGGTGATGGCACCACTTTATTATGCTCTGGTCCGGCCTCACTTGGAGTACTGTGTTCAGTTTTAGGCACCACAGTTGAAGAGAGATGTAGAGAAACTGGAACATGTCCAGAAGACGGCAACAAAGATGGTGAGGGGTTTGGAGACCAAGACATATGAGGAAAGGTTGGGGGAGCTTGGTCAGTTTACCCTGGAGAGGAGATGACTGAGAAGGGATCTGATAACCATCTTCAAATATTTACAAGACTGCCATATAGAGAATCATAGAATCATAGAGTTGGAAGGGTCCACACAGGCCATCTAGTCCAACCCCCTGCTTAACACAGGATCAGCCCAAAGCATCCTAAAGCATCCAAGAAAAGTGTGTTTGAAGACTGCCAGTGAGGGGGAGCTCACACCTCCTTAGGCAGCCTATTCCACTGCTGAACTACTCTGACTGTGAATTTTTTTTCCTGATATCTAGCCTATATCATTGTACTTGTAGTTTAAACCCATTACTGTGCGTCCTTTCCTCTGCAGCCAACAGAAACAGCATCCTGCCCTCCTCCAAGTGACAACCTTTCAAATACTTAAAGAGGGCTATCATGTCCCCTCTCAACCTCCTTTACTCCAGGCTGAACATTCCCAAGTCCCTCAACCTATCTTCATAGGGCTTGGTCCCTTGGCCCCAGATCATCCTCGTCCTCTCCTCTGTACCCTTTCAATTTTATCTACGTCCTTCTTGAAGTGAGGCCTCCAGAACTGCACACAGTACTCCAGGTGTGGTCTGACCAGTGCCGTATACAATGGAACTATGACATCTTGTGATTTTGATGTGATGTGATGCCCCTGTTGATACAGCCCAAAATGGCATTCGCGTTTTTTACCACTGCATCACACTGCCTGCTCATGTTTAGCTTACAATCCACAAGTACCCCGAGGTCTCGTTCACACACAGTGTTACCTAGAAGCGTATCCCCCATCCAGTAGGCATGTTTTTCATTTTTCTGACCCAGATGTAGAACTTTACACTTATCTTTATTATACTGCATCTTGTTCTCATTTGCCCATTTTTGTTCTCATTTGCACAGTTGTTTTCTCTTGCCTGGAGGAACGGACCAGTACCAATGGGATGGAATTAATTCAAAAGAAATTCTGTCTAAACACCCAGAAGTAGTTTCTCAGTGGAACAGGCTTCCTCAGGCGGTGTGAGTTCTCCATCTTTGGAAATTTTTAAACAGAGGCTGGATAGCCATCTGATGGAGAGGCTAATTCTGTGAAGGTTCAAGGGGGTGGCAGGTTACACTGGTTAAGTATTCAGAAGAAAATCCCATTGTGTTCAATGGGACTTACTCCTTCTTCAGTGTGCTTAAGAAAGCAGTCCTCCTGTTCTTAAAATGGCAGATATGATGCCAGTTTGACAAGCAAGTCAATGTTGCATATATTTCAACTGTACTCAAAAGCCTAGGGATCCCCTACAAAAACACCAAGCATTTTTTCCTATGGTGATAACATTTTCAGAAATATTATACTGCCTCATATGTATTACTCCTTCTATTATTGAGACTCACTGAAGTGAGTTGGAAGAATACAGACATACATTTTAAAATCATCTATATATAAGATTTAAAGTATTGAAGATAATTAGTTTTTTACCAGGATCTACTATTGCAAGACGTTTATCCCGGGATAAACATTGTCGTTCTTCCTGGTTAAACATCCTGTCAATCATGACCATTTCTGCAGAAGGATTTATCCTCTGAAAAAAAAATCACTTTTAATATCATAAACAATAAATTTTATATATATATATATATATATATATTTATAGAACCTAGTACAAGTTTCCTAACAATAACATGTAATATTATGTTTAATGGTGTACTCTTGCCTATATGATGATAATGCGAGTATATATAAAATTATTTTTATAAGAACATCATATTCCATCACTAAGTGCTGTGTATCATATTCCGTTAAATTTTGCCCACAAGTCCCTTCTGAATTCCATGGGGCCCATTCCCAAGAGGAGAGAGGACTGTAGTCTTAACCTCATATGCAAATAAAACAAAGTCTATAGTAAAACAGCACAATTAGTATTTCTAAACTTTTCAGTGGATTGTTTGTCATTCTTATGGAGAACGTGAGTTTTGTGGGATATGCCACATATCTATGCTTATCATTTTATATAACTTTATATATATATATATATATATATATATATATATATATATATATATATATATATATATATATATATATATATATATATATATATATATAACTTTATATATATATATAACTTTATATATATATATAACTTTATATATATATATATATATATATATATATATATATATATATATATATATATATATATATATATATATATATATATATATATATATATATATAAAATATATAAATATATATAATTTTATATATTATCCATTATTATTCATCTCATTTATACCCTATCTTTCTTCCCAGTGGGGAACCAAAGAAGCTTACATTGTTTCCGTTATCCATTTTAACCTCAGAACAACCTGTGAAATAGGTAGTCTGAGAATGTATATAAGCTGTTTTTTATAGTTTTAGCTATATTCCTAAAAAGGTCAGATTTGCACACACTCCCACGTGTGTGCCCATATTATTATATTTAAAAGAATATTGTTGAAATCTTTGGTTGCCAAATCTGAAAAGTATGTGAATATGTGTGCTGCAAAAAAGACCAATGCAAAACAGGGAGGAAAATGTTTTTAAAAGGTGCCTATGAAAAATGAAAGTTGTAAATGGATAGCATGTATGTGAATAATTTTTGAAAGGGAGAAGACAAACATATTTGCTGCATTAGAAAGAGCTGTGAAACATTCATCCAAATGGCCACCGCAAATTGAAAGAACACTGCAATAATGCCCTAATTGTTTTATGAACTACTAATTTTACAGCTAAAAAGTCCAGAAACAAAACAGTAATTAGATTAATGGAATATGGTATTAAATGTGAAGACAAAATTATTCATCAAGTACCTTACGTGCAGGCATACATGGGGGACTGTGCATGAGCAGGCCTGGCATCAGAGAGGCCTTTACAGCTAAGAGCCTCCAAGGGGTGCTGTGCACACCACAATCTTGTTCCCACTCAGGGATCACATGCTCCTGTGCAACAGCACCTCCACCCTCACTACCTCTAGTACTGCCAAAGTCAAAGCATGCAGCAGGACAAAAGTGTGCCTGCACAGAAGATACTCAATGAACAATAGTTAAACAGGGTTGCACTTACCTGTAACTGTTGTTCATCGAGTGGTCTGCTGTGCAGTCACACCTGGATTCTGCGCTTTTGCAGGCCTGCCTCAGAGAAAAAACTTGCCAGCTTAAGCTCAAAAGTCTTCTAAGAGTGCTAGCCCCTCCCCTCAGAGTGATTTTCCCGCCCAAAGTCACGTTATGTGAGAAGAGCTAGTACTCTCCCCTCTGTCCTTTCCCCTTGCCACTAAGCGGGTTAATCAATACATAGCAGCCCAGCAGGGATGGAGGGAGGGTTGTGTGACTGCACAGAAAACCACTCGATGAACAACAGTTACAGGTAAGTGCAACCCTGTGTTCATCTTTGTGGTTTCTGTGCAGTCTCACCTGGGAGACTAGCAAGATGATTATCATTGGAGTTGGGGTGGGCTATGTGCGAAGTACTGAATGTAACCCCGCCTTCCCAATTGCTGTGTCCTTTCCAGAGTCAACATCAATGGAATAGTGGTGTATGAAGGTGCTAGGCGTCGACCACGTAGCTGCCCTGCAGATGTCAAGTAACGGGAGATGCGCTGCAAAAGCTGCCGACGAAGCTTGTGCTCTAGTTGAATGAGCCTTAAGTCCCAGAGGGCAGTCTAATCCAGAAGCTTTATAAACTTAAATTATAGTCTTGTACAATCCAGCGTGAAATAGTCTGTGCAGATGCGGCCTTGCCCTTCCTTGCACCACGAAAACACACAAAAAGAGATTTGTCTTGCCTGAATTCTTTTGTCCTATCGAAATAAAAAAGTTTGGCTCTCTGAACATCTAAAGTGTGCATGTGTCTCTCAAAGTCGGAGATGGGATGTGGAAAAAATACTGGTAAAACCAGCAATTGGCCTAAGTGAAATCTGGACACCACCTTAGGGAGAAAAGAAATGCTAGGACGTAGCATAATTTTGTCAACAAAGACTTGTAAAAATGGAGGTACTGAAGAAAGAGCTGCCAACTCTCCCACCCTACAAGCCGAAGTAATAGCGACCAAGAAGGCAACTTTATATGATAAAAAAAGACAAGTCCTTTTTGGCTAAAGGCTCAAAAGGTTTATGTGTCAATTTCCAACACAAGGGATAAGCTCCATTGTGGAATTACATGTACAACCGGAGGGAACATATTTTTTAAACCTTTAAGAAAAGTAGATGTTAGAGGGTAAGAAAAAACCGATTTGCCTTTAATCCAATTATGGGAAGCGGAAATAGCAGCTAAGTGTACTTTAATAGAGGAGCTAGAGAGACTTCTTATCTTTCAATTTAGCTAAATATGAAACAATTACAAGATAGGCCTCTTTCCACCATCTTTCTTATATACCAAAAATATTTGGAGTAAAACCCTTGTGAAGGAGGTTTAGGGCCCAGAAGTACTACAGCACCTTTATTCACAAGATCAGCCACTTCTGATAGAACATCAGGCTCATACAAATCCCAATGTACCAAAGGAGTATTAAACCTGGGAACATTTAAAAATTCCAAGTAATAACCGTTTTTTATTATTGACAACACCCAAGAATTAGGGGAAATAGAATTCCAAACATGTAATTTTTCAGACAAACCGCCAACAGTGACAGACGGAACCACCACTCATTGAGATTGGGTTTGTTGCACCCGGTTGTCCTTAGCAGACATATTCTGGCGATTATGCCCTCCCCCTCTCTTACGTCCCTTTTGGAAATAAGGTGAAGGGGAGAAATCCCATGGTCTGGTATCACACTGTTCAAAAAGCTGAAAACATTGAGGACAATAGAAAGAACGCCCCCACCGTTTAGATTTAGGTTGGGCAAATGAAGATGACCCAGTTCCTAAAGATTTTGCTTGCAGACGGTATTTCCTCATCTTTTCAAGGACTTCATCCATCTTAGAACTAAAGAGATATACCCCTTCAAAGGGAAGGTCCTCCAGAGCAGATCTTATATCTGAGGAGAGGGTGGAATTCTTTAATCATGAATATCTGCGCATGACTATAGAAGTCCTCATAATTCTCCCTAAACAATCAACAGCATGTCTTGCTGTCTTCACCTGCTGTCTTGCCAAGTCTTTACCCACCATAAGTAAAGCTTGCACAAAGGGTTTTTGGTCCTCTGGCAGTGCAGCCAGGTAAGGTTCCAATTTTTCCCATAGAACCACTTGCTAACGGCTCATAAGAGTTTGCAAATTAGAAACCCGAGTGCCCACTGCGGAAGACATATAAACCTTACGGCCAAAGGCATCTAACCATCTACCGTCCAGGGAGGCAGAATGTTGGTCTGCTTCGCCTCTTCCTGGAAGGACAGCCAAAAATACGGAAGGTTTTGGATGATTAAATAGAAAAGAGCATCCCTCTTCTTGAACCTTATATAAATGGTCAATTTTTTGGGCCGAAGGAGGGGCTGAAGCCGGAATTTGCCAGACCCTATCAAGAACCTCTGTCACTTTTCTGATCAAGGGAAGAGCAACAGGGCCCCCTTCAGAAGAATACAAGAATTCCATGAGGGGGTCTTCAGATTTTTCCAGGTTCACCCTGTATTGAAAATTTAAGGCATTTGCCATCCTAATAAATTGTTGCACATAAGGTTTACTGTCATCTGTGGGGGATCGAGCAATAAACTCTCCCACCACATCAGATGGAGATGGCAAGATATCAATATCAGCCTCATAGAATCAGAGTCAATGTCAAGAGTTCTGTCAGAACGTGCATGTCAAAGTCGATTGTTGTCAATGGGAAATCTTGATGAAGACGCTGGGATTGGCGAAAAGGATCGGCAATGGCGACGAAGTTGGTATCGGAGACAGACTCCGATGACGACCAGGTGGCAGGATTGAGTTCTTTCATCGACATTGGAGCATCTTTTTCCCAGTGACGCCAAGACGATGGTACCAACATTGGCACCCAGGACTCAGAAGAAGATTCCGACATCGACGTTGCTTGGACCTTACAGGCATGTCATCGTTGGAAAGAGACGGTGATTGATGACACAACAAGGCCAGCGGAGAGCATTGAGCAATATTAGGCGACAAGCCAGAACCTTCAACATTCGAAGTTGAACAACAACGACCAGCAGGTGTCGATGTCGAATAACGTCGAGAAATTGATCTCTTCTGCGACACTTGTTCTGAGCCTGGCTCAAGCAAAGGCTCATCGCTGGCGGGAAGCGCCACAACCTATGCAGAAGTTTGGTGCGGTGGTGAGGCGCTAGGAAGCTGAATGACCATCGATGGAGCCGGTTCACGTCCACATGAGTGGCCTCTCGACGGCTATCATATTGGCGATGGTGAGGGAGAATTTATCCTTTTGGCTCCCTTAGAAACAGCCAAAGCTAAAGGAGAACGACCCCGTGGTGGGGCTACTGCCCTTTTCTTCTTCCTCTTAAGAGGCTCTGAAGCAGCCCTTTATTGTTCCAGCAAAATATTGCTAGTTGAGGGGCCCACAGAAGTCGAAGGGCCAGCTGCCTCCAGAGGCCTCAGGGATTTTTCCCATAGGGTGGCCTTCAATCTTCATGCCCTATCACCCCTGGTCTTCACACATCACGTGACCTTGGGTGGGAAAGTCACTCTGTGAGGGGAGGAGCTAGCACTCCTAGGAGACTTTTGAGCTTAAGCTGGCTAGTTTTTTCTCCGAGACAGGCCTGAGAAAGTCCAGAACCCAGGTGGGACTGCACAGAAACCATGAAGATGAACTAGTAAGTGCAACTTTGTTTTCATTATCGATCTTCTGTGCAGTCCCACATAAAGATTCTAGCTAACAACTCACCAGGTAGTGGAGCGTATTCTCCTCACCTGAACAGTGAATGTACTACCTTCCCCACTCATGCTTCTCACCTCTCTGCAGATCTAAAGTATAGTAGCATATGGGGAGAACCAGGGAAGCAATTCCTCACTTCACAAACAACTGAAGACTCCACACAAATGACCCCCTTCAGCAGCAAAAGAAGAACAGGGGGGGAGGGGGTTGCTGCACTCTGGTGTGTGCAGTGCCCCTTAATATTCTTAGCGATAAAGACCTCTCCGATGGCAGGCCTGCTCATATGCATTCCCCCGGTGGGACTGCACAGAAGATCACTGATGAACTTCACATATCATAAATGATGAAGAAGAAGAAGAGCTGGTTCTTCTATGCCGCTTTTTCCTACCCGAAGTAGGCTCAAAGTGGCTTCCCTTTCCTCCCCCCACAACAGACACCCTGTGAGGTGGTGAGGCTGAGAGAGCCCTGATATCACTGATATCACTGCTCGGTCAGAACAGTTTTATCAGTGCTGTGGCGAGCCCAAGGTCACCCAGCTGGTTGCATGTGGGGGAGCGCAGAATCGAACCTGGCATGCCAGATTAGAAGTCCGCACTCCTAACCACTACACCAAACTGAACTGACCAGCAAGGAATATTGTGTTTATCATTACAAAATAGGGAGGTATGTACTTACATATACATCATTTTATCAGTCTTACCATTGCATCTTCCAAGAGCAGACATCTGTATTTATTTAACATAGCTTGTGTTCTTTTCAGAAGCTGTGTAGCTACAGTTTCAAATTCATTGTCCACTGAAAAGGCAAAAAGAACACAGTTAGGTAGCAGCTAACTAAAATGTTTTAACAACTAAAACATATCTTTTCTTTCTCTTTGCTACAAATTTAATTTTGCTTTTTTATGTAACGGCTCATAAGAGTTTGCCCCTCTTTAATAATCCCGATGTCTATTCAAGAACGTATGGTTCACAATGATAAGAAGATGGTAAAAACAAAGATAGAATAGCTCTTTCTGCCATTTTCCTTTATATAATGCTTGTCTGATTTCTATAAAGACCTCTAAGTTCAGGGAAGACAGTGTTAACAATTATGAAAGCAAAAATTACCTTTTCTTAAATCCTCTTCTGTTGGCAGTGATCCCTGGCAAACATGATATGCAAGAAGTCTCTGGACTGCATCATTTAAAGATTTGAACTGACTTTTATCAGGAGTCACAGCGTGTGCCTGGTCCTTTTGTAACTGCTGTAGAATGCTAATGAAAAGATTACTGTTGTCAGAAGTTAACATTTACAATAGCACTATACATGTGGGACAATTTTACAAAATTTAATAGGCCAAAAGGAAGAAAAATGTCTAAAGTGAAAGTATAAATAAAAGGAAACAACTTACAATGCTCCTTTTGTTAGCTGTTTAGCAGCAGGCCTCTTTTGTCCTATTGTATGACCATCCACCTGGGTTCAAAACACATATCTGTTAAACTAGAATACTTACCTCTAACAAAAACAAATTATAGAATCATACATATTGCCCAATAGGAATTAAATACAATACTTGCAAATGCTTCTCAGACCTATTTTCTCTATCACCAATGTACGTTGCAACAAAGTGTTTTCATTCATTCATTCATTCATTCAGATTTTTATACCACCCTTCCATATGGCTCTTGCCAATTTACATAAAACATTGTAGAACATTTACATAGAATATATAACAATTCAACAGATAGCAATCATGATATAACATGCCAACCAGAACGATATTTTAACAGAACAATAACATTGACAATCCCTGGGTAGGTTTGATTTTTCAGGGGGGGGGGGGGGCTGTAGAGGTTTTGAGTTGGTCAGCCTCAAGCAAATGCCTGGTGGAATTTTTAAATCTTCTGAGGTTCCCGAAAAAATATATCAACTGTATGAGCCAAAATTAAGAAGTAATACAACTATTTATTACACAGTGAACATAAGTATCTGTTCCACATAATATATTTCTGGTAAACCTTGGAGGAGGAGCATGTCTCGTGGCTTAAGTGCCAGCACTTGACACTGAGTGCATCCTCCTCCAACCGGCTTGCCTCTTTGTCCAGCAGCCAGCCAGCCAACCACCATCCATCCCATATTCCTGATCACCCCCTCCTCCTTCAGCTTCCCTCCAAGACTCAGAGGTTGCAGATCTCTCCTGCATGAGAGCTGCCCCTGCAGGTGAGTTCCCTTTCTGGGGGCCCTCAGCCTGCAGCCTTTCCAGGTCCTGAGGGGAGTGAGAGGCTATCCACAGAGTTCTTCCACCCCCCACACCTCCAATCTAGCGGCCTTTATATTCCTGAATACAACCAGCTTAGCCCCTGGTATGATTAAAAATGACATACAAAGGTACCATTAAAAACTCAATCCTAGTATGCAGCAACAAAATGAAGTTGCATATCCAATTCCAACAAATCACAAGAATAGTTTCACACATATAATAACTAAAGGACCCAAAGCGTTTTGACCCTGAGTGTCTTCTTCAGTGGTCAAAATTGTATTAATACACACAAATTATAACTATGTCGACATAAAACATCTTTTTATATACAGCCAATTAGATTGTATATGAGTTCTGAAATTGATTTAAAAATACTAATGTGAGAAATTCACAACATATTTATTGATTTATCTATAAATTTCTATCCTGCCTCACTTGACAAATGGCATATCAATGTAAAATTCAATTTAAATATTAATTAAGTAGCATTGGGTATATTCTAAGAAATGTACCTGTCCTGGATGCTCTCCATAGCAGAACATTTAGGCAGTTCAATATTGCTACACCCCCCTCCCTCCCTCTTTTTTCCTAACTCCCTCCAGAGTTTGAAGCCAGCTGACACAATCCTCAGTAGAACTGCATCATCCTTCCTTCCCCCTGATACCTATAGTGCACTTTCCTATACCTCTCTTTGAACACTTTGGCTTGCACATGAACACACATTGGGAATTGAACTACAGTGCAGGACAGGTCTGTTTATGTAATTTTCCTGGATTTAAGTTTTTAATGACACCTTTGTATGTCATTTTTTATCCCATAATGATGTGCACTTTATAATAAATAGTCTTATTACTTTTTATAACTTTTGTTTACTCAACCTTTGGGATCCTGTCTTGCTCCTCAGGTTGGGTTTCCTCCCCCTTTGTTTTTCTTGAGTATATAGATCCAACAGATACTAGAACTGCAACTTTTTTCACGATTACTGGAGAATGGACACCATTATATTCCATGCCACCACAAGACGACTGCATAGAAATGCTGATTTAGATTCTAGTAGGACTAAGCTATCTGGTTTTGGTTCTTTAAAAATCTTCAAACATAGAAAAGCAGACTTTTCCTAGCCTCTTACCCAAATTATTATGAGCATAGTGACAATTCTAGAGAATCAAGTCAGTATTGGTGTTAAATTAATGAGGAGAGTTTTCTTTTTCTCACATTGAATATTCCTCTGTTAGAATCTACCAAAGTTAAAATGGGAAGGAAGGCCTACAAAAACCATTTTATCAAATGTGAGCTGCGGGTCATGCTAAACTCTTGGTTTGTAAACTCCACTTACTGTGACATCTGGTGACCACCCACCTACTCTGGTTTAGTACAAGGGTCACAAATAGGAATTCTTAACCAGAGTAAGATCTTGCATTAGATCCTATGATCTGTCAGCTACCACTTTCCAGTGTCCCATTCCTCCCAGCAGTATTTCCAGGAAAGTTTATTCCCAGGGCAAGGGACTAACAGATCACGATGCTACAGTGGAGATGAAGGTGACAACAGAGGATCTAACAAAAAGCAAATTAATTCCCTTCCCAACCTAAATAAATATTAGTCTACACAGATCCTTCAACACTGAGAATAAACTTTCCCAGGATTGGAAAGGACTACTAGGGGAAGAGCAACATAGGAAGGATTCGTGATCCTTGTGATTTCTCATCTACACTGCCTGCCTGTCAACACCAGCTGCAGGGATATACAGGGAGCTGCAAGAAACAGGGAGAACTAGAGATCCAGCCTCTGAACACATTCCATGTACTTTTCATTAGCTCCAACACATACACTCTACATAAAAACAATGCAAAGTATTTATAGCTGCTTAATTTTCACTAAAATTTAAGAAGAAATGAGAAGAAATTTTTTTCCTACCAGCATATTCTGTTGGACAGAAGATGATCCTACTACTTTTTCCTGGTGTGGCAGTGTTGTTCCTAAAGGTTGTTGTATAACTTTACCTCCAGTATCTTGTCCTACAAAAATATATATAGTCCTTAAAATGAGCCATCTTATTCATTTAAACATTTGTCATCAAATCTTTTTCTTTAAAAAACACAATAAATTGCTCAAGTCCTATGTGGATGGCTTTTTTATCTGTTTGTTTGCTTATTTAAATAATTAATTAATTAAATATGGCAGGAAAGAGATTGTCTGACAGACAGGCAAGATGTGTTTTGTTTTCCACTGCCTGACCCCAAATCATGACCCTTATCTTCTTTAGAGTTCACCTTTCCAAGTACTAGCCAGGGCCAACCCTGCTTAACTTCGGTGATCTGATGGGAGCAGGCTTGCCTATTCAGGTCGGGTCAGTATAAATGGATGGGAACAGTCTTTTTGATAGTACAATCACCAGGCAACCAACACTGCACAACTCTGCACAAATAGTTTTTGTTGCTAAATGGTTCTTCTGGAACTCAAATAAGAGCAAGCATATTTTATAACAATACATTTATTTTTATACCCCACCAGACAATGCAATTAGTGCATTCTGAGAAAAACCGCAATACTCCATCAGTATTCATCCCAACTTTCTCTGAGACATTTGCTAAATGTCATACAGCCCTACCTGCTCTCAGACTGTCTGGCTACAATGATCCACGCAATGGTCAGCTCCAGATCAGACTTCTGTAACTCGCTCTACGTGGGCCTACCCTTGTCTTTGACCCGGAAATTACAGCTGGTGCAAAACAAGCTGCTAGGGTCCTCACTGGTACATCTTGGAGGGTTCATACCCAGCCTGTGCTGAGGCAGCTGCATTGGTTGTCAGTTGTGGCCCAGATCAGCTTCAAGGTATTAACATTTAATGCTATTTGCAGCTTGTGCTCTGCCTATCTGAGGGACCACTTGTCTTCTTATGCTCCCCGCAGGGCTCTTTGCAGGTATTAATTTGCTCAAGGTCCCTGGCCCCAAAGAAACACCTTGCCTCAACCCAGTCCAAGGCCTTTTCATTCCTGGCCCCAACCTGGAAGAATGAGCTCCTGGAAGAACTGAGGACCCTACCAGAGTTGTCTCAGTTCTGCAGGGCCTACCAAACAGAGCTCTTCCACCAGGTCTTTAGTTGAGTTTGGAACTAGGAACAACTGGGGCCCCTCTTCCAGCCAATGTTATATCATCTTGCGAACCCCCACCCTGTAGTGATTGACTGCTGATAGAGGAGGAATGGGGATTATGCTGCTTCTTGTATTTTGTGCTATTAAGGGTTTTATGATTGGTTTTATTGAGGCTTTTATCTGTTTTATGTAACCCTCCATGAGTCCACAGAGAGTGGATGGATGGATGGATGGATGGATGGATGGATGGATGGATGGATGGATGGATGGATGGATGGATGGATGGATGGATGGATGGATGGATGGATGGATGGATGGATGGATGGATGGATGGATGGATGGATGGATGGATGGATGGATGGATGGATGGATGGATGGATGGATGGATGGATGGATGGATGGATGGATGGATGGATGGATGGATGGATGGATGGATGGATGGATGGATGGATGGATGGATGGATGGATGGATGGATGGATGGATGGATGGATGGATGGATGGATGGATGGATGGATGGATGGATAGATAGATAGATAGATAGATAGATAGATAGATAGATAGATAGATAGATAGATAGATAGATAGATAGATAGATAGATAGATAGATAGATAGATAGATAGATAGATAGATAGATAGATAGAGACACAGAGACACAGAGACACAGAGACACAGAGACACAGAGACACAGAGACACAGAGACACACAGACTGTTTATGCAATGGGGACTTCACTGCCCCAGCCCCGTCAGGAGCACAGATCGGGGGCGGATGAGGTGCACCAGGCCAAATGCTCCCCCATGTGGGTGCAGGAAGAGGTGGGGCAACCTGCCATGATTAAAACTCCAGCCTGCACCCCAGCATGAAACCTTCAGTGCATAAACGGTCACAGAGACACACAGAGACACAGAGAGAGACTCCATATAGCAATATTTTTCTCTGATAATGAAATTATCTCTATTCATTCCTCCCTTCAAAAAAGATTATTTAAGGTATTTTGCTAAAACCAAACATTCCTAATATATTAAAACAATTGTTGGGTAGATAAGAACCTTATTCTAAAGATTAAATCATTTATGGGATTAATCAGTAAAAGTACTACTTTTCCATTAAAAACAGCTGGACTCAAAACACAACTATAGACAGGATCATGCCTCAAATTTAAAATGTTGACATTTAGACAGATGTTGAAAAAGAAGAGTTGGTTCTTATATGCCGCTTTTCTCTACCCGAAAGAGTCTCAAAGCAGCTTAAAATCACCTTCCCTTTCCTCTACCCACAACAGACACCCTGTGAGGTGGGTGAGGCTGAGAGAGCCCTGATATTACTGCTCAGTCAGAACAGTTTTATCAGTGCCATGGCGAGCCCAAGGTCACCCAGCTGGTTGCATGTGGGGGAGCGCAGATTCAAACCCGGCTCGCCAGATTAGAAGTCCACACTCCTAACCACTACACCAAGCCCAGTGTAAAATCTTATTGCAAACTAGGAGTAAAGCCCACTCTAAAAGCAGGCCAGGAACTGGTGGTAACCTCACCCCCAACCCCACCAGCTCTCACTGAGTGGGTCTGGGAGCCAGTGGCATGCCCCCACTGCACCATTTGTCATGGTGCGGGTCAGAGAGTTGGAAGGAGGCTCCCCCAGCAGCTCTCATGCCACATGCAAAGGTGGGGAGTCCAGCCAGAAGAGGGGCCCCTACAGCGGAGGCTGGTGGTGCTCCTCACTCAGTGCAGATGCAGGGAATAGCCTCTGATTGACCCTCAGAGTGAGGTCAATCAGAGGTCCACCAGTGCTTCCCAATGGCACACCAGCTCCTTTGAGTGGTCTACTTGGAAGGCATGTCTTTTTTATAGTCCACTGCTGATTTAATCTTTGCACAATTATATCCATTTTGCTAACAGCAATGCAACAGAGAGAACACAATACATGCAGACCTTGACCCAGTAGATAATTCACAGAGCAGAATGTGCAGAGCCCTTTATTTTGAAAAAGCTTTAAAAATTCATTTTAAAAGTGTGGGATGAACTGAATGGAACACCTCCCAAGAGTGGGATGAACTGAATGGAGTTGCTTCTGGCTGCTAGACTAAGGAAGGGAACTGAATATAGAATATAGAATATAGACTACCATGTTGCACAAACAGAACTGTATACTAAGATTTAATTCTGCTAATGCTGGAATTTTCCTCTGACACAATGTCAAGAAGCAAAATTATGCATACTTCTCATAGTAAGTCTTCCAGCACTTCTGTTTAAAATGATGCCTTTTAATCAACACAACCAATTAAAAGTCCCGTTGAGCAAAAACCCTACCTAGCCCCACCCATTTTGTAAAAGCACTTGCAGGGGCACCAGGAAATATGTTGGCGGGTGTCCTGGCATGCATGGACAGCATGCATGGAAACCCCTGCAATACAAAACCCCTGCAATCCAATACTCATGGATCATGCATGTAATTTCAGTTTGCATTACATAGGTACAAAACAATATATAGATATACATATACCTTATTTGTGTGTATACTATCAATAAAAATGAGACTCTAGGTTAAATTTTTCTATTAATATTTAACAAATTCATGAGAACAGTTTTTTTTTTTAGAAATTTAAGGAGAAATTTTATTTCTTCAAAGGGATTAAAAAATAACAGAACTTGAGCTGATCAGAAAAGGTATTACCTAGAAGACTTGTTAATTGTGGTTGTCTCATACTATCCTGTGCCTTTGTTGATGAAACTGAAGATGCCAAGTTTGTAACCTTTTTTTGAGCCTGTAAAGTTATCACACAGATACAAAAGTTAATCAAAACCTGAAATACCCATATAACAAAGGAAGCCTACAAACACTGTGATTTGGATCCTAAGAGATCCAGAGAAGCAGCAGCTCCTCCTCTGACAGAACAGCTTTTCCATCTGCAAAGAGGGGAGGAAGAATTTTGACAATTCTCCCTCCTGCTGCAGGCTCCCAATTTGCTCTCCCCCCCCCCACACACACACACAAACACACACTTTGGGCCCAGACACACAGGAGCACAATTTAGAGGAGGCACAGACAGCGTCAGTAACAGGAGGGAGGTGGGGAAGATGACATTTCTGCTTAGAACTAAAACATAACTGTATTGTATTAGACCAGAATGTAAGTCCAAAGGCACCTTTAAGGCCAACAGAGTTTTATTCGTGTGAGCTTTTGTGTGCATATACACTTCCTCAGACAATGGAACAAAAATCATAAGAGTAAAGATATAAGGAGATGTAAATTAGTAGTAAATTACTAAATTACAACAAATATGCAGCATGATGATGAAGATTGGATAGTTATTATTTTGAGTATGTACTATCCTATCTCCCTATCCTTCGGTTACACCTTTCTTAGGCAATTGAAATCAGTAGACCTAGAAGGGTATAACTCTGATAAGGGTGGCACTGCTAAAGCCTAAGCATCATCAGAAGTGTAAGCTTTTGTCCTGATATGACCTTGTGACTTATCACCTACTTCAGGAATGTATTATGCATCTGCTGGGTTTAGATCTTTATTTAAGTTGTATTTTGTTTTGTATACTTCATTTTGTAAACTGCTTTGAGTCCCCTGAATTGGAAAAAAATAGTTACAATATTTTAAGTTAATAAAAACAGTTACATACAGACAAACACAAGAAAGATGTGAATAATCACAATAAGTTGCATTCAGTCATCAGCTGCAATGTATTTTGTTGCTTGGATATCTATACCAGGGGTTTGGGAACTCCTAACTAAGCAAATAAGTTTATTTTGTTAATGAGAACAATTCAGCCTCCTTAAAGAAAAGTTTTTGCATTAAAACAACTGAAGCCCAGCAAACAGACATAACTCAGAAGATATTTGAATGAACTGCATAATACACCCACCATCATAAGAACAGTAGTCCATGCATTCTACCATCCTGTTTCACACAGCAGCCAACCAGTTGCCCTGGAGGGCCAACAACCAGAGCACAGAGGACAAGGCATCCCTTGACGTGGCTTTTTAGCACTGGGTTTCAAAGGTTTGCTGCATCTGAATGCAGAAGTTTCCTTGACTTACCTGTTTCTGTAGTTTTTATTATTATTATTATTATTATTATTATTATTATTATTATTATTATTATTATTATTATATGATCCAAGATCAGCAGTCAAGATTATCAACAATATATAAAATAAAAATTGGATGCATAAAAAGGTGCTCAGTACAAAAAAATTACAATTAAAAGTAATAATAAAATTATTAAAACACTGATTGTGTCCTTCTGCCTTGTTAAGCATGACAAAACACAAAATCTTGATACTTTTAAGGGTAGTTTAGTTGAAACAGTCAGCAAGTCCATGGTTGTCATGGACAGAGGGTAGTAATTGGAGATAGACAATCAAAACGCTGTGAATTCACTTGTGGAATCCTGCAAGGAATGGCCCTCTCTCCAATCTTCTTTAACATTTTTATGCATCCTCTTGCCCCACTGGTGCAGAGGTTCAATATTCAGATGACACCCAGCTCTTCCTAATGGATGACCACCCAGATTCACCCCCAGAATCTTTAGCCAGATGCCTGGAAGCAGTGATGGGATGGCTCAAGCAGAGTCATCTGAAGCACAGCCCTTCAAAGATGGAGGTCCTGTGGCTGGGCTAGAAGGGTCCAAGCGAGGAAGCACGATTACCCAACCTGGATGGAGTACAGCTGTCAGTGGCTGACTCTGCCAGAAATCTGGGCATGATCCTAAACCCTTCCCTCTCCATGGAGGTGCAAGTAAAAAAAGTAGCGCAGCTGGCATTTTCCCACCTGCACCAAGCCAAACTACTCGCACCCTACTTGGCCCTAGAACACCTAGCCACAGTGATCCATGTGACAGACCTCTAGACTGGATTTCTGCAACTCACTCTACATGGGCCTATACTTATCCCTGGTCTGGAAACTATGACTGGTCCAGAATGCAACAGCCAGGGTCCTCACGAGAACATCTTGGAGAGCCCACATCAGCCCCATACTCCAACAGCTGCAATAGTTATCAATTGAAACCTGGATCAAGCTTAATGTCTTGATAATTAGCTTTAAGGTCATACGCAGTTTGGGTCCAGTATACCTGAGACCGTCTGTCTGCCTATGCCCCCCAAAGAACACTACGTTCAGCTAATGCCAACCAGTTAGTGATTCCTGGCCACAAGGAAGCACGTTTGGCCTCAACCAGGCCCAGGTTGTTTCACCTGGTGGAATGAGCTCCCAGAAGACGTTCCTGACAGAGCGGTTTCTCAGTGGAACCGGCTTCCTTGGGAGGTGGTGGGTTCTTCATCTTTGGAAATTTTTAAACAGAGGCTGAATAGCCATCTGACCAAAAGGTCATGTCTGTGAAGGCTCAAGGGGGTGGCAGGTTACAGTGGATGAGAGATAGGTTGTGAGTCCTGAATAGTGCAGGGGGTTTGACTAGATGACCTAGGATGTCCCTTCCAACTCTACCATTCAATGATTCTATGATTCTAAGAGATCTGGGCCCTGTCTGTGCTATCACAGGTCCGCAAGGCCTGCTAAACAGAGCTCTTCCACCAGGTCAAGGCCAGCGATAACATCTACTAGGTCTCCAGAATCCCCACTTATCCAGATAAACACATTCTATGGGATTGCATTTGACATCACCATTGAACATGTTATTATATGACTGACTAGCAAATAAGCTCGCTGCAGTCTTAATGCAGCGGGCGCTAGCAGGTCCTCGGAGGCGGCGGGGCCGGCGCGGGTGTGGGACGGGTGGGGGCGGCTCTTACGGGCCGTGGGAGTCTGCAAGGGCGATGGGGCTGCAGCATAGCGCGGGTCGGGCGGGCCGCATGGAGTTGGGGAGCGGGCGAGTGTGTTTGGCCGTGGCGCGGCACGGCTTGGCGGGCCCCCGCAGTGCGCTGGCTACCTGGGGCGGCGTCGGCAGCGCAGCGAGGAGGCGAGGCGTCGGCGGCTGGGTGCGGAGGCCGCTAGCTGGCGTTGGAGAGGTGAGGGGAGTGATGGCAGCAGGCATGCGACTGCGGGCAAGGAGGAAGGGGGCGGGGCGGGAGGTGCTTTGCGCCTCCGATTAGGCAGCCCTGCGTGAAGGGCGCAATTGTGAGCCACGCACAGCGCCGCTCGCAATTGGGCACTTGGCGCCAGAGTGACAATCAGAGGGCGCAATCGGCAGGCGCTTTGCGCCTGCCGATTGGGCCCTCTGATTGTCACTCCGGGAGAAGGGGGCCTATGGGCACCCTTCCCCATCACAGACAGGGCCCACCTTAGGTGCCCTTAACGGATTATATTAACCGCTCCGCCAGGAGTGGTTAAAGATGGTGTTATGATTGTTGACTCAGTCAACAATTAAACTTCTTTGTACTATTGCTCATGTAATGTTTTCTGTAAACTGTCCTGAGCCATGGGGAGGGCAGGCAGGCAGGCAGGCAGGCAGGCAGGCAGGCAGGCAGAAAAGAAAGAAAGAAAGAAAGAAAGAAAGAAAGAAAGAAAGAAAGAAAGAAAGAAAGAAAGAAAGAAAGAAAGAAAGAAAGAAAGAAAGAAAGAAAGAAAGAAAGAAAGAAAGAAAGAAAGAAAGAAAGAAAGAAAGAAAGAAAGAAAGAAAGAAAGAAAGAAAGAAAGAAAGAAAGAAAGAAAGAAAGAATTGGGGTAGTGTGCATAATTCCAAATGGCCTGGTAAAACTGACTATGTATGAGGACATGTTTGATTGTTTCTATGATTCCAGACTGACGACACAAACATTGTACATATGGGATACACGCATAACACCCTTCAAGAAGGTCGATGGGAGGGCATTAAATCAGGTCAGAGTGAAAGCTTTGTGGTATCTGGGAAATGCTACTGTATAAAGGTAACTTGATGGAATAAATTTTTTTGTTACAGTTCCCCACTGCTGGAGCAGACTGTAACCATGATCTGTTGACTTGAAGGCCAGAGCACTGTTTGATTAGTGCTCTGGCTCCTGGATACCCAACATGCAGTAAGGCTGTACTGGAGAAACCAAGTAGTTGCAATTTATCCTCTATTGCTCTCATCCACCTTGAGTGAAAATTGTCTGAAAGGATTAATGAAGTTAATCTGGGGTGGGCTGGGGAGTTTAATTTGTGTCAGAATTATATTGTTAGTAACCAGGCACACACTTCTAGTGGAACCAACCCTACTAGCTGAAGTAGGGCACTGGGCACAAAACCAAGTATTCCAAATAAAGACCTGAGGAGTTGGGGTTGGGGTGGTTCTAGTCTAAAGTAGACATTGTAGAGACATGTCTGTGAACCATATGTAAGCTAGGGAACCACCTTTTCAATGCACAGGGTCTGCCATAATGAACCAGATTTACTTTATCATATTATTTTACATTGTATTAATTATAATCAACCTCGCCAATGAATGAGCTTTAGTGTGAGCATTAGTCTATGTCAGAGTTAGAGGAATGTTTAGGAAAGGCCATGAAATGAATAAATGCCATTTAACATTTCCTGCATTCTGCAGGGGGTTGGACTAGATGAACCTGGAGGTCCCTTCCAACTCTATGATTCTATGATTATTTTCCATGTAAAAATATGTTCACATTTTGAATTCATTTTGGGATTAATATTAGGGCTAGGCTTAGCTTAGGTATGGTACAGGTTGGGGACTGGTTAGGTTTAGAGGGAGTGTGAAGGGTAGGGAAGAGTTAGAGAAAACTGCATCAGGTATATGCAGGATATCCAAAACACACACACACTGAAGGTGAGAGCCATTCCTAGGTGTTATTGACCTACAAATAGGCATTTTGTCTTGGGAGGGGAAAGAAAAGCTAACAATTGAGTAACTGCAGGCTACTGCTGCTATCATCTGAGGAATCTAGGCAGCTACTGGAAAACATGGCATCTGGTCAAAGAGTACACTTTCCTGTTTCTTCATGAGTGTAGATAGGGTTCTGACTGCTAATGTATTGTGTCAGCATACCTTGATTTCACCCTCTTATCAGGCTGATGATGATGGCCAGACCCCAATCTCTGGGGATCTATACATTTTGGTCAATGTATGTGAAAAAAAATTGAGGACTGGTGCCCAACATTCAATATCCATTTTGATCAACTCTGGAAGGATCACATCACTTTCTAGGGCCTTTCCCAACCTTAGCTGAGCTACAAGCCTCTTGATTTCTGCAACCAAGCCTGGACCCTTTACTAATTATGGTTATTAACAACTGATGGACCAATCCTCCATGAGTCTGTCTTACATTTAAAGTCATCAATTTTAATGTAATCTATTCTCATGGCCATCACTGGCAATTAATTCCTCAATTTTATTACTCGTTGAGCAATTAAATTTCCTTTTGTCTGCCCCCAAAGTCTCGTATTATAACATGGAGAGAAAAAGCTTGCTCCAGTCTTACGCATCATCAACATATGTAATTAGCAACAAGGTTAAATCTGTGGAAACTTAAATCTGAAGACTAAGAGTTGTGAACTGGCAGGACGTTTCTACAAACCTGGGGGGGGGAGTAGTTTGCAGAAGAATCTGAGGAGCTTTATAGAAGGGTGGTATAAAAATCTAAATAAATAAACCACCCAAAATAAAAGGAGTACCAGTAGCTTTAAGAAATTAATGTCCTTGGACATCATTGCTAGGCAACCACAACAGTATTGTCAAGCCTTGATTACTATCCATAAAAGCTAGGTAGAGACAGGAGGACAGCTTCCAGGATTGGTTTGAGAGGAGGAAAGGAGAATGATATAAGCTGTTTTGTGTCCCTATTGTGGAAAGAGACAGGAAAGGGAAAGAGGAAATTATTGGGAAAGGAAGATCTCTGCAAGCGCATAAGATTGCCATTCATAATTTTACAAATCTTTATCACATCCCCCTTAGACTTCTATTTTCTAAATTAAAAAGTCCCAGACTCTCCAGCTTTACAGCTGTAACCCCTTGATCATCTTTGTTCCCTCCTTCTATATTTTTTCCAGCTCTGCACATATAATTTTTAAGATATGGTGACCATAACTGTACAAAATATTCCAAATGGGGGCGCATAATGGTTCTATACATAGAATCAGAGTTGGAAGGGACCTCATGGGTCCAACCCCTTGTACTATGCAGGATGCTCACAACCCTATCGCTCATCCACTGTAACCTGCCACCCCCTTGAACCTTCACAGAATCAACCTCACTGTCAGATGGCTATCCAGCCTGTTTAAAAATTTCCAAAGATGGAGAACCCACCACCTCCCTAATGAATTTCATTGTATTCAATTTAGCCCGGTTCTCGAGCCTATCAAGATCATCCTGTATTCCGATTCTGTCTTCTGTTGTGTTTGCCAGTTTAGTATCACCTGCAGATTTAATAAAGCCTGACATATCACTGGTAGACAAAATCACAAAATTTTGGCTCACTTACTTTGGACATACCATGCAATCCAACTCAATGGAGAAAGCAATTATGCTAGGATTGGTTAGTGGTAAAAGGAAATCAGGCCAACAAAGAATGTTTAAAAATTTCCAAAGATGGAGAACCCACCACCACCCAAGGAAGCCTGTTCCAGTGAGAAACCACTCTCTGTCAGGAACTTCTTCTGGATGTTTAAATGAAATTTCTGGTTTAAATTGGTTCTGGTCCGTCCCTCCGGGGCAAGGACATTGTAGTATTTGCCACTTTATTCTCAATCTGTTTTTTAATAATCCCCAACACTGAATTTGCCTTTCTTATCACCACTGAGAACCAACTTGGTATAGTGGTTAAGAGAAGTAGCTTCTAATCTGGAGAGCCAGGTTTGACTCCCCACTCCTCTACATACAGCCAGCTGGGTGACCTTGGGCTCACCAAAGCACTGATAAAGCTGTTCTGACTGAGCACCTCACAGGGTGTCTGTTGTGGGAAGAAGGGAAGGCAACTGTAAGCCATTTTGAGGCTCCTTTGGGTAGTGAAAAGTGGGGTATAAAAACCAATTTCTCTTCTTCCTCTGAATACTGAAATGACATTTTGACAGAGGTACCTCCTATAACCCGAAGATATCTTTCAGTCTTGGTCTCAGACAACTTAGAACTGATAAACATATATTTAAAGTTAGAATATTTTGTTCTAATGTCCATAACCTTATATTTATCAACACTGAACATGTTGCTGCCCACTTACCAAATCAGGATGGATTCTCATTTATGTCTTCATAATCAGCGGCTTTCACCATTCTCAATAATTTGGTATCCTTTGAACTTAAGTCACTGAATGACTCAACCCCAATTCCAAATACTTTATGAATTAAATAGCAAACAATAGTAAATACACTAACAAGTAAGGTTGCATCACTCCATACCTGGCCAAAAGAAAACTGAGGTTGGGTTACTGATGCATGACTAAATGTGCTGGCAGACTTGGAAGAGGAAACTGGAAGACGATGTGATGCACTAACTGCTAGCTGTGTTCTATTTTGTTGTGTAAGTTGATCTCCAGCAAAATTTCCTCCTGAAGCAACAGACTGGGCTGATGGGCCAATGCTGTGGTGTACTGAAGCAGAAGAACTCACAACAGTAAACCGGTTGCTTGATGACATACTTGATCCCGTTGATTGCCCAGGAGACATGGCACTAAAGCCTGTTCTACTTTGGGGGATATTTCCTTGACTAGGAGATAAATGCAACACAGCAGGAGATGCCTGTTGCAGTGGAACCTGGCCACTAACAATCTGAGAAGTTCCGTGGTTTACTATAACTTGGCTTCCAGGAGCTGCAAAAGTTTGACCAGAAACTAATTGTACAGCAGCATTCTGATTATTCAGCATCTGTCCTGAATATGACTGGTTAGCTCTAAGCATGTTTGTAGAGTTCCTGTTCAGCATTACATGCTCAGTTGACACTTGGTTAGAAACAATCTGTGAAGGCTGATTCTGAAGCAGTTGTCCATTTATAGTCTGGATATGATGAACTGAATTAGGATTTACTGACAGACTTGTGGGTATAAGAAACTGGTTTTGAGGTGCATGAGACTGTCCCATAGGAGAATGGATAACAATACTACCACTGGCATTACTTACTCCTTGAGGAGTAACTGATTTTCTTGCATTTTGCTGACTAACAATATTAACAGACATATGTGGACTAACCACTGAATTTTGAGGTGGGTTTGATGAAGCAAAAGGGATCCCTTGTTGTACATGATGCTGCTGTATTCCCAAGCTATTCACATTGTAAGTGGTTTGCTGTCCCATCTGAATAGGCTTTGGTTGAATGTTGATGGGAACTTTGTTCGAATTTGGAGCAAGACCCCTTTGTATAATAATGTTATGCACAGGCAAAGATGTCTGGAAATTTGTACTATTGAATGGAACAGTTACAGGTTGTGCTACTGGGCTTGAATTTGAGTTGCCAAACATTGAGTTACCATTAGGAGTTTGTCTATGAACCAAGAGTCCACCACTCATGTTCGCAGGTGTTTGCTGTCCACTACCCTTCAAAATAATGTGAGATCCTTCGAGATTATTGAGTGTCATCATGGAAGGTTGGTTACTAAATGAACCAATTAACTGTATCTGTCCAGAACCACCAATCTGACTACTATTTGACAAATGCTGGCTGGGAACACTGATCCCCACATGTTGCATAAAGCCATGTTGCACACCAACTGTATTGCTTGCAAAAGATGCTCCAACTGGTTGCTGTACCACTTGAGTCACTCCTATAGGTTGCAGCGTTTGACCTGAGTAATTAGAAACATTAGAAGCCTGAGTAAAAGATGCTGATGAGGGAGGATGAAGCTGAGCTTGTGCAAACTGTTGGTTGGAACCTATGTTGGCATCCAGATATGCCTCTTCTGCCAGAGTCTGTTCAGTAATATTAGCTTCCTGCAGAGATTTCTGAAGGATATCAAATGGCTGATCTTCACTGAGATCAGGTAATGGGGAAGATTCAAGTTCATCATCAAGAAACTGAAGGCTACTTGGCAACTGTAGTCCATCACTTGGCCCCTCTCCAAGCTGACCACCCACACTTTTGATTGATGACTTAGTATCAGAGCTCTAAAAAGAAAAAAAAATGAACAAGTTATATCAATTTGTTTAAAATGTCACTCAGAGCATTCCTTAAAAATATCAGTACTAAAAGAGTCAGCTGGACTATTAAATTAATGAGCACTGCTCTTGAGCATTGTGCAGGAAGCTAGCAGGTTTTGAATTGGATTTTCTGGCTATAATTAGACAGTACAAGAAATAGGTGGGAAGCCTAGAAGGTAACAGACAAGTGGCAGTGAAGCCAAGCCCAACAAGACTTCTTTTCCGCTGATCATCCCAGAACAATGGGGACACAAGACACTGCAAAGAGAACTTAACTAGTGGCAATTTGCATCCTTCACCTCCACAACCTGTGGCTGTTCCAGTCCCAACAGGTATTAGGATTAGACCATTTTAAAGGGAGAAGCACAAATGGGAAGGAGAGGTACTTCACCACCAGCCACACTGGTGATGGAAACAGTTGTGGAACCCAAAATGGAATAAATGCAGCTGGAAAGGAGGGACAAGGCTGCAGAGAAAAAGCAGCGGGAAAGATTCACCATCCTTTGAAGAAATGGTGGCAAGGACTTGGGGGAGGTTAACTCATTTCCCTTGTATACTCTTCCCCAAAAAACACACTCTGTTGGACAGCCATGATACATAATGTGGCACTGAACAGCCATTCATTCAAGACAGAATGTGATAGCCTCTACCAACCCATGGGTTTTGTGAGGATGCTGACCATTCCTTCCTGGAATCTGAGACACCAAAACAAAGTACTGTTGGATCACTAGCAGTCCAAACACCAACAAAAGTCACATTCAAGGATGTTTGACATCAGCAGCAAGTGTAAAGACAGTGTTGTGAGACCGAGTAGGGAATCTCCCTAACCCTCTGAAACTTCATGAGTGGAGGGGGCATAGGTTAGAACAGGGGTAGTCAACCTGTGGTCCTCCAGATGTTCATGGACTACAATTCCCATGAGCCACTGCCAGCAAATACAAATGCTGGCAGGGGCTCATGGGAATTGCAGTCCATGGACATCTGGAGGACCACAGGTTGACTACCCCTGGGTTAGAACCCATAATGTCCTCATTCCACAGTTGGAAGTGCTGCATACTAAAATAAAAAGTATTTAAAAGTTATAAATGAAGCACCAGAGAAGTGCAAAAATGCATAGAGGGGCTATACCGCTGTTTGCAATATATTTAGAAATGCAATAAGAAAGAGGAAAGTTAACAGAGTGAGTCCAAACCAAGGACCAAAACATACTCAACAGCAAAAGAAGCAGGGTCCAAACTGTTACAGCCTCAAAGGAGATTCTTTTCCACTTAGAGGTGCAAAGTATGATAGTGACAGAGTCTCGAGACTCAGAAAAATCTGAAACTACTGATCACTACTTCCAAAGTTGTTAGCAAGAATGAGAATAAGCAGACATCTGCTGTAATAATGAAAGTAAGTGAAAACAGGTGTGATGTGGCCAAAGAAAGGATGGTCAGCAAGCACCATGAAGGAGCCTTGTGCAGCTTGCAGTGTTATCTGTACCACAAAAGGGCCAAGGGTGAAAAATGTAAAAACATAATACATTGCCAAGAAATTAGAAGGGCTTTCCTCAATGACAGAAAGGTCCCTTTCAGGAAAAAGTACACACTCAAAAAATCTCCCAAAACCCCTACACAGGCTTCTGACCAGAGCAGCAAGAGAGAGGAATGGATTCATTCAATCAAGCACACTATAGCCAAAGCCCTATAAAAGAACCTTTCTGAATCCTTTCTGAATCCAAGGTCCATTCCGCTGTAGCTGAATTGTAACACTTTGTAAACACTACATTTTTGACATTGTGCACGGCGTTGTACACAAACCTCAGCTCTCCAGCAACACTCACGTAACATTCGTTTTTTTATAGCCCTTCGGGGGAATCGTAAAAAGTGGATTCTCCCTTTAAAAAAGTATTTGACTCCTGAGAACAACCTGAAACACATCAGCAAAAGACATGTGCATTCTCAAAATAGCGTTAAGAAGAAGGTCCCTTCTCTGCTCCCGCCCCCAAGCTTCCGGCAAACAGGAATGCCTTTTCTCTACAAACCGTATAAAGCAACGAACAAGCGAGCACGCTTTTCGTTCAACAGGTTTTAAACTTTAAACTTTCAAAGTGAGCATCATAACATCACAGAGTCCCCTACTTACTGTGTGCCCGAATGTTGCCCTGCCTGCACTAACATGCATTATATGTTTTTTTTTCTTGGAGACGCGTGTCAATGATTGCACGCATGTGCAATTAGTGTGGATGGAGGAACTGTAAAAGCTCCCTCAGCAGGTTTTTTTCCATCTCCAATGAATACCTCCCCTCTGGTTTAGCCTTGTGTAAAAAGCCATTTTGGGGGGGAAATTACAATGAAATACAGTTCTACGTGAAGCAAAGAAGCGATGAATTAACACATATTCGTTGCCATGTGTGTTTTCGGATTTTAAAAAAAATTAAAGGGAAAGGGGCATTTTGGAGCCATGAGGGTGATTCGTTTGATTGGCTCTTCAGTTTCATTGACGGGCTGAGGCAGGCAGTGTTCATTGTGCTGTTACTGACTCTTCCATTTAACAGTATCATGTAAAAGGGCTCAATCCAGCCTTTTCATTTAAGATCACACTGAATGCAACCTGTATGTTGACCCTAATCCTAGAATAGTACACTCAGGATGGAGAACTCTAAAGACAAATAGTCTGCAAGGCTCCTACCAGATGCTTTTACTTGTCAAGGCAAGGCAAGGAAACTGGAACAGGGAAGAAAGGAGTCAATTAGAATAGGATACTCCATCCACAGTTGCTTATCCATACAAGCAGATTCAGGAATACTCATTCTTCCCAGCCTCCCAAACCTGAACTGCTGAGTAAATGTAACTTGAAGGAACGTTGAGGGCATTCCTTTGCCATGCCCTCTTGCCAGTACAGGCTTGAACTAGCCAGAGGCTTCACAGTCTGATGGCAAGCAAAGCATCTGTGCCCACCACAACTCACAATACTGAATATTCTGGTAGGATATGATTGTAGAGGGCTTCTCATTGTTATTCTACAGGCTGGTATGTGATTATGATGCATTTCTGAACCACTCTAGAGTCTTCACGTGCATCTGGAGATCTCTAAAACTAGTCCTATAGACAAGTAGTCCAAACTACAAGTGATGACAGACATGGAGACATCCTGTGGCCACCACCTCCATTTTAAAATCATTTGTAGTTAATTTTCCCAGTGTCATTTCAAATTTAGAAATCGGGCTATTTCTGCACCTGAAAAAGTTTTGCTTTTGTTTTATTTTTATTTTTTTTGGGGGGGGGGGGTTTGGATCAAGAACTTCTGGGATAGCCATATACTCAATCCAGACTGTGATTTTTAAAGAACCACAATTGCATCAGCAGTCACAAAATGGTTATAAACCCACCACAATTTATAGTTTGGTCCTATGAGATGAATGATGCCCAAAGTTTTAAAGAAATCAGCATTTAAAACTCAGTATAATATATATAATATGATATACTAGAACTGGACAATATAACCAAATACCATATCCATTCCATTTTGTATAGCATAAACAAACCACGGCAATTATACATATATCTGAAATAAAACTACAGTTTTTCTGTGTACTTACACTGGTATTGGCGAAAATGGAATTTGAGTTGGCTGCAGAATATCCTGCATTCATCAAGTCCTCACTGTTCTATAAGAGCACGAACCAGAAAAACAAGATTAAGTTAACACTAGTGCAATTAGTAAAATTACAAGAATAGCATCCGTGAGAAGTCACAGGGGAATGGAAACTCCCTCTCTCCTATAACATGCCTCCTCCTTCTCATACTACTTCCCAGACCCAGTTTGCTGATTCCTGCTTCTCCCATGTCCACAACTTGCCCCCTGTCTCCCTCCACCTTTGCTGTTCCTCCCTCCTGCCGGGTAGCTCAGATTTCTTCCTCCCATTACCCATTGCTCTTTCCACCACGCTGGCTCTTCCCATCCCCAATCCCTTGGATTATTTCTTCCCCATCTTCAGCCCCAGTTCATCTTTCCCCTTCTGATGAAAATTCTGGCACACAAAGCACCACTCTGGGTTGTTCCAACAACCCCCAAAACCACCCAAATGTTTTTCCTACCAGGAAGTCTGCAAATGAACAGTTTGGGTTGTCATTTTAACTCTAGCGGCGTTCCTTTAAAAAAAACAAAAAAAGGCTTTCCTGTACACTTGGGGTTCCCCTGAGTTTGTAGAAATCTATACCCTCTTTTTGGGAAGTCCTATTGGGTGGACATGACAGGGAGGGGACGCGGCAATCAGATATATAGATTTAGCAGAATGTGACTTACAGATTTACTGCCTGCTCCATGTAGGAAATAATTCAGTGCTTGGGCATCACTTTAAAAATATAACAAAGACATCATATAAACTTTATATTCCAACCTGCATTTATTATTATTATTTATTAATTTCTAAAATGCCCTTCTAAGACTGGCTCAGGGTAGTGTGCATACATAATTATGAATCCAGTTAAAACAATAACACATTAAGCACTTATGGCACATTAAAAATTAAAACCAATTAATAATTAAAAGTATTAATAAAGCAGCAATATCATTATCAGCTGAACATTTATTGCTGCCAATACATTTATCCCAGGCCAGATATAACTAAAGTGGGGGTATATTTGTCAGGGAGGACCATAGATGTTACCAGATCACAGGCCCCAACCAAAAGCTCATTGGAAGAGCTCCATCTGACAGGCCGTGTGGAACTGTACCAGCTTATTAATCAGTTTGCATATTAATCAGTTCACATAAACTAGAACAGTCATTTCAAATTATATCACCTTAAACTTTTGGGAAACCAAAAAAAGCTTTCTGCAGGTTTCCAATGGTCAATGGAAGAAGCACTATTACTCATGATAGAAAAAAGTTTGAGTCCAGTGGTACCTTTAAGACCAACAAAGTTTTGGTCTTATTTTAATCAAGGTATAAACTTTCATATGCATATACACTTCTCCAAATACCTTATTTGCCTAACTGTGCATGCACATGAAAGCTTTTGTCTTGAATAAAAATTTCTTGGTCTTAAAGGTGCTACTGGACTCAAACTTTGTTCTGCTGCTTCAGACCAACATGATCTACCCACCTGAATCTACTTTTCATGATGCATAGAGCATCTATAAAGAGCCTCTTGTGGCGCAGAGTGGTAAGGCAGCCGTCTGAAAGCTTTGCCCATGAGGCTGGGAGTTCGATCCCAGCAGCCGGCTCAAAGTTGACTCAGCCTTCCATCCTTCCGAGGTCGGTAAAATGAGTACCCAGCTTGCTGGGGGGTAAACGGTAATGACTGGGGAAGGCAATGGCAAACCACCCCGTATTGAGTCTGCCATGAAAACGCTAGAGGGCGTCACCCCAAGGGTCAGACATGACTCGGTGCTTGCACAGGGGATACCTTTACCTTTTTAGAGCATCTATAAATCGATCCTGTGGAGCGGTATAAATAAAAGAGTAAGGGCAAGGTGGGAGGAGAAAGGGGCGGGCCGAGTCCATGATAAAAACTCGGAGGGGCCAATTAGGAGCCCTCCGAGTGTCACTCCAGGGCCAAGTGGCCAATGGGGATCCGCGTGCAGCGCAGCTCCCCATTGGCCATTTGGCCCGCCCTGAACTGGCCGCTGAGTTGGCCGCAGGGAGACACTTCACCGCCGGGAAAGGCTTCTTTCCCGCCGGCGAAGCAGCCACCTTGGCCGGGGAAGAGAGGGGCTGCTCCTTTCCCGGCGGTGAGGCAGCCACCTTGGGCAGGAGGGTGCGGGAAAGACGCGGCGGCCCTGCTCCTTTCCTGCCGCCGAGGCAGCCACCTTGGCCAGGGAGGGGGGTGGCAGCGATCCTTTCACTGGCTTCGCTGCCAGGAGAGGAGCGGCCGCAGGGGAGGAGGGGCCGTGAAGCCTTTGCCACAGCAATAGGAGCAGGCCCTGCGCCAGGCCTGCTCCTGTCACCGCGGCGAAGCCAGCACATCAAAGGGGGGGAGGGGCCACCAGCCCTGAGACCCCCCCGCCCCACCGGCACCCAGGCTAGTGCCCATTGTATTTTGAATACAATGGGCTTTGCCCCTAGTTTACTATAAAGCATTTATGTGATAAAAGTTTCCCTGGCACTCGTAATGTACAATTTCCCTCCTACTTAGTTTTCAGTCATACCAAAGTGATCTGAATATTCAAACTTTACAATTATAATAAATTATGCAAATTAATAGATAATACATGTGTATAAGGTCCACAAGTTATTCAGTCTAGGACTGCATTTCAGTAAACCCTATGACTATGACATTCATCTTCAGACAATTTGTGTTTTTAAATTTATCTCTATTTACCAAATATGAAAAAGTATACAGCACTTTAATGGCTATACATTATTGACTAGTGTGACCACAAAGGTCTAAAAGGGGAAAACCAACTAAGCATCACTTAAGTAGGTCTGACCACAAGCACGGGCTGCACATAAGGAACAAGACAGATAGATAATTGTTTCATGGACTCATGTATGTCTTCCATTCCTAATGAATTCCTGGGCACTTCACTGCACAAGGATCAGAGGGAGGGGGAGTCAAAAGGCTCAAAGAGCCTCATGGGGATCTCCTATAGTTTTTAAAAATATACTGCTGTATTTTCAGTGGTGGTTAACTACAAATAAATGCTTGATTGCACAATGAGTGTCATTGTTAATTTTGACATATTAGGCCTTCCTATTTTTACCTAGTAACTTCAGTCCTGAGGAATATAAATCATTTCTATTACTTTCTCCAGGGGACAAGGCAAAGATCCAAGTAATGTAGCAGCTACAGAGTTTCCTGGATGAAACATCAACTCTTGATCCATTCCAGTCCAGCTTCCAACCTTGCCATGGGGTGGAGTCAGCATTGGTTGCCCTACAAACAATCTCCTGACATAGCTGGACCTAGGTGGGGTAGTGCTTCTTCTATTGTTGCATTTAAAAGCAGCATTCAACATTGCTGTTCATGAGCCCATTGCCTAACTGATGTGGGGATTCAAGATGTCACTCTCAAATAGCTGTAATCCTTTTTCCAAAGTCAGAGACAGAGGGTGGCACTAGGGGAGAGAAACTCTCAATGGCATGTCCTAGTATGAGTCCAGAGTTTTGACCAGTTTCACTGGTCCAGAGTTTTGAGCTGGGATGTCATTAATATGTCATTAATATGCTGATGACACAAAACTGTAACTGCTGATCGATGGTCATCCGTGTGAACCCCCAGATTTCTTGGACAGATATCTAGAGGCTGTGGTGGATTGGCTCAAGCAGAATTGGCTAAATTAAATCCAGCTGAAGTTCTCTAGCTGGATTAGCATGCTGTAGGTGGAACAGGTGGCACAGCTCCCAAGTGTTGACGGAGTCCAATTAACAACTTAGAAGATCATCAAGAGCCTAGGTGTGACTCTGGATACCTCCTTATCTATAGAGTTCCAGGTGACTAATGTTGCTCACCAGGCTTTTTACCACCTTTGCCAGGCACAACAACAACTAGCACCATACCTGTTGCTTCCCAACCTAGTCACTGTGATTCATGAAACAGTCACTTCCAGACTGGACTACAATAACTCACTGTCCACAGGGCTAATATGAAGATTCTCCAGAAACTTTAGTGATCCAGAATGCTTTAGTGATCCATATAAAACCTGTGCTCTCCCAAACTGCCGTGGCTCCAGAGTGAGGAACGGATCAAGTTCAAGGTTTTGATTTTGACTTTCAAATACCTAAACAGTCTGGGATGGTCATATCAGCAGGATTGCCTCTTCCAGTATGTCCCCCAAAGAACTTGTTCAGGATCCCCAGCCCCAAGGAAATTGAATTGGCCTCAACCAGGGCTAGAGCTTTTTCAGTCCTGACCCCAGCCTGTTGGAACACTTTGCTAGTGAGATCAGGGCCCTGTGGGATCTTAAATAATTCTACAAGGCATGCAAGACAGAGTTGTTCCACTGGGGCTATGGTTGAGGCCTCTGAATAAGATCTATAAAATGATGTTATATCTGAATAAGATCTATAAAATGAATAAGATTCATCTTTTCTCTAAAACCCTTAGTCAGAATGGCACTGAGGCATTTTTACTAGCAAACTCAAGATTTTATTTTCAAAGAAAGAAAGGGTAGTTGGATTAGAGGAATCAGTTTCTTACCAATGTTAAAGTTCTTTTTAAATTGAGAGGTTTCCTTATTGTATTTATCCCAAAACATGGTTTATCTGTTTATTTATTATTGTACTTCTATTGTACTTCTGAGCCTCTACATCCAGAGGCTCAGGTTGGATTACTTTTAAAATAGCACCATGGAATTCACAAAAAGGTGGGGTATGGTAGGCAGCATAATAAACCCAAGGGATGTAAATTAGGTTAAATAAGGTTTCATAGATTTTATAGTTCTACACCTTCTCAAAAGGTTCCAGCGATAAATAAAGCCAAATGGATTGAACTGTGACAGGGTGGAACAATATTATGAAAAAGAAACTAAGCTACAAAGGCAGCTCAGTTTCTGAAGGAACAACTTTTCTTTTTTGGAGGGAAAATGTACCTTAGTGGGTGAGAAGGGTGTGGAGAGGTAACTACCATCGTTTCTTTTTTCAATTTTCAAAGGTCAACCAGTGTACTTCCTGTCTGAATGAAGAATTGAACCTGGGTCTCCATATTTATAAATGATTTGGATGAGGGATTAGAGGGAATACTTATTACATTTGCAGACGATACTAAACTGGGAGGGGTAGCAAACACAATTGAAGACAGCAACAGAATATAGGATGATCTTGATAGGCTCGAGAAGTGGGCTAAATTGAATAAAATGAAGTTCAATAGGGACAATTGTAACGTTCTGAATTTAGGTAGGAAAAACCAAACACACCAATATAAGATGGAGGAGACTTGTCTTGGCAGTAGCATGTGTGAAAAGGATCTAGGAGTCTTAGTAGACCATACATTGAACATGAGTCAGCAGTGTGACTCAGTGGCTAAAAAGGCAAATGGGATTTTGGGCTGTATCAAACAGAGTATCGTGTCCAGATCACAGGAGGTGATGGTACCAGTTTACTCTGCTCTGGTTCGGCCTCACTTGGAGTACTGGGTTCAGTTTTGGGCACCCCAGTTGAAGAGAGATATTGACAAACTGGAACGTGTCCGGAGGAGGGCAACAATGATGGTGAGAGGTTTGGAGACCAAGACATATGAAGAAAGGTTGGGGGAGCTTGGTCTGTTTAGCCTAGAGAGGGAATCTGATAACCATCTTCAAGTATTTAAAAGAGTGCCATAAGGGGGATGGAGGAGAATTGTTCTCTCTTGCCCCAGAGGGGTAGACCAGAACGAATGGGATGAAATTAATTCAAAAGAGATTCCATCTCAACATCCGGAAGAAGTTCCTGACAGAGCGGTTTCTCAGTGGAACAGGCTTCCTCCAGAAGTGGTGGGTTCTCCATCTTTGGAAATTTTTAAACAGAGCCATCTGATGGAGAGACTGATTCTGTGAAGGCAAAGGGGTGGCAGGTTACAGTAGATGAGCAATTGGGATGTGAGTGTCCTGCATAGTGCAGGGGGCTGGACTAGATGAGCCATGAGGTTCCTTCCAACTCTATTATTCTATTATTCTAATTTATAGAGCTCTCAATACATTTCTGAGAGATACCATAAGACATTACCAACCACCAATGTATCCCAAGCTTATTTTTATATATCATCTAGGACATTGCATAATAGAAGTTCCAATGATTTTGTACATCATATCTTGTTTTGTCTATTCCAAATATCAATCTGTATAATAATACATGCTCCTCTTCTAGCCAGTGTGTTTTCTCTACACCCTACCTCCACCCATTTTTAACTTGTGGCTTGGTGCACCAAAAGAGAAAGAAAATCATTTCAATGGGTATCTAATGTCCTTATTCCCTCACCTTCAGCAAATCCTTATCTTCAATTCACCATCAGGAGTATGTTTCATGGAAGCACCCTCTCTGATACTATAACCTTGCCCCCTCCCCCCCCACACACACATACTTCCTGGCTCCAGTTACAGCAGGCCTTGTCTGGTTGTAGCTGCCATCAATGTCATGGTTATATCCACATATATACTGTCTGTGGGGCCCCTGCTTGACTGCTATCATGAAAGCAAGCAGCTTTTGTCAGGGAAATCTCCATACTGACTGCCTTCCTTTGTCAACTAAAAATGTTCCTATTCATTGGGGAGGAGTGTTAATTTTAACTTGCTGTTTTTGTATTTTCTTTTAAGATAAGAAATGTATTATTTATTACAATCTTGTAAATATTTTGTGTGCTAGAGTGAAAAGGATATTTATAAAAGTATTAATAAATCAAAAAATCATTTTGAAAAGTTGTTGTTGTTGTTAGGTGCGAAGTCGTGTCTGACCCATCACGACCCCATGGGCAATGATCCTCTAGGCCTTCCTGTCTTCTACCATTCCACAAAGTCCATTTAAGTTTACACCAACTGCTTCAGTGACTCCATCCAGCCACCTCATTCTGTATCATCCCCCTTTCAAATTACTTTAAAAAGTAATTTCACTTAAATTATGTATTCATTTAATTTATATACACTAGATGCAACACAACAAAAACATATAATAAAAAACAGCACAGTGTGATCTTAAGCATGTTTACTCAAAAATAAGTCCTGCTGAGCATGACTTCCTCCAAAGTAAGTTTTCAAAGGAGTACAGTTATAGTTTTTAAACAAGTTGATTATTTATTTGTAATGTTATTTCTGCACTGTGAATTTTGCATTACTCCTCTGCAATAATATCTAATAACAAACTTACCCAATAAGATCAAAGAGACAGGACTCATCATCATCATCATCCATGACAACTAAGGAAAAAGCAAAGCACTCATATTGTAACACAAATTGATTTTATAATTCTTTCCAGAACAACAAAATTAAGAGACTATTTTTCCATAATAAATAATTCTATGAATTGTTTTATTAAATAGCTTTTCTGCTGGTGAAAAAGCAGAGGTCCTCTTTGATCACCAAAAAAAGGTTATGATGGAGATCACAGAACCAGCGTGTACAAAAGCCATGTGGAACTAAGATTGTAATATGAAGAGGAATTTGGCAAGATTCAGTAAAAAGTCCGGTTGAATCCAACCCATTATATAAGATGGGGCTTTTACAGTTACTTCAGACTGAAAACTGTAATCCCAAATACATTTCAACTCATTGAAACTTACTTCCAAATAAACATGCTACTTGGATCTGACTATAAGTAATTTAGTCTTAACAATAATCCTACTTCAATGCTGATTACTGCCAGGAAACTGCTTCTAAGTCTTTTGTGTTCTCGTGTATTTAGTATAACTTGTCAAATAGGCCAGCATTATTTTGTACATGTTACAGATGGGAGTCACTAAGCAGCAGTGACTGGTCCCAGGACATCCATGGCTAACATAAATTTCAGTAATGTATACCTTTTCATAACTCATGGTTCTTACAACCATACTACATTAGTTCTGTTATTCTAATGCTTAAACTGAACAAAGTTTGAGTCCAGTGCCACTTCCTCTGATAAAGTGTGTTGTACACACGAAAGCTGACACCTTGAATAAAACTTCATTGGTTTTAAAGATGCCATTGGACTCAAACACTGTTCTGCTACTTCAGACCAACATAGCTAGCCACTTGAATATAGCTTTAAACCGTAAGCAGAGGTCCATCAAACCTGACTCTTAAACCAAGGACTGAAGTTGATGTATTAACGAGTGTATTTAAATATTCGACAACTGAAGAAGACCCCAAGAGGGGTTAAAACATGCTTGATTTTTGTTTTTGTTTTCTTTTAGGTCATTTATCTGTGTGTCAACATGCTCTAGATTTGTGCAAAAGTGTGAGACTAATGTTGATGTTTTAAAATTTTTAAATGTGCACATCAATTGAATAAATACTTGTATTTTAATATTTATATTCTTCTACTGCTCAGCATCTAAGGCTCCTAGGCTGTCATTTATTGAGACAAAGGTCTGAGTTGTCCATTCAATTCAGACACTATCACATAAAATTAAATTAAGTATAGTTAGTCTGAATTTAGTACATGGTACTAACAATGGTTGGTAGACAAATATTTAAAATGTTCTGTTTGTCAAACTATAACCTGAAAACATCATTTGAAGTTGGTTTAGCAACTACAGTTAGTCTTAACTATGGTTTTACATGATGTAAGGATGTGTATTTTTTGGCATAATCCTAGCTTATTCCTCATTGCCGCTCTTGACACGGTACAGGCCAGGATACTAACAGGGTATCTGGGGGAGGGGGGAATGCAAAGGTGATGAAACCAACTTTTGTTAATTCACATCAGGATGTATTTTTTTTTAATTTGCATTTATATACCTCTCTCCTTGTGGCTCAGAGCAGTTTACAAGGAACATGAATTGTGTGACAGTACAATATCCGAACCCCGCCCGCACCGCCCTGGGCACCGCGGATTAAATAAAGCCGTGAGGGCTTTGGGGGAGGACTTAGGGCGGGCTCTGTCCAGGATGAGGAAGGGTGCCGATTGGCCCTTTCCTCTGGACAGACCATTGCCCTCTCTGATTCCCGCCCTGGTGAAAAGGGAGCAATTCCCGAAAAGGGAGCAAAGGGAGGCGAAAAGGGAGCAGTTGCTCCCTTGCCGGCGGCATGACGTGTCGGGAGGCGCAAAGCGCCTCCGACACGTCAGGCCGCCGGCCAGGGAGCCCCCGCCAGCCGCGCTGTGCGCGGCTGCCGGAGGCTCCCTAACCTAGCGCCCGCTGTATTTTGATTACAGCAGGCTTGATTACTAGTAAATTCAATAATTGCACATTAACAGTTTAAATGACTATCTGCAGGCCAAATCCTGGTACCACAAACTAGTTAAAATATTTTTGTGTAATGTCTGAACACAGCCATCATCTATGAGGTGCATACCAGTTAGTTTCACGAACTAACCATAGCAAGAATATACCAGTTTCACCCATTATGTCCGAGCAGAACCCAAGAGTAGCTAGCTGCAATCTCCATGCTTGGTACTCTACAGGTCAAAAATATTAACCAAAATCTCAGTGTACATGTTTCAGTGCTAAATACAATTCACTGGAATAATTAACAAAAGACTAGAAGATGGAAGAACTAATATTCTTTTAAATTAAATTTAATTAATTGTATTTTAATTAAATACAATCTCTTTTTTAAAAGAAGCTTAGGGCAGTTCCCTGGTGTATCAAGGCAAGGATCCCAACCTTGTTAACCCTCTGAGACTAGAAGAATTTTTGAAAACAACATGGATACCACTACAAAACGACGGCTATAGGGGCAGGGGCCAAACACAAAATGTTGGGAAATTCACAGGCAAGCACCATCCTGTGATGAAGGAAGCTGTTTCTAAATGTGTGCTCCAGCAGACATAAAAGTCATGTCTACATGGCTCTCCTGAAGCACTTCCCAGTCTAGTGAAGTGAAGGAAAGCTAAGCTCTTTGTTTCAGGGAAGTGGTTTGTTGAAGAAGCAAACAGGCATCAGAAAACACATTGATGGGTACTATGGTGTAAATGGATGCCAAGACAGTGATCACTAGTCTACTCTGCAGCAGCCAACAAGCTACCTGTTTGAGAACCCTACTCTAGATCACCCTTGTCAGAGCCCAGGATGAAAGAGACAGTAAAAAAAATAGGCAGAATGTGTGTTTTATCTGCTCAAATAGTAATCTGGTAGGCATATAAAATGAAAGAACATTTGAACGATGACACCATGCAAATAGCTATTTGAACTACCATTACATTATGTAAACTAACAGGGTGCCCATTAACACTTTTCCTGGTGCCTGCCAAATGTTTTTGTTTTTATAAAGTGGACATGGCCAGGTGCAGCTTCTGCCTAGCAAGGCTTCTGACTCATGACGAGAGATTAGATTGACTATGCAGAATGTTTTTAATTGCTTTGGCAGTAACTTGTACCACAACACAAAGATCTTCACTGTGTGACTGAAAGAAAGCTGTGGCAGCTTTTATGGCCAGCTCCACTTCCTGCTGCAGCCATTTTGTGTCTGTGCCCTATCATGCTATTTTGGAATTGCAAAGGTGCCCGCAGACTCAAAAAGGTTGGAGACCCTGATGTACACATTACCACAGTAAGTTAAAGCATCCTTTCTATGGAAGCAATCCTGGCAGTGAGGCCTGTGTCAGAGTCCTTCCTCCTGCTGCCTATGTTGGTCACCAATAGAGATGTAAAGCTTCTGCCACTAACATAGACAAGAAGGCAAAGCCCATCTGGTTCCACTGAAGACCAAAAAGGTCACTTACGCCTCACATACACAGCCATACGCAGAGGTCCAAACTTGGTGAGGGCCAGGGTTTGCTTTAAATTCTTCCCACAACAGCAGATTTTGCTGGTTAGTTCTAATCATCTTATTACTTCTTGGGTCTTTCTACCTTCTAGGGTTTTCCAAGTTTAGACCTAGATAGATCTTCAGCATGAACATTTGCACAGAACTGAGGTTTGTGCTAGATACAGCTATTCTAGCCAGAGTTGCAGTAACAGGAAACAAAATCTGTAGTGAAATTTTCCCTTCAACAAATCTCATACCTACAAAAGTCCTCTTCGGTTTGGGCAAGGCAACTTTATGGTTCAACCCTGAAGATACTTTTAGAGGATAGTCGTATTGGTCTGCAGAATGACAGCTGGATTTGAGTCCAGCAGCACCTTAGAGAACAACAAGATTTTCAGGGAGCATTCAAGAGTCAAGGCTCCCTTCATCAGATACAAGTTGGAATGGGGATCTTTGAGTCTTGATATCGCAGTCTGAAGGTGGGCGGGTGTGGCAAAGATGGAACTCAGGATGTGTAGAGGTAAAATATGCATAACACTACTTAATGCATTGTACCTCTGTATCCCAAATTCTTTCTTTGGAACACCCTCCCATGTTCTAACTCAGAGGGCTTTGAGATCTCCATTACAACTAATATCTGATGACTCACAAAAGCTCATACCCCAAAAATCTTGTCTCTAAGGTACTATTGGACTCTAACTAGCTTATAGTTAACTTCTTGTTTTGCCTTTAGCAGCCTGATATAAAGAAGCAGGAGAAACATTTTCTGTTACACTTCACCTGCTTGTTTGTTCTTTATTGTAAATACAATTTTAAAAGACATAGGAACCTTGCCAGAAAAAAAGTGCCAAACCCAGTCTGGTGAGCAACTTGTCAAAGAAAATGAGTTTGTTCTTCAGCTCCTTCTTTCTTAACTCTGTATCTCCTACTCTTGTTGTCTTTTGGTTAGGATTGCCAACTGCTTGAAGAAAGTGTCCTGTCACTTTAATATAAGTTAAATGGGATGGTATTTGGCAGTATTATTTACTTCCATGGCATGAAAAGCTTCAGCTGTCTGTTTTCACATATGAAATATCTATTATAAAGGGGACAGACACTTTTCTCCAAACCTATTGGCAACTGTACTCCAGGTCTATCTCTTGTTCCTCCAACTACCAAATCATGCCCATGTTACCCAATTTATGCGGCTTAGTTTTCTGCTGAACACTTGTCCCTCACCCCACCCCCCAGAAACATTCAGTTTCTGCTGTTCTGTGAAAGGACCCCTTGAGAACTCATATCCCACCTGTTCTCTGGCAGCTGCACATGTTGCTGATTGAGTTCTGGATCAAGTTTAAGGAACTGGGTCTAACTTTCAAGACCTTACATGGTCTGGGACTAGTGTACCTGAGGGACCCCCCCCCCCTCCATATATAGACACACATCCCTGAAGAGTGCTTCCTTCAGCAAATTCCAATATGCTGATCCCCTGCTCTAAAGAGGTGCACCTGATCTCAACCAAAGCTAGGGCTTTTTCAGCCCAGTCTCCAGCCTGGTGGAATGAGCTGCCAGTGGAAACACAGGTCCTCACAGGTCCTTGTCGGAAGGGCGGGAATCGGCCGGGCCAATCGGCAGGCGCGATTGGCCCGGCCGATGGTCTGTCCAGAGGAAGGGGCCAATCAGGCCCCTTCCTCATCATGGACTAATCCCGCCCTAACTCCTCCCACAAAGCGCTTAGCGCTTTATTTAGTCCGCGGCACCCACGGCGCCGCAGGCATGTTAAGGATATTACAATCATTATAATGATTGTTATGGCCATTTCAAATAAAAATGTTATCTTTTTACTCTAAAAGTACTGATATCAGTAACCACTGGCAAGCTTACATTAAAAGCCAATAGAGAAAGTATTTTATGAAATGTAAATGCTATTCCCTTCCCCAGAACAGTAAAAACTGCAAAAAATCAATTCTCTCGTCACAGCACAGAAGAAAGCATTAACCTTGGACTTACCAGATGACCTTGGACAGGTCACCATGTACTTACTATGGTGTTTTGAAGATAAAGATTGTAAAAATATTTTCAATACTCCCCATTCCCAGTGTAAACTTAGGTATACTCCACAAGGCACATTTTTTCTTCCTCCCTCCCCTCATGTGGACATATGAAGTGTAGCCAGAGGGGTAAAACGCAAGTGGCTTCCTGCTTACAAATGCAGGGTGGTAAATCTCGCGTTTGCAGCCCTTCTCACGGAGAGACCCCTCCCATATTTTCCCTTTGCCCTGTTGCAGCTTTTTGCCTCCTGACGAAGCTGAAAGGGAAAGCAACACAAACTTCTCCCTCCACTCCTTAGCTTGTCAATCACAGCAAGCCATCAGTCACAACACAACAGTTCTCTCCTGGACTGAAATCCCCCGCCCCAGCCTCGAAATTATTTGTTTTTTTAAAACAGAAAAAAGGCACTCCCATGTTGCTATGCTGTAATGCCACAACACATGTGTATTTTTAACAGAACTCAACAATGGCCTGTTGCTATGGAGAAACAGCAGAATGATACAGCATTGCCCCCTCCCCTTTTTTTGAATTCTTGTTCTTTTTCACTTTATTTAAGTCTGGGTGGATTTCTAAGCCCCCGAACTTGATAACTGGAGCCCGAAAATACATTTTGTGCTAGTGGATGGCTTTAAAACAAGGTGCTGGCTTTAAAACATACAGACCCCTGTATGATTGGGAGAAGGCAGCGAGATCACCCATTTCCCATCTCTCTTTCCCAGCTCATTCCCCATCTCTAGAAAACAGAAAAGGGGTAATGTATTGCCTGCCTGATCCCAAACAGACCGTGGACACCTTAAAGATTTTATTTCACCTTTGACAATATAGGTTTGCAGTCATGCTGCAACACAGATGGCACCATTAAAAAAAAATATTCAGAGCAGTAAATTAAGAGGGGAGGATAGGATAAAGCTGCTGAGACTATCGCACATTTCCCACTCCATACCATCTTATCTCTGGTTGCCCACCAATGGTTTCCACAATTTAGGGTGGTAAATACAGATTTCTGGATTCCTGAAATCACAGCTAAAAAATGGCCAAATTGTGACCCGGCTACTGGACAGCCTCGGGATGTTGATGACATCAAGTGGAAGGGGCTTTATATGCCACCAACATGCAAATGCTGTCCAGGAACATTTTCCTCGTGCAGAAATGGCCTGTGAGTTCACCAGGCCATTAAAGAACTGGGAAGTTTGTATACGCTCCACATTTCTATTTCTGTTCAGAGCTGGAATCTTAACTTGCATCAATACATTGATTCACTTCAATTCTCATAGGCTAAATGGTGTTTTAGGCCATTGCTAACAGCCAATTCATATGATTTTTCAAAGCCATAATATAAATTAATCCTAGTTACAGATTTCTAGGTTAACAATTACACCACTTGCTAAAGTAAAAATATTTTGATCACTGAAGACTTTGTTGGTGTGGCCATTCCTAAAACAGTTAAAACATAAATGATTTTCCATCAATCTACCTTGAAAGCCCCCTTCAAGTATCGCTGCCTTGCCGTGGCAAGGGGGCTTGTGTAGCTCAGTGAAGCTATGAGCTATGCGGTGCAGGGCCACCCAAGACAGACAGGTCATAGCTGAGAGCTCTGACAAAAGGTGATCCACTGGAGAAGGAAATGGCAAACCATTCCAGTATCTTTGCCATGAAAAGTTCAAAAGGCAAAACAATATGACACCGGAAGATGAGCCCCTCAGGTCGGAAGGTGTCCAATATGCTACTGGGGATGAGCAGACGGCTAGTACGAGTAGCGCCAGAATGAATGAAGCGACTGGGCCAAAGCCGAAAGGACGCTCAGTTGTGGAAGTAACTGGTGGCGAAAAGACAGTCCGATGCTGTAAAGATTTTTATTCCATAGGAACCTGGAACGTCAGATCCATGAATCAAAGCAAGCTGGACGTGGTTAAACAAGATATGACAAGACTGAACATTGATATTTTAGGAATCAGTGAACAAAAATGGACAGGAATGGGTAAATTTAATTCAGATGACCATCAGGTATACTACTGTGGACAAAAATCCACAGCAAAAGAAATGGAGTAGCCTTCATAATCAATAAGAGAGTAGGAAAAGCAGTCTTGGGATAGGTAAAGGTAAAGGTAAAGGTATCCCCTGTGCAAGCACCGAGTCATGTCTGACCCTTGGGGTGACGCCCTCTAGCGTTTTCATGGCAGACTCAATACGGGGTGGTTTGCCAGTGCCTTCCCCAGTCATTACCGTTTTGGGATACAATCCCCAAAATGACAGAATGATCTCAGTTCGAATCCAAAGCAAACCATTCAACATCACAGTAATCCAGGTCTATGCCCCAACCACTGCTGCTGAAGAGGATGAAGTTGATCACTTCTATGAAGCCCTACAACACCTTCTAGAAGCAACACCAAAAAATGATGTGCTTATCATCATGGGGGATTGGAATGCTAAAGTAGGAAGCCAAAAGATAACTGGGATAACAGGCAAGTTTGGCTTTGGAGTACAAAATGAAGCAGGGCACAGGCTGGTAGAATTTTGTCAAGAGAATACAATGGTCATAGCAAACACTCTTTTCCAACAACCCAAGAGACGACTCTACACATGGACATCACCAGACGGTCAACACAGAAATCAGATTGACTATGTGCTCTGCAGCCAAAGATGGAAAAGTTCTATACAGTCAATAAAAACAAGAGCAGGAGCTGATTGTGGTTCAGATCATCAGCTTCTTGTTGCAAAATTTAGGCTTAAATTGAAGAAAGTAGGGAAAAGCACTACGCCACTCAGGTATGAACTAAATCATATCCCCGACGAATATACAGTAGAGGTGACAAATAGATTTAAGGAATTAGATCTGATAGACAGAGTGCCTGAAGAACTATGGACGGAGGTTCGCAACATTGGACAAGAGGTAGCAACTAAAACCATCCCAAAGAAACAGAAATGCAAGAAATCAAAACGGCTGTTTGAGGAAGCTTTACAAATAGCTAAGGAGAGAAGGGAAGTGAAAGGCAAGGGAGAAAGAGAAAGATACACCCAATTGAATGCAGAACTCGAGAGAAAAGCTAGATGAGATAAGAATGCCTTCTTAAACGAACAGTGCAAACTAATAGAAGAAAACAATAGAATGGGGAGGACCTGAGATCTTTTCAAGAAAATTGGAGATATGAAGAGAACGTTTCATGCAAAGATGGGTATGATAAGGGACCAAAATGGTAGGGACCTCACAGAAGCAGAAGAGATTTTAAAAAGGTGGCAAAACTATACAGAAGAACTATACAAGAGCGAGCTTAACATCCTTGATGACCACAATGGGGTAGTTACTGATCTGGAGCCAGACATCCTGGAATGTGAAGTCAAATGGGCCTTAGGACGTCTGAGCAACAATAAAGCTAGTGGTGGTTACAGCATTCCAGTTGAACTATTCAAAATCTTAAAAGACGATGCAGTAAAAGTGCTACAGTCAATATGACAGCAAATTTGGAAAACTCAACAATGGCCACAGGATTGGAAAAGGTCAGTTTACATTCCAATCCCAAAGAAGGGCAATGCCAAAGAATGTTCAAACTACCGCACCATTGCACTCATTTCTCATGCTAGCAAAATTATGCTCAAAATCCTACAAGCTAGGCTCCAGCAATATGTGGACCAAGAACTTCCAGAAGTACAGGCAGGATTTCAAAGAGGCAGAGGAACTAGAGATCAAATTGCCAACAAATGCTGGATCATGGAGAAAGCTATGGAGTTCCAGAAGAACATCTACTTCTGCTTCATTGACTATGCTAAAGCCTTTGATTGTGTGGAGCACAACAAATTGTGGCAAGTTCTTAAAGAGATGGGAATACCAGAGCATCTTATTTGTCTCTTGAGAAATTTATATGCATGTCAAGAAGCAACAGTGAGAACTGAACATGGAATCACTGATTGGTTCAAAATTGAGAAAGGAGTTCGGCAAGGCTGTATACTGTCGCCTTGCCTATTTAATTTGTATGCGGAGCACATCATGAGAAAGGCGGGATTAGAGGAGTCACAAATTGGAATCAAGATTGCAGGGAGAAATATCAACAACCTCAGATATACAGATGATACCACTCTATTGGCAGAAAATGAAGAGGAATTAAAGAGCCTGTTGATGCGGGTGAAGGAGGAGAGTGCAAAAGTTGACTTGAAACTCAACATCAAGAAAACAAAGATCATGACATCTGGCCCTCTCAATTCCTGGCAAATAGATGGGGAAGAAATGGAGATAGTGACAGATTTTATTTTCCTGGGCTGCAAGATCACTGCAGATGGGGACTGCAGCAAAGAAATTTAAAGATGCTTGCTCCTGGGGAGGAAAGCTATGGCAAATCTGGACAGCATCCTAAAAAGCAGAGACATCACCCTGCCAACAAAAGTGCATTTAGTCAAGGCTATGGTATTCCCAGTTGCAATGTATGGCTGCGAAAGTTGGACCATAAGGAAGGCCGAGCGTCAAAGAATTGAGGCTTTTGAACTCTGGTGCTGGAGAAGATTCCTGCGACTACAAGGCGCACAAACCGGTCAGTCCTAGAGGAGATCAGCCCAGACTGCTCCTTAGAAGGCTAGATCCTGAAGATGAAATTCAAATACTTTGGCCACCTCATGAGAAGAAAGGACTCCCTGGAGAAGAGCCTAATGCTGGGAACGATTGAGGGCAAAAGAAGAAGGGGACGACAGAGAATGAGATGGCTGGATGGAGTCACTTAAGCAGTAGGTGCAAACTTAAATGGACTCTGGGGAATGGTAGAGGACAGGAAGGCCTGGAGGATCATTGTCCATGGGGTCGCGATGGGTCGGACACAACTTCGCACATAACAACAATAACAACCTTGAAAGCTGCAATTTTAAACCAAATAATTTACAAAAAATGAAACCCACAGAACTTTCAAGGAAGTGTGTTTACAGGTTGCTCCTCCAAATACACAGGAATGTCATACAAAGGCCATGATGTCTGTCTGTGTTGTAAACAAGCACTACACAGGTAAAAGCTTCTGAGTAATCCTAAAAGAGTTATATCCTTCTATGAACATTGACTTCAAAGGATTTAGAAGGGTGCAACTCTACTTAGGATTCTGCTTCCAGGCTTTACTGATCACTACAATTCTACTTAATTTAGATATTATTTCAATTTAAATAGACAGTGACTGAACAGCTACACCAAGACATTTAAACGTCATTGTGTTCCATAACAATTGTTTTGATTTATCATTTCCTTTTCTAACTTACTGGAGGAGGGCATATAGAGGTAGAAAAAGATTTTCATAAACCTTTTCAAAAGCCAAAACACAGGTGCTGAGATCAGAATAATTATGGAATCAGCATGTTGGTCTGAATGTGTGGGTTGGATCCAACTTTTCACTTACTCTCACCTCATTTCCCACCTTCCTATAGCCTCCATCCCACATGGCTTTTGTTCATCCAGATCCCACGATCTCCAGTGCAGCCTTTTTGGTAAAGAGAACCACCCCTCATTTTTACCAATGGAAAAGCTACCTGAATCCAACACAATTTTTAAATACTATGAGCATCAGGTACTAAAGATAAAACCCTGAAAGACCTCAGTATCTTCCATAAAGGAATAGGATTTTGTGCTTTTCCTGTTGATGGTGCAGTTGTAACAACGCAGCTTCTACATGACAGGTTTCCCCAGTTTCTTATTTATTTATTCAGTTAGTTTTGTTTTATTTATTTATTTGTTTGTTTGTTTATTTATTTATGGGACTTATATACTGCCACTCTTGGACCAGCCAACTCGAGGAAGTTTACAATAAAAACATAACAATAAAAATATAATATCCCCACACTACCGACTAGACTGTATCATCCAGCTGACAGAACTATACAATGGATGCCATGGATGGTGGCAACACATTTATCCTCTACAGCCCCAACACCTCGACTCTTCTGTTTGCTGTTGTGATGTTTAAGTAGGTATCACCAGGCAATGTTAGCTGGGGAGGGGGGAGTTGGTCCTGGTGGAGGGAACACCAAGTACACAAAGGCCAGCAACAAATTGCGAAAACCCCAGCGTCATCATTGATGACCCCAGGTCTGGGCCTAGTCCCGGGGATAGCGAATCCACATGAACATTGAAGTCCCGCAGAATCCAAAGTTGAACTGCAACGCCCAAGCAACCACCACCTCCAACAGGCTCGACAGGGCATCTGGGGGGACAGTAGCTGAACTTCAATCCCACATAAATGATCACCACCCCTCCTGTTGGCCACTAGGGCTTATTTTTTTTTAAATCAGCTAGAATATAATTATACCGATATATTGTTGCAGAGGTTTTCTGAATGTCCAGCTTTTATTTTTAAAAAGCAAGTCTCTAGCTCCTTTACTCCTCATAGGATTTTTAAGAGTTGAGATAAGCCTGAACTCTTCCTAGAAGCTAAAGTGACTAAACTGAGGCTATTGCACCTTCATCACGTTATGAGTCACTGCAACAAGACAAGAGTAATTGGAAAAGAAAATAATGCTAGGAAAATTGGAAGACTCCACCAACATGAGCTTTATTGATTCAAACAAGGAAGCCACAGCCCTCAGCTTGCAAGACCTGAGCAGGGCTGTTAACAATAGGATACTTTGGAGAACATTAATTCATAGGGTTGTTAGAAGTCGTAAGCAACTTCATAGTACTTAATGTATACCCACACCCTTTTCTTGCCCTTTTCTGTTTATAAAGAATTACCTTTTAAATAAATGAAAGCTGGGAATTTAGAAAAAACTGCTACACCATTATATTGATCTATTGGTATTGGTGCCACAATATTGTAGTATCGTGTGTGTGTGGTATCTAGAGTTAATTTTATAAAAATATTAAAAGCCCCTGGTGGCAGCAGGGCAAGGAAAATGGCTGCCATGTGGGCCAAAAATCCAAATTTTCCCACTCACACAACTTTCCAGGCTTTACTGTGCTGTTTTCCTAAACTTCAGAGCAAAGCAGTTTTGAGAAGGACTGGAGAAAAACCAATGAAATCCCCAGAGGTGCACAAAAGGACCACAATGCTACTTCCCAAAAGCATTGAGCTTGGAGCAAGTAACCTATGGAGAAGACATCCCTGATCTTGAGATTATGGGAATATTTAAAACTGTGGGGGCTGTGTGGAATTTTAGTTACAAGGTAGAGTTTGTCTATCAAAATACTTCAACTTCAGAAATATTCTTTCTATGCAAAGAACACTATTTTCGCTTCTCAAATATTCAAATGTTATCTTGTACTGAGAAGAAACTCAAGTCCAATATATTTTCTACTATTTTTTCCAGTTTGGTGTAGTGGTTAGGAGTGCCAGTTTGGTGTAGTGGTTAGGAGTGCGGACTTCTAATCTGGCATGCCAGGTTCGATTTTGTGCTCCCCCACATGCAACCATCTGGGTGACCTTGGGCTGGTCATGGCACTGATAAAACTGTTCTGACCGAGCAGTGATATCAGGACTCTCTCAGCCTCATCCACCCCACAGGGTGTCTGTTGTGGGGAGAGGAATGGGAAGGCGACTGTAAGCCGCTTTGAGTCTCCTTCGGGTAGGGAAAAGCGGCATATGAGAACCAACTCTTCTTCTTCTTCATTTGTTATTGCATTCATGTATTTTATTTATTATATATTCTGCAGCAACAATTCTGTTTAGTTTACCACTATCCCATAAGGAAGACACTTGTCTGAAACTCTTCTAAAGCCAACAGCCATCTTATGTTGTGAGAACTTGAAATACCAATAATTCTCACCACAACCATTAAGAAATGTATGGTGATAATGTGCATGGGAAGGTCTTGGTACCTACTTAAATAGTGAGTGCTCAACTAGAGATCTCCAAAAGCCCATGAATACAGGTGAATATTGGCTTGAGGCACTGTAACATTCTGCCATAAATTCACTTTTAGTTATTTCTATTTGTGAAGAGGAAAGCAAAAAGTTTCCATGTCATTTAAAATGTGATATTTTAAAATCATGATTAAATATTAGGAAAATATTATGTCATGAAAGTACAGCTCATATATTCCTAAGAGTAAATTTTTAGCTAATATTAAGACACCACATGAGGAAAGGTCTAAGACTAGAAAATGTCACATTTTGTCACATAACCATGTTTGTCCAACTTCTTCCTTTTAAATTTTTACTACACCAAACCAACATTTTAACACACAGTGTTCTTAAAAGAAAAGTATAACTTGGCTGGGCTGAGTTTGAAGGTGACAGAAGTCAAAAGGGACCATTTGCTTGCAAACAGCCTTATTGTTATTGCTTTTAAATTAAAATAATGTGTTCATCAATGCATTCCTTATCAGTTTTTCAGCATTAGAACTTAAGTGGTACAGGATTAGGGCAGCTACATCTACAGAAACAAAACCTGAAAGGCCATCAAATTCTGAGCCATACACCTCCATTTTAAAATCTGTATCTCACAAATCATACACATCTCAGCAATTACCTCGAGGTTTTCCAGTATAAAATGGGTTTATTTCACTATGTGTGGTTTATTAGTTGCAGCTTCAAGGTATCCCCCCCCCCAAAAAAAGCAAATTTGATTGGAAAAGTGAGGTGACAATGCTGTCAGCATTCATCTTCCTTGAGGGAATTTTGTATGGCAAGGAAACCACACAATTTGTTTTGAAAGCAATATCAAGCAATAATATTTAATAAGATATGACACTGTGCATACAAACAATCCAGTGCAGAAACTGGCTATAAACTACAAATCTCTATGCATGAAATTTGCCCTCCAAATGATAAGATTCTGGCCAGGAACATATTTTGAAAGCATCTGGTTTTCGGGCAAAGCATTTTTATAGGATTTCTTTCCTGTTCTGAAGTAACGAAAAACACTCCAAAAAAGCAGAGGGCGACGCCCCAGCGGGAACAAAAATAACTAGTAGAGTCTCAAAATGGCGCCTGTAGGGGAGAAGAGCGATCAGAGAAACTGCGCAACAAATCCTGGCAGTCAGCCAGGCAGCGCCATCTTCTTCTCTCCAGCTCCGTCCACGTCCCTTCAATACAGCCACACATCAGAGCAAGCCCTCGCAATGTAAACGCGGACCCGGATAAGGAGGGGGGGGGGGAAGCAGCTTTCTTGGCTGGTTTTCGGAAAGGCACAAACATCCCTGAAGTTATTCAAAACCATGCAATTTAGAGTTAAAAGAGAAATCAGGAACAGGCAGAGAGGGGGGGAAAGGCCTTGTTTTCCATTTGCTTTTTTTCTTTTTGGTCAGGAGATATTTCACGAGTGTACCGTGTTGGAACGTCTTTTTTTTTTATCTTTACGGCTGACGTTACCAATCCCCTCAAACAAATGTTAGTCTCGATGCAAAAGATTAAAATATAAAATCAACGACCCACCTCAAGACGATCCAACCTTCTACAAATTTTGAATGAATTCTTTATTTTTCCTCGTCCCGCCCCCACCAGTTTAGTGTAAGCATAAATGAAAATCAATTAACAAAAATTACTTGAATGAAAGGCTAATCTGATTGCGGGTACAGATTCACTGATCAAACGGACAAAACAAAACACTGATTATCGATGGAAAATATTTATTCTTTCAGTTTTAAAATATAAGTTACAGCTGAATATTCGAAATCTTTTTGTTGTTGTTAACAAATCCTACCTAGAATTACATATACCGAAATAATCACCATTTCCATTCCTTGTAACAATGACGCATACACAAGAGATCGGAAGAAACTGCAAACAAAGAAAAAACCCGAATAAATAGCACAGAAAAAGCCCATTCAAATAAAAGTAACGGGACAAAAAAATCCAAGACAAAAGGTGCAGCCCATGCTAGGAATACAGTGGAAATTATTACGAGACGATAGAGGTGATAGACGAAGGCAAATCCAGCCAGGGATGTAAAAGAAAAGAAAAATCTTTGGCAGCCTCACGCCCAGGAGAGAGAAGACGAAGTGTCTCCATTTTCCTGAGGAGGAGGAAGAAAAAGTGCTTCACAGACCAGAGAGCTTTAGAGAAAAGCAAAGAAACGAGGGGGGGAAAAAAGAGGGAGGAGATTTGAAAAGATTATTTTTCTTTCTCCCTCACACACATACTCTCGATCCCCCTCTTCCTCACACACATACACACACACCCCACACTCAGTCACACACACCACACTCACAGAGACACACTCCTCTTTCTCTCCCTCTCTTGATGGCCACCAAGGGGGCGGCCAAAAAAAAAAAAAAAACCACGCAAACACAACAACTAATTTTAAACCAGCTCAATCAATGAGTCATTAAAAGAGGGATTTTTTCCCTCCTCTCTCCTGAATTTGCATGGCATCAGCACGAGAGGGGAAAAAAAACACCCCAAACCTCTCCCCCTCTCTTGCAGCTATCAGCCCAGACCTGAAACCTTATCTGTCCTCTCTCTCTTCCCCCCTCCTTGTCTGTCTCTCCCCCTTTAAGAAACACATTTTTGGAAGTGCCCTCAGTATTCGCCGCCACCACCACAACCTCTCGCTGCAAAAGAAATAAATATTTCATTTCCATGTGAATTAACATCTGCCCACCAAGCACCACCCGCGCAAAATCGCCCTCTTCTTCATCGTCTTCCTCTCTCTCTCTCTCTCTCTCTCCCCCCACCCCCTCTCTCTCTCCCTCTCTAGATATATATTTATATACATAGCCCCAGAGCCAATAGCTCTCTGGGCTGAAACCTAATATCCTGGTTTTGGCAACTCCTGGTTGTTAATTTGCTCCTCTTTCTTTTCTGTCTGTCTGGAGATAGATTTTCCCCCTCTCTTTTCCCTCCCCGAAGGAAGGGAGGAAGGAGGTTGTGTGTTTTTTTTTTCCTTGAAATTTTTATCACAAAATTATAATACACTCAAAGGGAAACTCACCGTCATGAAAAAGCAGTGCCTTGTCAACGGGGTTTCTTCGCCATCACATCAGGGGCTGGCAGTGTAAGGGAGAGAGCGAGAGAGCGAGAAAGGGAGGGGGGGGGGAGAGAGGGAGAGAGAGAAAGGAAGAGAGAGCGAGTACAACCAGCACACAGTGCCGGAGTACCCAGCCACAAGGAGAGAAAATAGGCGCAGGCTGCGAGCAGAAATGAAACAGCTTTCACAGTCACATACATTATTATGAACACACGACTGCCGAACTTTAACTTGGCTTGCCTCTGTTAAACCAGGTCCCTTCATAAAGGTTTGCTTTGAAATAGAATAGAATGAAGTGCCGTGGCTGAGTTCTGTAGTCGTGTAAACTACTGACACTCCCCCCCCCCCCTCCAACAGCCGCTTTCTCCAACTCTTCCTTCTTGGTCTTGAAATAACTAGTTGGGCTTCTCCGGACAGAGTTATAACCAACAGAGCGTCGCCGTCGTCGTCCCGTCTCCCCATCCCCTCTCCCACCCCCCACCCCATTTGCTTGGTTTTAGAAAAATGGGCGAAGCATTGTTTTCATTTTAAGTTTCCTCTATCTCCTCACTCACTTACTCCTACCCCTAAACAGAAGAAGTTAAGAAGTTTAGGCTTAAGTAAACTTCAATTCTGGCAGCATGGACTATTTTGGGTCCTGACCTTACTGCTGCCATTATCCTGTGGTATTGTCAAAATATAATCATAGGCTATAATAAGACTGCACGGGACAGGGGTATAAAAATGTAATAAATAAACATAAATTAGAAAGTTGTAACACAGTAAATTATGTTTTGCCTTTTATAAAATTGTCAAACAATTTTAAATAATTAGAATAATATCATCCATCTTTTTTGCATAATAATATAAGTCAACAAACCATTTTCTCTCTTCAAGAAGATGTCCAGTTTAATGTTTTTGCAAATTAATAAAAACACTTTACCACATGAGACAAAAACCACCCAGAGCCGTAAAGAATGGGCGGTATAAAAATCCAAATAAATAAATTGTCTTTAGGAAACAGAATTTGCAGATTGTCTTCAATTGACATCATTACAAAAAGAAACTAGTTTATACCACATGTGCTTTGTGGATGTTTCAAGAGACAATATAGTTTATCTTGAAAAATATTTTATTGGAGCTATTAACTGAAGCAAATAAACAAAAAAAAAATAAGACTTATTTCACACATGACACTTAATATGCTTTTAAGCCCCTCCCCTGCTATTGGTATGAAAAGAAGAAGTACAATTTTAAGTGCACTTGTTCCAGGTTTTTAAATCAATTAATGACCATAAGCATTCTATTCTAGTCCTCTATCTACCATTTTTAAACATTCTTAAATATGTATATTTGGGGATTGGTCTTTCCCCCCACATTTATCTTGCCTCTAAAGTCTGGAAATATGCAAAATGGGGGCTTATTAAATTCACCACTCTCCATGGTTAACATTATCACCCCATCTCTCCACTAGCCCATTACTTTGGCAAACTCACAGAAGTCCCATGACTTATATTAGGAAAACTTAATGTATCCGCCTTTCCCCTTATCTTTCCGCTTTTTTGTTGCTGCTCTGTGAGGGCAAAGGAGAATTACTGGTGTGCATTACTGGTTTGCACAATTTACAAAAAAGAAAGTGACAGAGCATCAGTAAAAATGACTGATCTTGCCCATTTCAAGATGATGGCAACAATGGGTCAGAGGATACCCGTGAGGCTGCATCTATGTAGAGTGGTAGGAAAGTATGGACCAATAGGGTTATTGGAAGAATATTTTATCTGGGTCCTGCTGAACTAACTAAAGATATAATAATTAAAGCAAGAAAAACAAGAAAAACTTGTGAACCATGGCAATAACTGAAACAGAGGATAAGTGATAATTAGAATACTTTAAAATGCTTCTGTGACTTCAGCCTGCACTTTTAACACTCCTTTGATGAGTAAGTTTGTTAAGAAAAGAATTACAGTGCTTACCAGCTTTTATTTAATGCATACAATTTTAGTAAGAAAGAAGAGTAATGTGTTTCTGGTCTGATTTCTGAAATCCTTTTCCTTAAGGATCATGTCCATTCAGCGATAAAGCATCCCAGTAGAGAAGTTGATTACAGTGTCTACTAATTAGGGTTTCTTCCTGCCCATTTTTTTTACCAGATAATGCAGGATATGAGAAATTATGGTGGTGTCCAGACTTATTTCCTATCTGAATACTCAGAATCTGGAATTAGCTATGGAAAGGAGCAGACAGCTAGGGCAGAGGTTTCCCTTCTCTGACCAGCCATTTCTTGGCTGTATCTTCAGGCATGGTTCATGCTTTTGCCACTCAGATCTGTTTGGAAGTCTGCAGGAGGACAAAGAGAAAATAATAGAGAAGAATAGTGACAACAGTCTTTTCCCTCATCCTATCCTTTTCTTATAACTTGAAATGCCTCAGAATTGTGCTAACATTGCTCCATTTGACAGCCTAATTATGTGCCCAGAAGAAAACAAGAAGGCACACTAGCACTCGCCTCAAAAGTGGATTGGAGGGGAAAACATTTCCCAAAGTAATGTGCTTCCTTCCAAGTGAAGTTTCTCCTCCACACTGGCTGCATATTGAAAATATAATGATGAACTGGACAGAAGATCCATTGGCTCATGCTTTTAAGTGCCATTCAAAGGCAGCAACACTCACATAACCTCTTCCCCGGCATCTGGTATTCAACAGCTACTTAGTTGTTAGATTAATAGTTGTTTATACACTTATCCTCCATGATTTGTGAAATTCGTTTTAAAAGCCATCTCAGAATCTGTATACATTACATGACAACATATGTAAGAAATCTCCAAAGGCTGCTTCTGGTAGGGAAAAGCAGCTTGATGAAGGGCAGGGTGTGATCTTCATTGAAGAATCATATCCCATATACTACTTTTCTTCTACATCTTCTCTCCCGGCCCCAGTTTTCCATACAGGATGACATTCAAAGATGACATTTGGCTCCAAAGATGGCAAGGCTACTGCTGATAAATTTATTAGGGATATTAATGACATTTAGAAGAAGAAGAAGAAGAAGAGTTGGTTCTTATATGCCGCTTTTCCCTACCCGAAGGAGGCTCAAAGCGGCTTACAGTCGCCTTCCCATTCCTCTCCCCACAACAGACACCCTGTGGGGTGGGTGAGGCTGAGAGAGCCCTGATATCACTGCTCGGTCAGAACAATTTTATCACTGCCGTGGCGAGCCCAAGGTCACCCAGCTGGCTGCATGTGGGGGAGCGCAGAATCGAACCCGGCTCGCCAGATTAGAAGTCCGCACTCCTAACCACTACACCAAACTGGCTTTACAGAAAGCAAACATGATAACACCTTAAGCCAGGTTTTCTAGACAGCCCTGGAAGGGTTTCCTGAATGGGAGGGAGTTAATTATTTTTAAATATATTTTTAAATGTGTTAAATATCCCCCATCAACACCACCACCAAAATGGCCAATGATGAGCCTGGAGAGGGTGAGAAGAGGAGCAGCCCTAGGTGGGTATGTATACAGCTATGCTTCCCAACCATATTCTGTACTACTTCTAGGGTTTCTTGAAGCCTGGAAAATGTTTCAGGGGGTTCTCAACAGTAAAAAAGATTAAGAAAGGCTGCCTTAAATTCACAAACACAAATACAGGCTGATGTAGAGGCTCTAGTCACCTAGAGCTCTACCCATTATCACAGGTCTTTATAAACCTTCCATCCCTATCTATACATGGTCCAACCATATAGACAGTCTTAAAGGGTCCTGATGTACTTTGGCACAATAACTTGCATAGGTTTGGTATACAATTAGCAGTGCAAAGTACCATCAAGTCATTGTAAACTTATGGTAACAGACATAGAATATATGATAAATACAGTACTAGAAAGGACCCGTGTGTAAGCAATACAATGTGAACTCTGTGACTTGTTTGTTTGTTTATTATTAAATTTCTATACTGCCATTCTCAGCCCAGCCAGCTCATGGCGGTTTACATAAATATATATATAAACCGTTAAAAATCAGTACAATCAATACAATTAATGGCAGCAACAATCAATCTTATAATCCTCCCAGCAGAGCCTCTGCCTGTGGTCGTTATGTCCCAATAGGTGATCCCAGGCGATGTTGGCCTAGGAGGGTACAAATTACAAAAAGGAAGGGCAGGACCCAGTCTTACTACCCTGGTCCCCAGCCCATCCTCAACCAAATGCCTGGAGGAATAGCCCTGTCTTGCAGGCCATGCAGAACCCTGAGAGCTCTGTCAGGGCCCTCAGCTCTTCCAGGAGCTCATTCCACCAGGCAGGGGCCAGGGCCAAAAAGACCCTGGCCACAGTTGAGGCCAGGCACACTTCCTGGGGACCCAGGACAACCAGCAAGTTCATAACACAGAGCAAAGAACCCTGCAGAGAGCATAAGGAGATAAACGGTCTCACAGATAGATAAGACTCAGACCACGTATAGCCTTACAGGTCAAAACCAAGATTTGATCTGGAAGCTATCTGGCAACCAATATCTTATCAAAAAGGCCAGGACAAGTCTCTTGCATTGCTTTCTTTAATCTTCCACTGCATGCCAATACATCACAATACAAAAGGCAACCTCAAGAGTAGGGTAGACAAGGCTGTTTTGAATATGTCTTCCTCAATACATTTTCATTAACAAGAGTCAAACACAATTTTTAAACAGTTCCCCTGTCTTCTAGCACTTCTCTTGGTAACAGCTCTAAGCCCCATGGGGGTTTCAAAGCAAGAGAAGTTCAGAGGTGGTTTGCCATTGCCTCCTTCTGCATCACTACCCTGGTATTCCTTGCAGGTTTCCCATCCAAATACTAGCCAAGGCTAACCCTGCTTAGCTTCCAAGTTCTGATAAGATTTTTATTTTATTTATTTATGTATTGAATTTCTGTATTGTCCTTCCCCACCTGTGTACATCTTCACTGAAGCCAAGGAACATGCCACCCTACCTTATGTGAGAAGGGAATATAGTGCCAAGCCAAGGCATTCCTATGTCAGCAGATGTTATAACAGATGTCCATTAGTATATATCATGTGTGTGCATAGGGAAGCCAGTACATTGATGTTCTATTGGCTTCAGTCATAGGCCTAGCGGAACAGCTCTGTCTTGAAGGCCTGTAGAACTGTTTCAGGTCTGGGCATACAAGTACTCTTGTTAAATCCTTGATCATGCATACTCTAGTGTGTACTCAAACACATACACACTTATAAAAAATGTACAAGGTAATCCCAAACAGAATTACATCCTTCTTAGCCCACTGAATTCAATGTATAACTCTATTTAGGATTGCATTATAGCTAACCTGTGACTGGAACATGAACTATAGTCTCATTCAGGTGATAGCACTCACACTGAAAGATGCCTTTCTTTTTGTCTGGCCCCTTCATGCTATAGAGTCACACACATACAACAATGCTCATTAGAATGCGTACCATTGTCTGCTGGCTATTCTTCTAGGAGATATTGTTTTCCCTTTCCCAAACACATACATAACAGTATCAGCATTTGTTTAATTATACCAGCAGGGGAAGTAAGTAGGACAGTAAGTTGTTGGAATTTTCCTTTCACCATTGTGAATGCTTCAGTGGCAATGCCAATGACAGCATTCAGTAGACCCTGCTATCTGAAGCTGTCTGCCCATGAGGCTGGGAGTTAAATCCCAGCAGCCGGCTCAAGGTTGACTCAGCCTTCCATCCTTCCGAGGTCGGTAAAATGAATACCCAGCTTGCTGCTGGGGGGTAAACGGTAATGACTGGGGAAGGCACTGGCAAACCACCCCGTATTGAGTCTGCCATGAAAACGCTGGAGGGCGTCACCCCAAGGGTCAGACATGACCTGGTGCTTGCACAGGGGATACCTTTACCTTTACCTTTTAAAAAAAGAACATTAAAACCCCCAGACATAAAATCATAACACAGGTCCAACCAATCACAGTAACAAAAAAGAGATTCAGTGGGGAAAAAACTAACTCAAATTCTTATCATTCCCCCAATAAAAACCACCTAGAGGGGGGTGGGAAGAGGAGCACAGATGGAACCCGCAAGCTACCACCTACAAGCCGCCGCTCTTTCCTGGGAGGGGGGCCATACACATCTTCCTTGCCACGCCAGCCTCCACCGTAGACCTGGTGGAAAAATGCCATTTTGCAGACCCTGCAGAACACCAGAAGCTCCCGCACCCCACTTTGCACCTCACTCTGCAAATATGTTCAGGGCAGTTTACATTTTAAAATTCAGTTTATAAAATACAATAAATATGTTGTAATGCTCCATTTGCCTACTATTTCTCCATGTGTTCAGTGGTGGGATTTTATTCTGTCCTCAACTGTAAGCTTGGTGGAATTGTGCCATTTTGCAGGCCCTGTGGAACTTGACTGGTTCCATCAGGACCTGGATCTCATCTGGCAACTGATTCCACCAGGTTGGAGCCAAGACCAGGCACACTTATTTTGGGCCAGGGACCATCGACATGTTGGCATTCAAAGAGAATAGTTTTCTTCTGGGGTCATACCATTTTCTTTTCTCTCAGTAAAGTCTAGGACAATCCAGAACAATTCTCATCTAGCCATCAGACTCCCCTCACATCAAGAATTAGAAGACTGAATTGAAGAAACCTGCCTCTTTCTTTGTCACATGGCCAATACTCACTCCTCCAATAGAGGAATGGAGGACTGCAGCTGATACCTTTATTTATTATCAAATATTTACCCATGGAGGAGTGTTTGTTTACCTCTGAACAAATTCATTTTCCAACTGGAAGTTGCCTGACAACCAATATACAATATGGCAACCTTTGGTCTAACTAGCATCTTTCTCTGATTTGTTATAAAGAGGAATAGGTTGTTGGTGGTACGAAAAAATACACAAGGCTATGGTTGCCAGATTCAATAGATTCATACATGGCTTTCTAAATACTTTGGGGGTGCTGAATCAATTCCTTATGTTTGGCAATCTCAATCTAAAATAATTAACCTTTAAACTGCCAAATATGTATTATCACAAACTTATATCTATAATTAAGCTCCTGAATGTAGAGAGCACATTTACAAACAGGCTGCCTCCTCATTTTTAAATGATACAGAAATGGAGAGAGATGGAGGGAGAGGCTGGAGAGTGGCTAGAGGAAGATGTGAAAACAAGCTGAGACTAAAGAATGCAGCCTAGAAGCAAGTGTGTGCTAATGGGTCTAGGATTATTGCCCTTGAGTTTCGTAGTGCTAGAGAAGCACCAGTGGGAATACAGAGATGGAGAGAAAACCATTATTAATGGATTGTAGCAGAAAAGCATTTACTTCTCTTGGTTGCTAAGAAAGCCCTAGAGAATGTTGCTACATATCTGAGCAGAGAGCACTCTGTAAGCAATGGCTCCTGTAAGAGGAAGTGAAATGTCATCAGAATTTATTCATAGTAGATGTACACTTTATATATGAGCGTTGATACCAGGAAAACCAGATTGGATGGCAAAAGGAGCTTCCATGGTAGGTTGGCAAAGAAATTTAAAAGTCACTGGGTTGGAGAAGGGAAAAACTTCATCTAAGACAAACTTACAGTCACAGGTGTCTTGGAGGAACTTTTACCTACTACAGTTATTGATGAAAAGTCACAACCATCACTCAATTACAAACTGAAACAGAGTTTTAATGAATTTACAGGTGGCAGTGACACATCAGTACAAGCTACTGCTATAAATAATAGCATGCCTCATCAAGCAACAGTGTCAAGTGGGAATTAAAAACAGGTTGGGAGCCCTTCAATCACACAAACAGGAGAATTTACTCTGAAGTCACAAGTGGCGGTTGCATGGCCAAGCCTATTCTAAATACAGTGGCCCAGAAATAGAGACCTATTCCAACAACAGGTACTCAGCATTTTCTTATATCCATGTTGATAAAACAATATTCTGTAAAATCATGGAGCAGAAATGGGCACAGAAAGAACACCAAGATTTCTTGATTGTTAAGTCTGGTTGCCTGCAAACACACCTGAACTCTGAAAGTCATATGGACACTATTGTCTCCTGGACTACTAGAGTCAAGAGCTTCGATCTCATTTAGAATTTCCATGATTACAAGGAGGGGGGCAATTTTGCCAGTCTCCCCTGTGGCAGCCCAAGACATACCTCCAAAATGTTTCTCATGAGGAAGGGGAGGGGGGATCAGACCTCCTGTGGTAGGGGGAAATAGGCAAAAACCCTTGTAGGTGAGACCCAAGCCATAAGTAGTCTCCCATCGGTTTACAGCAATAAAACAAAGATCAAAACATTGTTAAAACATAGTTTAAAACCTATCAACTCCCCCTGCCCTCTTTAATTTCATCTGCCAGCTAACCATATAGAATAGTATAAGATACAGTGGGAGCCAGGGAGGGGAAGGAGACCTGTATGATTTTAGGCTCATGACCTCAACCATAAGCCTGGTAGAAAAGCACTGTTTGCAGGCCCAGTGGAAATTTAACTGTATTTAATAGCTAAAATAATGATTGAGGGGGATGTGGGGAAAATGAGATATTTTACTGGCTTATTCTACTTACAGTATTGTACATTCTTATCCAGTATAATCCTCCTACAGTTTAAAACATAAGGATTTCCATCCCAATATATATTTTAATGTGTATTTTATGTATATGTTTTCTTTAATGTAGGTTTTGACACAGTGATAAATTAGTAAAAAATACACATCTATTTCATGTTCATCATGGTTCCCAGGTATAAGAAATACTATTGATAAGAATCTGAACCTTTGGGGATAAAATGATTAATTTAATATTAATGTGTTATAAGAGTATAACTTGTATAAAGGTAAAGGTATCCCCTGTGCAAGCACCGGGTCATGTCTGACCCTTGGGGTGATGCCCTCTAGCGTTTTCATGACAGACTCAATACGGGGTGGTTTGCCAGTGCCTTCCCCAGTCATTACCATTTACCCCCCAGCAAGCTGGGTACTCATTTTATGGACCTCAGAAGGATGGAAGGCTGAGTCAACCTTGAGCTGGCTGCTGGGACTGAACTCCCAGCCTCATGGGCAAAGCTTTCAGACTGCATGTCTGCTGCTTTACCACTCTGCGCCACAAGAGGCTCGTAACTTGTATAATGTATAACAATTTATTCTTTATATATATATATATATATAAATTAATCTGAACCTTTTCATGTTCTTTTTAAACAGGAGTAGACTACTTTTTATAATTAAGAAGTCAAACTATGTCAAAATACAGAGCAAGATATCCACAATTAGCCAGGATAAAAATATACAAGTTAACTTTACTGATTGTTGACACATTGACTAATGAAATTCTGCAATTCAAGCACTGGTTGCTATGGGCCCTTTTTCAAGAATTAGCATATACAAGGTCCCACACAGAGCCTTCTTTCTCCTGACCCCTCACCTGGTGGAATGAGTTCCCAGAGGCGATCAGGGTACTGACAGACCTAAAACAGTTCCACAGGGCCTGTAAAATCCATGGACTTGCTTGATTACTATTCTTTTACACTCTTATCTTCTGTTATTGTTATTATTGTTACCACTGTTATATTCTAGTTCATTGGCAAAACTGAGTTTAATGTATAATTCTTTATGTTCCATGTGAACCACCCAAGCCTCAGGGAAGGGTAGTATATAAATATAACAAAATAAAATAAGTAATATCCTGTTATTTTGGCTGCATTATTATTAATACGCAGTTGATTCTCAGCTTTATTTTGTATATTTGTCTGCTCCAAGGACAGCTGTAATTACCCTGAACTGGTGCCTGGGGGCAGTTTTGGAGTAGATAGCGGCTGATAGGCTGATAACCTGTAATGTGATCCCAAGAAAGCAGAAGTGCGGCTGGCGAGTGAAAGGTCTGATCCAGGATTTAGGATATCACCTAGCTTTGCTACGGGTGGGATCCAGCAGTCTTCTGGAATTACAACTGATCTCCAGACCATGGAGAACACCTCCCCTGGAGAATCTAGCTGCTTTGGAAGGTGAACTCTGTGGCATTATGTCCTGCTAAGGTCTCTCCCCAGGCTCTACCTCTCAAATCTTCAGGAATTTAAAAAGGATGTGGACAAAACTGAGAGCAAGGAGAGCAATGAGGAAGATCCGGGGCCTGGGGACCTAGCCCTATGGTGAAAGACTGAGGGACTTGGGAATGTTTAGCCTGAAGAAGAGAAAATTGAGCAGGGACATGATTGTTCTCTTGAAGTATTTAAGTGTCACATGGAGGAGTGCAGGGAGTATAGAATGATACTTGCTAGAATTGGGGGGGGGGAATTTCAGTCAGTGTAGTTCAGCAGTGGAATCAGCTGTCTGATGCAGTGAGTTCTGCCTCACTGTCAGACTTTAAGCAGTGGTTGGACAGACATCCTGGATCCTTCAGGATGATCCTGCAGTGAGCAGGGAGTGGACTAGATGTCTTCTATGGTCCCTTCCAACTCTATGATTCTATGAATTCCTGAACCTGGAGTTAGCAACCCTAGGTACCAATTGTTCCAGTTTCAGGCCTGTAGTCTATGGGTGCTCTTGGACCCAGGTCCACTACTCAGAGGCCCCCACCTTTATTTCTTTATCTCCCCATTCTATCAGCTCCGTGCAGTTAACAACAGTATAAAGTCATCATCATCATCATCCATAATAAAATCATACAATCTTACAATTAAAAACCAGCATCTTAAACTTGAACATCCAGTAGTCTCTCAGAACTTGGAGGGTGTTGCATGTAGGGAGGCCAGTGTTTCTTGGTGTTAATATGACCAAAGTATAACAACATCAAAATATGCAAGTTTAGTCAGAAGTAAATCTTTGTTGGTCTTAAAGGTGCTACTGGACTCTGATTTTATTGTGTTACTTCAGACCAACACGGCTACCCATTTGAATCTACTCAGAAATAAATCAGCTCGTGTTCAATGGATTTCAGAACCCGTAAAATGCACACAGGACTGCAACCTTCAGCTCCATGTTGGTTTTTCCACCCGAGGTGCTCTCGACGCCCTGCCCCCCTGAAGGCGCAGAGACGGCAGCCGGGTGGCGCCACCTTCACACAGAAGCATCCAGCCATGCCCCTGTGCCCGCAGCAAACATACACGGCCTCTTTAAGAGAAGGAAAGGCCCCGCCCCCGCAAGCTCTCCCCACAAGCCCGGGGTGACGTCAGAGAGCCAATGGGCGTTCTCCTTAGTGCGAGGTGCGTGAAGCCGGCCGCGGGAGCGAGGCGAAGCGAAGATGGAGGCGGTTTCCGAGGCAGAGGCGGCCGCCGGCGTCCCTCCTTCGGTCCCGGAGCGGCTCCAGCAGCGAGAAGCCGAGCGGCGCGAGGAGGCTGAGCGGCGGCGACGGGAGCGCGAGGCGCAGGCCGTGCAGGAGGAGCAGAGCGGCTTCTTCGGCGCCGCCTTCGCGCGAGAGCGGGAGGTCGTCGAGGCGCTGCTGGGGCCGGGGCCGGGGCCGGGGCCGGAGTCGGAGGGCGAGGCCGCTGAAGGCGCAGCCACGGCGCGGCTGGAGGAGGCGGCCGAGCGGCTGCAGGGCCTGCAGAGGCTGCTGACGGACTCGGTGCGCTTCCTGGCCCCCTACGAGGTGCGGCAGGCGCAGGCGACGCTGGCCCGGCTGCAGGGCGCCCTTTCCGAGCGGCGCCTGCAGGTGCAGCCCAAGAAGCGCTTTGCTTTCCGGGCTCGCAAGAAGGAGGCCGCGGCGGCTCCGGAGCCTCCGGCGCAGCCGCAAGTGGCCAGCCCGGCGACGTTCCCCCCGGCGGATCCTGAATGCGGCTTCAGCCGGCTCGAGGGGCAGGAGCTGCAGCTGGGCCGGGCCGAACTGCTGCAGCGGGACGTGATCTTGTCCCACCTGACGAGTTGCCGGGTGCAGCTGCGCGGCAACCCCAACACGCTGCTGATGCGCGGCTGCCGGGACTGCACGGTCCTCTGCGGGCCCGTGTCCACCTCGGCGCTGGTGGAAGACTGCCGGGGCTGCCTGCTGGCCCTCGCCTGCCAGCAGCTCCGCACGCACCACGCCACTCAGAGCAGCTTCTACGTGCGAGTGACCAGCCGGGCCATGCTAGAAGACTGCAGCGCGGTCCGCTTCGCCCCCTACACGTGGAGCTACCCGGGCATTGAGACCGACTTCGAGACATCCGGTCTCGATAGAAGCAGAGACAATTGGAGGCTGGTGGACGATTTCAACTGGCTGGCCCGGGATCAGCCCTCGCCGAACTGGAGTGTGATCCCGGAGGAGGAGAGAGTCGGGGACTGGAGCTGAACTGGGGACGCTCTCTCTGCCGCCGTTTCTGCAATCTGCAGAGAGCCTGGAGTAGGTGCATTGCAGAAGGTGTGCTTCTTGTCAAAGGACTCGTCCACCTTATTTTGAGTTTTGGTATCATTGAAGCCAGATGTTGTGAGCAGGGTGCCAAAACACATTTGCCAGCCAACAAAGTCTCCTAGTGCTAACTTTATGTTGTCCTGTGTGCCTTTAGCTGGCTGCCTTATCTTCAAAGTAGTTCAGATTGTGATTTGTTTTCTGGAACAAGTTTTGCAAGGGCTTAAACTAGTATTCTTAATTCAATTAAGTATTCTTAATTCAAAGCATCTCTCTGTGTAGACCTCTTTCCTTGACTCCTACTGAAACAAAGAATTCTAGTATAGCTCAATGATTAATTGAATTCGAAGAAAACGTATCTGATCTTGAACCTATTTGGTGCACACGACTGCTTCAATGCTAATACAAGTATAGGATTAAAAGGTGGAGCCCAAATCATGCATGGACACAATTCAGTCAAAGTTAGAAAAAGTCAACCACATGCTTATTATTTGAAAACTCTTTATAGAACTGCTTAATAAACTGGGTTATGTCCTTAATCCTTGAAGGTTTTATAGCTGTGACATTCATGTTTAGTGTGTTATCTAAAACAATATGTGCATTTTTTGTACAAATATATATTGTGTCTGGACATTTCACACTTCAGTTTATTTTGTTAACAAGGGTTAAGCAAGTCACCAAATCTGTTCCTCATATCACTAAGCAAAGTCATTACTACATCTGGATTTTATTAATTTAATAAATTAATTATTTGTGAATTATTTTTATAATAATAATAATATATCATCCTCCCGGCTCAAGGCAGTTTACATTATAGCAGTCATATAGTACAGTACAACATTTAGTATAGAACTTATATAACAGTAAAAAAAACTTGTGTCAAACAGTGTAATAAACAACAATATTCAATAACAATTGTAACAAACGTGATACAACAACAGAACTCAATAACAAATAACAGTTTGATCTGTCTGCTCTGTGATCTGTTTTCTGTTAGTGCAGTTTATGGGGGTTTCTGGTGTTCGCTTATCTTGGCCAAATGCCTGGTAGAGTGATTTCGCAAAAAATGCAGAAGGAGCTTCAGTTATTGTATTGTTCAGATGTTTTACTGTTAAGTACCTTTCATAGCTCCTTAGATTAAAATAAAGATTTTCCCGTGAGTTGTTTTTTCAGTGAGTTTGTCAGTTACTAACAAACAGTTAATCTAACAAACAGATTTCTATCCCTGCCCTCAAATAGGTTGGAAGTATTGCTTGTCTTATGTATACCGCTTCTGACAGCATATGGCCTCCCACAGTGAAAAGGGATGTTTCTTGTATTTGCTGCACAGCTGTTAGGTGAATAGAATGCCTTTTGGGACATACCATTCTTTGAGCATCTTGTGTGGGAAACTGGCAGTGCTTGGACAGAGCTCTGCCAACACTACTTGTAGGCTGAAAGGGAAAGATTTCTTCAGTGCAGCTGTCTTTCTGTCATGTAGCTGATGATGCATTAGCATTCCTTCCACCAATTTATCTGCCTCTGTCAATTGTGGTTCCTAATAAGGTTGGCAAACCACTTCTTAGGCAAAAAGCAGTAAGACAGAGAGTTGCTTTTGAGCCACATTTCTGGAGGCAGAAGAGCTGCCTGGTTCTATCTTCAGTGTCTTCCAAGAGGGTACTGTTGAAACAGAAAGGCACACATTTATACAGGCTTAAGAGGTATGGAGCAATGAGGCGACAATTTCCAAAAGAAGGCAGAGTTTAGTTTCCCAGGTTACCATCGCGCCTCAGGCCGAGAACTTGGGTGTGACCATTGATGCCTCCATGAATATGGAGGCACAGGTCAAGAGAGTAGCGAGCCAGGCATTTTTCCATCTTCGCCAGGCCCGGCTACTAGCGCCCTACCTGTCCCCTGATCACGTGGCCTCAGTGATCCATGCGACAGTTACCTCCAGATTAGATTTCTGTAACTTGCTCTACGCGGGCCTACCCTTGTCCTTGATCCAGAAACTTCAGCTAGTGCAAAATGCGGCTTCTAGGGTCCTCACTAACACACCTTGGAGGGCCCACATCCAGCCTGTGCTGAGGCAGCTGCATTGGTTGCCAATTGCTGCCCAGATCCGGTTCAAGGTTTTGGTTCTAACCTTTAAGGCCTTACATGAGTTGGGACCCAACTCATGTATTGGTCGTTCCTGGCCCTAAGGAAGCGTGTCTATCCTCAACCAGGGCCAGGGCCTTTTCGGTCCTGTCCCCTACCTGGTGGAATGGAGAGCAATTTTTTAGTCTGATTCTGTGAAGGTTCAAGGAGGTGGCAGGTTACAGTAGATGAGCGATAGGGGTGCGAGTGTCCTGCATAGTGCAGGGGGTTGGACTAGATGACCCCAGGTGAGCTGTGGACCCTGTGGGATTTACCAGCTTTCCACAAGACCTGTAAAACGGAGCTCTTCCACCAGGTTTTTGGTTGAGGCTGGTGTCAGCGAATAAGATCCATCGCCTCTCCCCTGGATTGGAAGTTGCATCACTCCCTCCTTTCCTGCTGCTCTGGTAGGGGGGAGGGGGAATAAGATTGTTTTTCCACCATGTTGGGATTTTAAAGTCTTTTAATGGGGTAAGACTTTTGTTACCCGCTATGAGCCTTGCAGGGAGTGGCGGGAGATAAATATAAATATAATAATAATAATATTAATAGGGTTATTTCACTCCCGATACTGACCAATGATGAAATCTGGTGCATCCTGCCATTTTGTGTTTGAGAGGGCAGAAGTAAACACATCCCAAGCTGAGATCTGACTTCTGCTGCCTGATCAGAGTGGAGAGATTATTCCTCCTACTTGGAACTTCTGCCTTACTGGGTTCTGTCTCTACTTCAACCTCACTCCTAGCTCAGTCACAACGAATGGGATGAAATTAATTCAAAAGAAATTCCATCTAAACATCCGGAAGAAGTTCCTGACAGAAAGGTTTTTTAGTGGAACAGGCTTCCTCCGGAGGTGGTGGGTTCTCCATCTTTGGAGATTTTTAAACAGAGGCTGGATAGCCATCTGATGGAGAGGCTGATTCTGTGAAGGTTCAAGGGGGTGGCAGGTTACAGTGGATGAGTGATAGGGATGTGAGTGTCCTGCATAGTGCAGGAGGTTGGACTAGATGACCCATGAGGTCCCTTCCAACTCTATGATTCCATGACAAGGAAATCAACAGTTTAAAATCTGGGAAGCTGAAAATATCACTGACCTGTTTTGAAATCTAGTAAAGTGTCTCCTCAAACTGGCTTCCTCTGTCCTGGGCTAGAAAGACAATGTGACAACAGCTGAAACTACATAAGCAGTCAGAAGCAATTTTCTAATCTTTAATATCTAGATTGTGTAATTTACAAGCCTTTGCCAGGTACTTTTAGCATTTTTGCCAGGCACTTTGATCATTCTTCTTGTAATTTTATAGACAGTCACTAGATGGTGCATGGAGATCCTCTTCAAAGCTTTGTCATCCGGTCCCCCCATCTTTCCATGTGGTATTAGGTCAACTAGGAGGATCATTCTGGCAATGTATTGCCTAAAGATTAGAGTTTTCCTTCTTCATTTCCCCCAGCCATTTTTAATTCCTTTATTGCAATTTTTTAGTCTGAACTAGGGACTATAGATGGTTCAAAGAGATGATGCTGATAATAAAGGATTTACAGTTGCTAGAATGAATGCAAGGAGGGCAGATACAAGCAGGGGACATATGACTTGCTAACAAATTATCATTGCACTGAATATGCAAACAAACACTTCCCTAGAAAGAAGTGCCACAGCATGGTGCATGCTTCCCAGTCATTCATATCTAAATGCAAATGTGAATATTTTCCAGTCACTGCTTTACAGATACTGGTGGGAACAGTATCCAACATTACAACATCCTTGTTGAATCTCAGAGTTGGTCATAGTCTTGTTATAATGCCTGGGCAAAGATTCCCTTCTTAATCAGGATAGCAACTTCCTCACCATACTCACAAAGAAAATGCTGACATTGCCGTGGGCTGTTTGATTTAGAACATTGATATACCTGCCTTTGTCTTGACACAGGATCTAAAGTGGGTGACAAGAACAGATATAGTACAAAAGCAGCCATATTCTAAACTGAAACCATAAATTAAAAATATCCATGCACATCCTTTTAAAAAGTTAAAATGAAGTCTAATTAAGAGTTCTGGAGAACTGAAAACCATGCATAACTGTGTTGTATTATTTTAGTTGAATTAATAATCCTTTTAAAAATCTTTAAAACTTTTTTTGCTCTGCATTGATACAACTACCTACAATTTACTATACAATCAATTTTTGTTTCTCTAACCTTAGCAAGTCATGTCCTGTCATTGACCCAACATGAATAGCCTATAAAGCAGCCCAAGAATTCAACTCTATTTCTGGACTTTTGGACTGTAATTATTGGTTTCTCAATTGGTCCAGTTCTTTTCCAGCTGTCAAAGTTACAAAAATCATATTTTGTTTGTTTTCAGATCTACTGTAAACTTAAATTTAATTCATTAAAAAGTGTCTTTAATTCCATTACTAAAAACACATAAGCCAAACAATGTCATTCAAGGTGAGTGTCACAGAATAAGAATCAGCACTGTCTCAAAGGTTTCAGTACAGTACTTTATCAAGTCAATATACAGCCACATTTCTATCAGATTTTTTTTATCAGAGAGGCCACTTTCCCAGCATGAAAAAAGATCTAGGAATGCAGCAACTTTTTATCCTTTGATCTTCAGTTGTAGCATGCAACATTATATCATGTGAAAACATTAATCCACTAAATAGTAAAACGAGGGATTATTTCCACTGCTCATCTGCTGGCAGAGATTTCTGTAAATTGGATCACACTGATTAGTATTAGAATGACGTCTTGCAGATCCGGCTTTAATCTGAAACTTCAAGGCTGTTTCTCCTTTGTGCACAAGGGGCCACCAGAAATAGTTGTATGTGCTATTTGCCAATCTTTTAAAAAAATTACCGTGAAATTTGTTAATTTTGCACCTTCAAAAAACTTGCTTCATAGCAAGATGGAAGGGCCAAACCATAATGGCTCAAGCAGAGTTGCAGAATTTGGAATCTTCAAGGCATGAATGGTGGTGGGTCTTCCTAAAGTCATTCCCTTTCTGAAAAAGGATTAACTCCGTGGAGTCTTGGTAAATTTATCATTGCAAGAATGGCTGTGATGAAATTCAAGTTCAACCAGAAGAAAAGGGTAAAACTAGCACAAGGACTATGGCTCATGAACTGGTTTTCAGTTTTTGCAGGGATCGTTGTTTTTGCCATGGGGCTATACTTGAAAATTGAGCTCAGGAAGCGAAGCGATCTGATGGACAATGCTGAGAGCCACGTTGTACCCAACTCGTTGATATTGGTGGGTCTGTTATCCTGCGGCTTCAATGGTCTTGCTGGCAAGATATGCTACGATTCTCTGGATCCTGCGAAATTTGCAAAGTGGAAGCCTATGCTGAAGCTTTATCTCATAGTTTGTTTCTTTTTTAACATCTTCATTTTTATAGTTGCTCTTTTTTGCTTTCTGATGAGGGGCTCCCTGGATACTACTCTGGCAAAAGGCCTAAAAAGTGGTATGAAGTACTATCGAGATACAGATACTCCAGGAAGGTGCTTCATGAAGAAGACCATTGACCTGCTCCAAATTGAGTTCAGATGCTGTGGGAACAATGGTTTCAGAGACTGGTTTGAGATTCAGTGGATCAGCAACAGATACCTGGATTTTTCCTCAAAGGAAGTAAAAGAGTAAGTAGTTTAATTGAATGAAAATTATGCTCTCATACAATCCTATATAACCAGCACTTTCCCCAAACATACTTTAGATCACTCAGATACAAACAAAATATAAGTTAATTAAAGAATGCAACAGCTTGTAATCAGAATGGCATGCTGATGTTCTTTAATCAGGGAGGCCAATTTGCAAAGAAATTATTAGCTGATAACATCTCCCAGCATTTAATATACTGGCAAAATAGATATGACAACTATTTTAGAAGCATTGGCTTTAATTGTCACTTGCTAGTTTTAGATTAATCCGTTGGTGTATTTTAACTCTGCTGATGCTTGCTTTCTCCTCAAATTAGGAGTGGAAGGATATAATGCAGGAGAAAATTATCCAGCTCTTGCAAGGCTGCCATTAATTGGGTTTCTCCTGCAGAACTCCCCAACTGGATTGTAATATGACAATTTATCGCGACCTGGAAAGGACATCTATTAAGTTGTTACATAGTTATTAGGATTTGCAGGAAAAATTGGATTTCTGGACTTTATGCCACTGTTGTACCTTGGAGCAATATAGCTGTTGCCCCATAATTTCTAGGGAGGGGAGTATTTTAAGCATTTTTTCATATGCTCCTGCATTGTCACTCAGTTGCAGTACATTCAGATGCTTACTTTTCTTACCCTTCAAAGTCCCTTGAGCTGAGTGAATTTGGAAATATGACACAAACTTTTAAAGTATTGTATAAATAACAAATATAGTAAATTATAATGAATAAGCATTAACATGACGGCAAGTAGATGCTTCATGAAGTTAATTTGGCAAACAGCTGAACAAACAAGACCTTGCTTCCAAATCTATGACTCTTGGCCCCACAGTGGATTATGAAACCAGTAAAAGTAGACCCCAGGCTTTTGCCGTTTTAATTCTAGTTTTCTGGTGTTTGTTTTTTTCAAATAGGTCCCCATACAAAAAAAAAAAAGGCTGAGGACTTTGTTAATGGCGTTGCAGATGACAGAATAGATAAGACTGCAACTATTCTTTCCTGGGAGTAAGCTCCATTGTACTTCTGAAGGGATCTGGTTAGGATTGCTCCATGTGTGTCATATCTAAATCTCAATCAACAGCATGGCAGTAAATAGAACACAGATAGCTTTTCCCTCAATCCCCTTTTCATGCAGTGATAAGGTATAAAACTATGAATTGAGCAAGAAGTAGACGTTTTAAATTCTACCTTCTTAAATTACTATTGTAATATGCAATAAATTATCAGAAAATGTAGTCAGTAAATAACATACAAAGTATGAGGAATCAGAAACAAGAAATCAAGGCTCCCATTATTGAATCACAGGACACTTAAGTATTTCTTAAAAAATCAAAACACTTTCTTGACTTGTATGTATAACATACAAAATTAGCCCATTACACAGCATTACATCAAGAGATGATGAAGCTGAAGGGAAGAAAGTAAAATGGCTATCTTCATCAAAATCCCATGGAAATGAGCTGGACATCTGAACTAGAAGAAGAGCTGCTTTTTGTACCCTGCTTTTCACTACACAAAGGTGCCTCAAAGCAGTTTACAATTGCCTTCCCTTGCTCCCCCTACAACAGACACTCTGTGAGGTAGTTGGGGCTGAGAAAAAACTGAGAGAACTGTGACTGCTCCAAGGTTACCCAGCTGACTGCATGTGGAGATGTGGAAAAATCAAACCCAGTTCTCCAGATAAGAGGCCTCTGCTCTTAACTACTACACCAAGCTAGCTACACTAGGCTAGCTATTGGCTGATTTATGTCCACAGTTATTTTTGTTGCTTTAACTTTCATGTATATATATCAAGGCTTACTTTTCAGATGCATTTGTATTTAATAATCAGACCAATAGTCAAACTCCAAGAAAAATAAGTATTGTGTAAGCAAAAGCAACCACCTATAACTTAAAGCAATGTGACCTCAAAAGGCAGCACTAACACCTTATCAAAAAAATGGTTTGTTGGAATAATACAGACATCCACTGTTTGCAGAACATAACCAGAGAAATGCTCTTTAAACTTCCTCTGGAAAGCAATTCCACAGAGTAGATATTACTACAAGACAGACAAAACCTCTAAGAGAGGCCAAATGGACTTCTCAGAATAAAGGCACACCCAGGAGCAAGTTCTAACATGATCTAAGTTGGTGAACAAGTCTAAACAGGACCTAAGGTCTTGCAACATGCCTAACAGTGCCATTATCTTCATATCAAGTAGTAACTCGGAAGTAAGTACCATGTTGTTCACGGGAACTTACTCTCCAATAAGTTTGTGTAGTAATGCCATGGAAATGAATGGGACAAGTTAATTGCAACTTCTTTAAATCCCAAACATTTCAGTGAGATTTAAATAATAATGATTAGTATGGGTTTTTTGGCCGCCGAATGAATGAATGATTTTTAGTTGATTGGCTAGTTAAATCGAAATTGTTACATATTTTATTGGAATTTTTATGTATTGGGGTTTTATCTTGTTAGCCACCATAAGCCCTTGTGGGAGTGGCGGGATATAAATGTGATAAATAAATAAATAATAAAGTTATCTAATTTTATTTGAATTGGGGCAAGTAAATATGGTGTAGCTATTAAAAGAAGTACCATTTTGGTATATTTAAAATAAATTTAGTGTTTTCCTATGTTCTTTGTCATCACATCACAGCCAACTTAAGACAACCATGCAGGGTTCTCAACTCAGGAGGCATTCAGAGGTGGTTTGCCATTGCCTGCCTCTGCATTGACACCTGGAACCTTGTTGGTCTCCCGTTAAATACTGACCAGGGCTGACCCCGCTTAGCTTCCAAGATCTGATGAGATCAGGCTAGCCTGAATTGTCCAGGTCAAGGCTGCTTTTTCCTGTGCGTGTAAATTAGTGTCAGTTTGCTTCCGACTTAAAGCAACCATATGAATTAACATCCTCCAAAACGTTTTATCATTAACAGCTGCACTCAGGTCTTTTCCCTTCCTAGCCTTTTCCTGAGAGTAGTACCATACAAAAAAAACCCCAGCTGCATAGAAGATTTAGATCATTGTAAAGATTTGTGCCATAGGAGTGGAGGAAATATAGTAGTCCTCCTAAAAACACACAATACAGCTGAGCACAGTCTTGCAAGCCTGAGGCACTTCAAGGCTGACATCCTTCCATTTTCCTGCACGGAGGTCAGGCCAAACTGCCTGTCCTCAGGAACTGTGGATGGAATTCTGCTATGACCAAACCATGTTTCCCAAGATGTAATCTACATATCTACATATAACTATAATATTCACATGATTTTTATTATGCATGTAAGTTACACTAGTGTGCAATTTATGGTGTTACTATGTAATCCACTAATGCAACATTTTACTGTACCTCCTGAGGAACATGAGACAAAAAGTATATGACGCCCACAAACTTCTCCACTTAATCTCAGTCCTCCGATATACCTTGTTCCATTACCTGGCAATTGATTCTTATGACACCGTTTCCTAAATTATGACATTTCTCCCTCACAACATTGTTGCTGAAGAATGCATGGACATCCATTGTGTAAAGTATCATTTTTAGCAGTAATAAAAGCCAAGCAGGGTGGTAGATAAAAGATTGGTTTGTAGGATCGCCCAATCTTCCCTTGGGACTATGGACGCTGGTCGGTGAGGATAATGGAGACCTGATGCAGAAAATTCTCAGGACCATCATTAAACTGCAACTCGCAAGGTTCTTTGGAGCAGGCCTTGACACTTAAATGGGTGTATAATATAAGTTTGTACAAGTGACTAGGCAGATCTGAATTAAACACTCTGTTCAAACACAAAGTTCACTGGATAGTTTTTGGCAACTACGATACATTAATCTTATGTATGATGGCAGAAAGTAGCAAGTTGCAGCCAACTGACAGTGACCTCATAGGATTTTCAAGGCAAGAGATGACCAGAGATGGTTTGCCATTGCCTGCTTCTGTGCAGCAACCCTGTCCTTCTTTGGTGGCCTGCCCAGTATTTACAAGGGTTGACTTCATTAAGAAGAGAAGCTGTTTTTTTGTACCCTGCTTTTCATTGTCTGAAGGTGTCTCAAAGCAGCTTACCATTGCCTTCCTCTTCCCCCAACAGACACCCTGTGAAGGAGGTGGGGCTGAGAGAGCTCTGAAAGAACTGTGAGTGGCCCAAAGTCACCCAGCTGGCTGCATGTGGAGGAGTAGTGGGGAATCAAACCTTGTTCTCTAGATTAGAGGCTGGCACTCTTAACCACTACACCAAGACGGCTCTTAAAACATTATTAAGTTTAGAATGGAAAAAAAAATGTGGCTCAGAAACGGATAGTTGCTTGTTATGTTTGTGAAAAAATGCTACAGCCTTTAGAGCTGATTTATATAATGGGTGCCCCTGAAATAGTAGCAGTCCTTTCTGCCACTTACATTCTTACAGGATCCAAAGGATATAGCTGAGGGTGGTCAAAAGGGACAAATGTGGAAACTTCCAACAGAAGGCTGATCATCCATAAAGCTTTCTAGATGGTCTTCTGCCATAGAATAAATAAATAACATTTATAATAAATCTAGACAGTCTTAGGGGCAGTCATTAAATTAAATGTATTTGTTGTTGTTAGGTGCGAAGTCGTGTCCGACCCCTCGCGACCCCATGGACAATGATCCTCCAGGCCTTCCTGTCCTCTACCATTCCCCAGAGTCCATTTAAGTTTGCACCTACTGCTTCAGTGACTCCATCCAGCCACCTCATTCTCTGTCGTCCCCTTCTTCTTTTGCCCTCAATTGCTCCCAGCATTAGGCTCTTCTCCAGGGAGTCCTTCCTTCTCATGAGGTGGCCAAAGTATTTGAGTTGCATCTTCAGGATCTGGCCTTCTAAGGAGCAGGCAGGGCTGATCTCCTCTAGGACTGACCGGTTTGTTCGCCTTGCAGTCCAAGGGACTCTCAAGAGTCTTCTCCAGCACCAGAGTTCAAAAGCCTCAATTCTTTGACGCTCAGCCTTCCTTATGGTCCAACTTTCGCAGCCATACATTGCAACGGGGAATACCATAGCCTTGACTAAACGCACTTTTGTTGGCAGGGTGATGTCTCTGCTTTTTAGGATGCTGTCTAGATTTGCCATAGCTTTCCTCCCCAGGAGCAAGCGTCTTTTAATTTCTTTGCTGCTGTCCCCATCTGCAGTGATCTTGGAGCCCAGGAAAATAAAATCTGTCACTATCTCCATTTCTTCCCCATCTATTTGCCAGGAATTGAGAGGGCCGGATGCGATGATCTTTGTTTTCTTGATGTTGAGTTTCAAGCCAACTTTTGCACTCTCCTCCTTCACCCGCATCAACAGGCTCTTTAGTTCCTCTTCACTTTCTGCCATTAGAGTGGTATTGTCTGCATATCTGAGGTTGTTGATATTTCTCCCTGCAATCTTGATCCCAATTTATGACTCCTCTAATCCCGCCTTTCTCATGATGTGCTCCGCATACAAGTTAAATAGGCAAGGCGAAAGTATACAGCCTTGCCAAACTCCTTTCTCAATTTTGAACCAATCAGTGATTCCATGTTCAGTTCTCACTGTTGCTTCTTGATCTGCATATACGTTTCTCAAGAGACAAATAAGATGCTCTGGTATTCCCATTTCTTTAAGAACTTGCCACAATTTGTTGTGCTCCACACAATCAAAGGCTTTAGCATAGTCAATGAAGCAGAAGTAGATGTTCTTCTGGAAAATTAAATGTATAATAAATGTATAATGAATACTTTAAAATCTCCTTGATCTCCCAAGAAGATTTGGGTTTAGAGTCTGTAAACAAATTCTAATCTAGAGAATCGGGTTTGATTCCCCACTTCTCCACATGCAGCCAGTTGGGTAACCCTGGCCATCTCATAGTTTATTTATTATATTTATTTATTATATTTATCTACCGCCCTCCCTGAAGGCACTCTCAGAGCTCTCTCAGCCCCACCTATATCACAGCGTGTGTGTTGTGGGGAAAATAATAATAATTTGTTATTTTTTCTCCCCCAAAGAATCCAAAGCGGCTTACAGTTGCCTTCCCTTACCCTACAACAGACACCCTGTGAGGTAGGTGAGGCTGAGAGAGCCCTGATATCACTACTTGGTCAGAACAGTTTTATCAGTGGTGAGCCCAAGGTCACCAAGCTGACTTCATTTGGAGGAATGAAGATCCAACCCGGCTCACCAGATTAGAAGTCCGCACTCCTAACCACTACATCAATCTGGAGAGGAATGGAAAGGTGTATGTAAGCTGCTTTGGAGCTCCTTCAGGCAGGGAAAAGCAGCATCAATTTATCCTGGCGCAAAAGTTCCTCCCTCTGATGCTGGAGACTTGAGCCTCTTGTGCCAGGCAGAGGCTTCTTGAGTTCAGGGAAATCGCTGACATTAGTGCAGCCTATCTCAACTGTTTTACTGTTGAGAAACCCCTGAAACATTCTTCAGGCCTCAAGAAAGCCCCCAAGTAGCATGATTGTCCAGAATATGATTGGGAAGCATAGCTGTGTACACATCCACCCAGGGCCCCTCCCCTCTCCTTCTCACCACCTCCTATCATTGGCCATTTTGGGACGGGGGTCAACAGGACCATATATGGTCATATGTTACACAATTTATATATATATAACTCCCACCCAATTGGGAAACCCTTCCAGGGCAATCAAGAAACCCCAGGGTTTCACAAAATCCTGGTTGAGAAAGCCTGCATTAGTGAAACAGGCTTGTAGGATCCAGTCAACTGTACTGTGGAATCCTACCTACCAGAATTGCTTGGGGAAACTGCTTGTTGTGCTGTAGTCATCTTTGCAGAACCAGACATTGATCATGGGGGCTTTTGACCCATTTTAACTTGCTGCTTCCATGCCATACAGGAGGAACGGAGATCTCTCTATTCCCAAGAGGCATGCAAAAAGATTCTGGTTTTGAATGTATTTCTGGTTAGTTTGGTTTGTAACTTCTGGGTTTGAGTTATAGTTTGCTTTGCTGTTGTGTTTATGTTAGTTTTATTGTTTTATTATATACTGTAAATGACTTCATAAGTAACAAAGGTATAAATAGCTATTTAAATGTTTTAATTTTAAACATGGATAATATGCAGAGGTTACAAGCCTGCGTGCATGTAGCATATGAACTCAAGTTCACCTAACACAGCTTAGTTCCTTTTTAGCAGTCTTTGTAATCCAGGTAATTAGAGAGTGGGATTTTCCTGGCCTGCTGCTCCAAAGTGGGTCAACCAATCTTGCATTAATATGATGGATCCATGATCTAGGGCAACTGAGTAGGTAACAGAGGTTTACATTACTTGAGAGGGGGAGGGAGGAAATTCCTGCCCTTCCTCCAAGGAACTTAAGGCAGAATACTTGGTTCTCCTCTCCACTTGACACAAGTTTTGGGTCATCTAGTGAGTTTCATGGCAAACAGTATTTGAAGGTGGGATTCCCCAGGTGTATTCAGCACTCTAAGCACCATACTACTCTCAATACGTAAAATGTTTAGAACACACCCTGTGTAGGCTTATTCTTTTGACCCACTGTTCCTCAGTAGTAATAGTAGTAGTAGTAGTAGTAGTAGTAGTTGTTGTTATTATTATTATTATTATTCAATTATTTAATTCAATTGTTTACACAAACATAATTTGTTGTTTTCTTTACTGACTGTGCTTTGCCTGTTTACAGTCGCATTAAAAGCAACGTGGATGGCAGATACTTGGTGGATGGCGTCCCCTTCAGCTGCTGCAATCCAAGTTCCCCACGACCGTGCATCCAGTACCAAGTCTGCAATAATTCAGCTCACTACAGCTATGACTATCAAACTGAAGAGCTCAACCTATGGAACCGTGGCTGCAGGGAAGCTCTGCTTAAGTACTACAGTAGCATGATGAGCTCTATGGGAGTTGCCGTCCTCCTTGTCTGGGTTTTGGAGGTAATTCACTAGTAGTTCATATATCTTTTTCAGAATAGGCACTAAAAGAATGCCCTTTTACAAAGCAGTAGGTCTCTAAAAGGGAGGCTGGTGTGGTTCAACAAACATTGTTCCAACATTAATTCCACAGGGCAGGCAGACCCTATGGTTTAACACTGAAGTTCCTGGCCATCTGCATTACAGGTGAGCAGGGATACATAAGGGTGGATACATGAATTGTTTCTGAAAAATAGCACATTCAGGCGCATCCTAAACATAATATCCTGTCCACATTTTGAGCTGCTGCATGCATCCCAGGTCTTGCTGAGAGCCAGTTTGAGTCTCATATGAAAAAGTTTGGAAAGACCTGAAATTACCAGTCACTCAAAATTGTTTGTGTCACTTTATGAAGACAATAGAATCCTGAGATATTTCACAGTAATTTCTCAGATACAGTGTTTTTTTAAAGCCCCAAGATCCAACACCTCTTGAGAAATACACCCATGGGAAAGTTGTTTTATCTGATTCTGAACTGGGTCCCAGTGTGTGGATCTAAAAATCCATGCAGTGGCGGGTGAGGGGTCTACAAACTAGAGGGAAGAAATATCTAAAACCTAAAAAGGGAAAATACATTGGTTTAAGACTCCCAAAATAATAGAAGCAAAGCTTGTAGCATTAAGAGATGAATGCTGACCTAGATTTTATGAGATTATGTGTCCAGTACCTTGGAGACTATTTATTGGGTTCTACTTAGTCACAACAATATTGGTAAATTTCCATTCAAATATAGGGGGACAAAAAAGAGATGGAAAAGAAGGAAGCATGGAAAAGGCAGATAAGAAAAAGATGAATGAGAGAATATAGGTAGGTAGGTAGGTAGGTAGGTAGGTAGGAAGGAAGGAAGGAAGGAAGGAAGGAAGGAAGGAAGGAAGGAAGGAAGGAAGGAAGGAAAGGGAAGAGACTGCCAAGGGGAGGGAAGGAGGAAAAACTGAAGACAGAGGGATGCAATAAAATTAGGTTGGTAGGTGTCAGGGATGAAGAAATGGAAGTGGTTCTGAAAGCTGTTATGAAGACAACAGAAATATTGCAGGACTAGTAATTAAGCCTGCTGTAGGTACAATACAGCGGGCGCTAGCTGTTTGTCCGTCCCCCCCCCCCGCGCCGCGGCCTACCCGGGTGTTCTTCGTCCGTGGTGGGGGCCGCGCTGGTGGTGGCGGTGGCGGGGTATCTTTCATCTTCGGCGGGGTATCCTCTGTCTTGGGCCGCCGCTCTGTTGGGCGGGGCTGGGCTAACTTCGGCTGAAGCGCCTCTCGCCGCGTTAGGGCGCGGGGCAGGGAGCCCCTGGCAGCCGCGCTCCGCGCGACTGCCGGGGCCTCCCTCGGTTCTTTCTCAGATCTCTGTGTGTCCAAAAAGGAGACTTTTGCTCATCTAAGGCTTCAGGAGGTGTTCTGCTTGAACGTTATAGGAATATTCCATACAATACATACAATATCTGGGGCAGTCATTATAGAGGATCTCCCTCATAATTCCAGTGGTCTGTTTTGAACAGATCTCTTAATTTCTCTTTTTAATTAGTTGAATTTTAAGTTGTTTATCTTGTTATTTATTTTGTTCTGTTACAATGCTAAGGTAAAGGTATCCCCTGTGCAAGCACCAAGTCATGTCTGACCCTTGGGGTGACACCCTCTAGCGTTTTCATGGCAGGCTCAGTTCGGGGTGTTTTGCCAGTGCCTTCCCCAGTCATTACCGTTTATCCCCCAGCAGCAAGCTGGGTACTCATTTTACCGACCTCGGAAGGATGGAAGGCTGAGTCAACCTTGAGCCGGCTGCTGGGATTGAACTCCCAGCATCATGGGCAGAGCTTTCAGACTGCACGTCCGCTGCCTTACCACTCTGTGCCACAAGAGGCTCTTCATACAATGAACTACCATTTAAATATATATTCTAGTCTTGGTAGCTGCAGAGAAAATCTTGAACCCAGCAAGCTGGGTACTCATTTTACCGACCTCGGAAGGATGGAAGGCTGAGTCAACCTTGAGCCAGCTGCTGCGATCGAACTCCCAGCCTCATGGGCAGAGCTTACTTAAGAAAATTGACATTTGTGATAAAAAGGCTTGTTGATAGATTACAACATATGAAACCATCATATATTTATAATATTCAACATACTGGAAAATTATATATATTGAAAGAAGTAAAATCAGCATTACTAAGTAACTATCTGTGGTAACACAACCAATTTCCAGTAAACACACAATAATTTCTGGACAGAAGTACTGCTTTCCATAACGTTCACTTTCTAGAGACCAAGAAGGATATCTAAGTCTTATTAGTGGTGTATGACCCCTGGGTATAGGAAGTGTATTCCCAACAATCTTAGGGGAAATGTTCTACAACATAGGGAAAACCACTGTAAATGGCTTAGTAATTACGAGCTTGCTGTCTTTAAATGGTATCCCACATCTGCTGTCTGAAGGCCAGCTATCTTGAACCAAAGGAGGAGTTTCTTAGATGCCCATCAGATGACCTTAGGCCCATCACAATCTTTCAGCCTATCCATACAAAATTGTTGTTGGGAGGATTGAGTGGAGGAGGGGGAACAATATAAAAGCTCCATCTCCAGTCAGGGAGAAAAGCAGTAAATGCTAGTTTGAGAGGGAATGACTGATCCAAGGAACTATAAATTAGCCCAGTCCCTTGGCTAGTATACAGCCAATCAGTTGACAAATGTATTTCCCATATTCATGCTCGATGCATAAAATGTCTGAACAAGATAAAGTTAATTGTGGCAAAGACCTAACAACAATAGTGGGAAAAGCATCCCCGATTTGAGGATTCCCAGAGCCCATAGCACTAGAGCCAGTTTAAGGATTTGTGGGGCTTCAGCAGAATACAACTGGTGCTGCAAGATGCACAAGCACAATGCCCGAATATCTACAGGGCCTTCATGCTTATGCAGCTTGTGGTCCGCATACAAGTTCAATCAGAGATGCACATGCACACTGAGCATACGTATTGCTCTTTTTTAATTCTCGTGGTCTCCAAATCACATTTATTTATTTATTTATTTACTTACTTACTTACTTACTTACTTACTTACTTACTTACTTACTTACTTACTTACTTACTTACTTATATATCACCCTGCCCAGAGGCTCAGGGCGATTTACATAAATATGAACACCCCGTAACAATTACAGGCTGAGGGCCCCCTAACTGTACAGCACTGTGGGTCACCTGTAACTACAGGGCCATGTGGTACATGGATAAACAGCTTCTGGAGAAAAGACAGTTACAACTAATTTTATCTCAATTGCTAATGGGACTTAAATCATGACTAGTTTTAGTTGGATTGTGGCCCATTTTAAAGATATAATTTGCAAAGGCTATGATCTGTGCCTTCCTCCAGCAATTTCCTGACCCCTGACCCCCAAATTTGGAAACCTCTAGGTGGAGTTGAACCAGCAAGAGTCTGGTGTGGGGGGAGGTGACAGAGTTTCTGGTGATTTTGTTTGTTTAAAAAATTGTCAGGGCCCCATTCCCCTACAAATAGGGTTCCAAGGCAACAAACATGAAGATTTAAAATATTTAAAATGAACTGTAAATCGAACGCTGCCCGCCGCCGACTTCTCTCGCTGCCTCCCCCGTCCGCCGCTCCCTTACAGGCCGCCCGCAGCCTCCCCACTGCCGCTGCTATGCCCAGCGGCCCAGGAATGCGCCCACCTGCGGCTCGCCACCGCCTAGGCCCGCTTGCGCCAGCCCTGCCACCCACGCTGCTGACTGCACTCTGCTGCACACGCCCACAGCTTGGGATTCTGCCCGCACTTCCTCGCCCTGCATACCCGCCGCAGCGCCTGCTGCCCAGATGATCTCTGCCAACACTACTTTGACGGTAGGCGAGGGAGCCGCGACTGACTCCCACCCCTCCCCAATGCCTTCCCTTCCCCCTCCACTGCCACCCCGGCTCCCGCCACCACGCCATCTTGCCCCAAGCCCTCCATGGATCACCCCAAGGCAACACCTCCCTTGACCCGCATCTCCACCGCAACACCTGCTGTGCCTTGCCTCGCATGCCCCAACGCTGCCCAGCTTGCCGGGAGAGCCGTCCCTGGTACCCAGCCCTGCCCCATAACTTTCTCTCCCCTCCACCGCTGGCCCGCCTCCCACCACCTCCCCAACGCACACACCTCTCCAGGGCCCGGGGGGGCCGCGCTGGCCCCTCCTCGAGCCCCATCCATGCACCCATTGCTTCTCTGGGTGCAATGCCCCCAGCCTCCACATGCCCATTTTTACAAATGGGCTTTATTACTAGTGTATACAATAATGCAATAGCAACGTATGAACACACAACACTTCACATCACTTATAGCAGTGGTCCCCAACCCGCGGGCTGCGGCCTGGCACGCCTTGGCGCCGGGCCACAGCTCCCTCTTCCTGCCCCCCCCGAAGCGAGAAGCTCGCCAGGCCGCGAGCAAATCGGCTGCCAAAGCGGCCGATTAGCTCGCGGCCTGGCAAGCTTCTTGTTTCGGGAGGGGGGGGGAAGAGAAGTTTGCCGAGCCGCAAGCTAATTGGCCACTTTGGCAGCCGATTTGCTGGCGGCCCGGAGGGGCCAGGAGAGGGAGCCGCGGCAAAAAACAACAGTTGGATGAGAGAACATAAGCAAGGTTTAAGATCCTCAGTGAAAATGTCATTGTTAAAAAGAATAGATGTGATCCAACCTGGATTTAAGCATTTTTAAATTATCTTTGAAATGCAACCTTTTGAGTCTTACAATGAGAGATAATATGATTAGAGAAGATGCCAACAAGGATGTGAGACAGCAATATGGTTTAGGCTTGCAAAGGAACTTACTTAAAATGGCTACTGTCAATTCCAAACAGCCATTTTGAAAATATGTTCTTTTTGAATTTGTGTTCAATTAAAATTATAAAATGATTCTTCTATAATTAATGAATTATTGTGATTTCTTCAAGAGGTTATACTATATATTTTTTACTAATTAACTGAAATATTTTTATTTTTCACCCTACGCAATTACCCATTAATAAAAATTACGGGGGGAAGGATTACAAAGGAACTTAGAGTGATGGTGAGGATATTCTCGAATACACCTATTCATGATTTAAAGCTCAGTGAAAAACCACTTCTCACAATATTTAATGAGAACTCTTGAGATTTTACCAACAGGAGACCAAGTATTTGATCTTGAATAAGTGAAAAAGCAGAGGTACTAAAAGATCAGTGGTCAAGGAAAATCTGATTTAAAAAAAGCACAAAAAAGTTTCAAGCATGCAACACTTCTCAAATTCCTTTGGCCTAATGGAAGGAACTTTATCTTAGCACATGACAGTTTTCTGCTTCCAGAAATGTGCATTGTGGCCATCATCAATACAAGACAAAATGGTTTTATGATTAATGTATTAGTTGATGTTGGGGAGGGGCTCAGAAGATCCACAGGTAGAGGCAATGAAGAGGGTGAATGAGATGAAATCATGCATTACCAGTGGCAATTCTTCTGGAATGAGTGGCCCCATTGACATAAAAGCTATGCTTGCACCCACTTCCCTCCTCTTCATTTTGTTTGCATGAGTCAATAGTAACAACTTTTTGTAGGTCATAAGGGGCAGCCTGGAGTGATGGGATGGAGGGAAGATGTGTACTCACAAACACTGTCTACTTGTGTTTCATAGGGCCGCACTTATATCAATACATTAGAACCAAGCAGCAGCATAAAACCAGTTTAAAATCAGTTCAGCCAACTGAGTTTTAAAAAGTGTAGCAGCATTAAGTATTAGTTAAATTCAGCAGTAGTTGATAAAGTGATTAGAGTAAAGGTTTTCTGACTTAAATTTATTCTTGTAGCCTGCCTTTCCTCATATGCTTTCTGATGTAATACCAGTTTTATCAGCACCTACCCGATACTTGATGTTATGTTCATTCTTTTAATAATTAAACTTTTAATTTTTTCTTCATTAATTTTTCACAATGATATCTTTTAGCTCAATTTTAATACATCCATAAACTGTTTTAAAAGCTTGAGTATCATGAACATTATGTTTTTATCCTTTCATCCCCCTGAGGTGATTATATGCCCTCCATTGAGTGGGGTTGGGGGAGGGTATTTTATTCTCTTGCTTTCGTGTGTGCATGGGTTTTATGGTTTTGTATGGGGTTTTATTGTGGGGTTTGGAATTTTGTTACCTGCCACAAGCTGACAAGAGGAGTGGTGAACTATAAGCCAAATTACAAATAAAATAAAAATATCCTTTATATATTTTTATCCTTTGTATTTTGGTCTAAGATCATATGACTAAATAAACATTTTTTAATCCATATTATTGGCATATGTAGCAATTACACTTGATACTGTGACAATTGTATCAGCCAGCAGTGGATATTTTACACTTGCTTATTCATGCATGTATATTATTTTTGCTACTTCAATGGTATCTTATTGCATTAATTGTCTACGCACTCGAGCATTTCATAATCTTTCTTCTTCAGGGGATTGTGGACATTTTTCTTTGGGCATTTTAAAGTCTCATCAGTTTCAAAATCTCTTTGCTACAATAACAATGTGGAGAATCAGGGGGGCAAGATTCTAGACACCTCTGAAGACCCCCTAGCACTGCAGAAGTAATTGTGCTGTTCTTTGAATCTCAGCCAGTAAACTAATAATTGCAGTTATCTTAATTAGATCTATGCCTGGTCTACTAATTAGCATTCTTTTGCAGAACTCTATACAAATCCAAGCTTTTCTCTAAAACAGAAATACAGCATTTGCCATTTTCTGTCACTCATACATACATGCACACATACACAGACCTATAAATATGTTAAAAATTTATTTCAGTTTGTCATAGAGGAGTGGGGGGAGAAAGGCTACATTCCACGAGAAAGGCAAGTGTATAAATGATAAATCTTGTACTACATTTAGTTTTGTTTTTTTAAGTGATGGTGTGAGCTTGTGAGGCAGTGACTTGAGTATGGTCTGATTTATATATCACTGAAGTATTGTGTCTGAGCCACTCTATGCAGTTCTTAGTAATGTCAGTAAGAAGAAGTCAAAGGGTAGGCAACTACCTCTGGTGGCATGGGAAAGACCCACATAATTTGACCAGTCCCCTTGACATTACCAGCCCTGACCTGGATGGCCCGCACTAGCCTGATCTCATCAGAAACTAAGCAGGGTCACCTCTGGTTAGTACTCAGATGGAAAACCACCCCAAAAAAGGATAGGGTTGCTACCCAGAGGCAGGCAATGGCAAGCCACCTCTGAACATCACTTGCAATGAAAACCCAATGGGTCTGCCATAAATCGGCTGGACCTGATGGCAAAAAATAGGCACTATCTGAATAATGTGAAATCGTTATAGGAAAGCAACTCGCCTCATAATTTAAGAATCTTTACTATGTGTACATTTGAAGCAGATCTGTCAGATTCAGACCTGAAGGGGCACCAACTGCTCAGGCCGCCAACCCTACTTTAAGAAGAGAATGGTGAATATGGCAGAGAGATGAAACATGTTTTAAAGGCTAGGTTACCTAAATAAAACATGTTTCATCTCTCTGCCATATTCACCATTCTCTTCTTAAAGTAGGGTTGGTGGCCTGAGCAGTTGCTAATAATCTATGCTGAATTGGCTGCTGCTGCTTTTAAACGATATTTTTACTACCACAGCCCACAGACAGTCTGGATGAGGACAAAGTGAAGGCAGAGCATACTGAGTATTTATGATTTTATGAAAGATGCCAGAGGACCCATAACAGGCATTGCTGGAGTTTCCCCCCTAATAATAGAGGAAAGACTCTGCATATGCTGCCTGCTAAGTTTTACTGTGATATCATCTTGCCTGACCTTGCTGCTGTTTTGTTTATCCTTTATTGGGCGCTGTGGTGAGCGACAATACTGGATTCTGAGAAATATTCTGGTGGCTTGTATTCTCTGCCTTCTTCTAGTGTTGTTTATAGACTTTATTCTTACAAGCAGTGACAGTGGACAACAAGGGAAGCAAATGGACCCAGAATAATTAATATTGCAACAAAATTGCCTTTAGAACTTGCTGGAAAGATATAGGAGATGATAAATACAAACCTTATTTACACTGAATACTTAGAAATGATCTTCCTGGCCCAGTGTAACAGTTTCAGTGTTCCAGAATTGCAGTAGCCCAGATGACCTGTCAGTGAATAAGGGTGATAAGAGCTGTAGGTAATACTAAGTGAAAGGAGAATTGGAAAGAACAAGAAGCCAAGAAGACTAATCTTTGGGAAACTGTGAAGTAAAAGAGAGTTGAGGGAGCAATAAATCTTCAAGAGAGAATCAAGCTAAAGGTTTTCCACAATTAGGGGAAGAAGTAGAATGTCTGCTGTTTGACTGCAAGTTTAATTGCTCAGTTCCTAATATTATGGCCTATGAGAACGAGAAGAAAGCTAGGCCAGGAGCAAGGCTTCAAATGGCAGTCTTTTAAGCACACTGGATCTTAAAGAAGGGGGGGGGCGGATCCCACTTTTCAGTGTTTGTGCAGAGTCTAATCCATGTTGGCGTTTGTGAATACAGAGGTCTGGGAATTCTAATTTTCCAGGTTAAGAAATACTATTATCTAGAAAATCACATGGGCCTTGCCTACCCAAAAAAGAGATTCCTCGGATACAACATATGGTTATATTTGGCTTTAAAATAAGAATTGTCCTATATACTGTTCTTAATCTGCAGAAAGTTAAAATCCAAAAAAGCCAAAAGGCCATCCTAATTTGAGCTAATCACATCAAGCTAAACTGAGGTAAACAGATTGGCTTTAGAAGATCAGTCTTCTCTGCCAGTCATCCATAGCATACATGCAGACATGTTGATTTGCTTTGCTTTATATACTACAGAACAACCAGGAACAGAAATGTATATTCTGCAGACTTTTAATTTAATTATAATGTACAATCAGTATATTGAATGTAAATTATGAAAGTGCTATATAGACCAGATATTCTTCTGTGGTAGAACATATGATTTACTGCTTTGAAAAAAATGTGCTACTACAATTAGAATTGTTCAGTGATTATCTTATTTACATGAGAAACACAACGAGGTTTTACTGGATTACAGCTTTTATGTTGTAGCATAAACCTTAAAACTGCAACAGGTGAATTACAAGGACATCACTGAAGTGACCTTGTATGAAACGTGGGGTTTATTCCTAGGACACAGTTCTGAACCATGTTGATAGTAAATGTCCAAAGACCATCTGGGAATTTTCATTCAGTAAGCCCATCATCACTGTAGAAGTATATCAATACCAATGGCAAAATATCTTGCATAGTTTCATGGGAGAATTCTTTGGTCTAGTTTAGTCTGTCCCTTTAAAAAAATAAGTTACATTTGAACATGCTATGAAAGTTCCAAGAGGTTTTATTGTTGTCTTTGTCATGTCTACAGCACAATCCAGTACAAGAATGCACTTCTATTCCTGAAAGGATAAATGTTTGCATGACAAGCCTAAAATATTCTGTTTAGATTTCTCGTTAGTATCTGCTTATCCTTATACCTTAATAATGTTAAAACTGTTGTTTTGTGGATACTGCTCTTAAAGATTTCTCTCCCCTATCCCAATTGTGATCCCAGTTATTAGATAGAAGTCATAACGGTCAACTAGATTACTTCTGCCAAGTATGAGATAAAAATGTATGTGTATGTTGTCAGGTTGTTTCTGATTTATGATGACCGTAATCCCTAAGACATCCTATAGTTCCATGTCAATATAAATTTGGAATATTCCTCTTTCCCTCATTTCACCTTTGCTATTGCAAAGAACAAAAGTAGGAGGATATATCTTTTTGGCCTAGGCCCAGGAAAAACTGCTTTGTGCAACACAAATATCTTTGCTAAATATCAATTTATTTCCAGGAAGAGACCGCTATGGCCTCAGAGGAAGTACCATTGATTTACACTGTATTTTTTGAGGGGTGGGGGGTGGGGGAAGGATTTGTTTATATTTGTAATTACCTGGAAAATGGCAGATGGGGGGGACTAGGCATTGGTATATTGGCTGTGTTGGTTTTAATGATGGATATTACAGTGGTTACTTTTAACGTTGTATTTTAAATCTGAGAGTCAGTTTGATCAGGAGCGGCAGCCTAAAAAATTAATTAATAAAAAAAGAATACACTGTTGTTAAATAAAATTGTTGATTTTGTGAGAGATTTCAATTGTTGTAAAACATGGGGGAGATTTTATAGACATGGCTGACACGGCTGAGATTTTATAGACACGGCTGAAACATGAAGTATAATTAATATATATTTTACCTAATGAAAATATAGAATGCAACTGAATTTCTATTTGGTAAACAAGAAGTAGGCTTCAAAAGTACTGAAGCAGTATTTCAAAGATTAGTTTGATCTATAAAATAAAAGCTTTGAGAGAGGTCCAGAATCAGCAAGCTCCTGTCATCAGCAAGCTCCTCAGCTATTCAGTCAAGAGCTGAGTCAAATAGAATTAAAATTAATTAAAGTATGTGTGAGAAACTTTACAGTAACAGTTTTCATTCAAGAGCTGGTGTGCATGTGAGTGATATCATAACCATAAAAGGATTCAAGCACCATGAGATAAATAAGGCCTAAACCCAACTTTTTTTTTTATCATAGAGAAAGCCCTGAAACATTCTTCAGGCTTTGAGAAACCCCAGAAGTGGTGTGATCATGCAGAATATAGATGGAACGCATAGCTGTGGACATGCCTACCCTTTCCCACTCCATTCAGGCCCATCATTGGCCATTTTAGGTGGGGGAGCAGGTTGACATGACCATTTATTTTAAAATGTGTATAATTTTAAGATATGTATAAATTTTAATTAACTCCCACCCATTTAGGAAACCCTTCCAGGGCTGTCAACTGGCTTTCATGAAACCCTGACTGAGAATGCCTGGAATAGAGTGCTTTAAAATGGTTAGAGATGAAGTAAAATAATGTAAAATATTTCAAGTATATTAAAAGAAGTATGATGACTGTTCTTTGCTTTTGCTGTTATTCTTTTCAATTGTATCCTATAATTAAACATTTTAAAAATTGAAGGACCTACTTGATTTTATCCTCACTACCACTCTATGGAGTGGGGTAGGATTATTTATTTATTTAATTTCTATACTGCCCCTCCCTGAAAGCGAGCTTGGATTGGATTACAATAATAATATCACAGTTAAAAGCAGTACCCCGCAATAAGGTGACTGATTGAAAGGGCTGTTTTTTTACAGTGCTTTCATGTCTATCTGCTTTGAAACTATTACTGGTCAGGCATGGGGAGAAGAAATAACTCCTAAGCCCCTCTCTAAGATAAAGAAGGGCACTTTACATTGTGCAAAGAATTGAGAGATTTTTTTTCCCAGTCTTGGAGATTCTTTCTCCAAGAGACCACAACAGATTTGTTAGGTAAATATGAACCCTTTTGTCTGTCCGGATCTACTTACTGACTTACAGACTGGTCAAACAAAATGGCTTAATATGTGACAATGACAAAACTTACTTCTCTGGCACACTACAAACTAACAGACTTCAGAAGAAAATGGAGACCTTAGACTATATTGACCATGTTGTTCAGTAAAATGAGATGGAAAGGAATAACTGCATTATTAAATGTAAATTGTAATATTATGGGTCTTTTCTTCCTTCTCTTCTCATCTTAAAAGTTGTCTTCTAGAAAAACATTTGGTGTCCCCCCCCCCCCGTTTTGTATTATAAAACAGTAGTTTAACATTTTAAAGAAATAATAGTTCTGTAATATGCAAAGTACTACTTTTAAATAAAACTTAGATTTATAATTTAAAAAACAGTACCCCTCCCCCATCATCTTAAATACCCTGTGCTGGGCTAACTGGTCTTGTGATGGTCTAAGTAACTTTTTTTTTTGAGGGGGGAGCCAAGGAGAAAGGAGGGAGGCCCTTATAGTTTTCAGACATCCATGACTTCAAGCATAAGCCTATTAGAAGAGTGGCATTTTCCAGGCTCCGTGTAACTTTGACAGCTCCATTGGGACATGGGTTTCAACTGGAAATTCATTCCACCAGGTCAGAGCCTAGGCTAAAAAGGCCTTGGCTCTGGTTGAGGCCAGGCAAATGTCTTTCGGGCCAGGGATTACCAGTACATTGGTGTTAGCATAGCACAATGCTGTCTGAGGGGCATATTGGGAGAGCCAGTCCCTCAGGTACTCAGGGCCCAGAGTTTGTAGGGCCTTAAAGGTCAGTAAAAGAACATTGAACCTGATCTGGAACTCCACTGGTAGCCAATGCAGCTGCTGGGGGTCAGGTCAAATATAAGTACTCCATGGAGTCCCTGTAAGGACCTTTGCAGCTGCATTCTGAACCAGCTGTAATTTCCAGGCCAGGGCCAAGGGTATCCCTGCATAGACCAAGTTAATCCAGCCTGGAGGTGACTATTGCATGGATCAATGTGGCTAGAATGGGAGAGATAGATTGGCCCAAAGTTACCATGGATTTGAACCTTTGCATTTCTCAGTTCCCAGTCTGGTACTCTAACCAGTATACCGTGTTGCTTTCTTTGTGCAAAGGAGTTTGGAAATAGGCTACAAATGCAATATATTCAAAAACTGAACAACTGGAGGCAGTGCTGGAGATACTCCACACCTAGAGTGCCACTTAATCTAGGTCCCACATTGCTAGAAGTAAATCTTTTGGGTGTGCAAATGAAGTGGACTCCCACTTTGGGCTGGAAAGAAAGTGTGTTTCAGCGATCAGAAGTCTGTGAAACATTGCTACAAATTCTGACACAGGCCTACTGTTACTTGTTTTTTTTATCACACTTCATTCTGTGTCCAATGCAGGTGTCGATCATGATAGGGTTACGGCTGTTGCATACCTCATTAGAGAGCATCACCAATCCGGAAGACCCTGATTGTGAGAGTGAAGGGTGGGTCTTGGAGAAGAGCTTTAAAGAAACTTTGAAATCCACCATGGAAAATTTGAAAAAGATGGGAAAGTTGAATCAAGTGGAAGCTGAAGGTGAAGAAGGTACAAAAACCCAAGCGGTCACAACTGTCAGCTGAGCTTCTTGTTTGACAAGACTTTCCTAATGACTGAGAATTGTGATTATTCACTTTTAAAAAGGTATAAGCCATCACAACTTTACATTTGTAAAAACAAAACCCTCACTTTTATACATATGGCAAATCCAATCTAGTATATTTGGGCTAATACAGGTAACCTTAGATTTGTAAGACAGCTGATATCTCCAATGGGAAATGGCCAGAACAGGAAACTTTGAAGCAAACATATCCATTTGCTAGGGGCGTGGGCATGATGTTCACAACTCATGTTAACATTATTATTGTTATTAGCCTGTTGTTTCATTAAAATTCTAATACTGGTTATTGCTCAAGGTTGTTATTGAAGAAATATCTTCAGCCTCATTCACATGGCGTACAAAATTAGAGGAAAGTTCTATTGCACTGTTGAATACTGAATATAAAATTGCAGTTTGATGCAAGCAAAAGCATGCTGATCTGAACATCAAGCTAGGGTACATCTTGTTCCTGGCATCTGTTCAGGTCCAGTACTATCAAGAGATCATAACCAATTCCTGTAGGTATTTCTGTATTTTAGCTAGTGAAAAGATTTAGGCTGACTTGTTTAACCTGCACATGAGTAAAACCAAATCAGTTGTAAAACTACACTACATTTTATGAAGTAATGGTAGCAACTGTCTAGAATAGCTTGGGTGTTGAGAAAAACGTTACTACAGAAATCAACATTTGAGTTTGAGAGTTTGCCCAAGCATCTGGACCCCAACTTCCTTAATAATAATAGCATGATCCATATATTAAATAAATTGGATGCAATGCAGAAAAAAATGTAGTAATTCCTGTAACCAAAGCACATCCTTCCTAGGATGTTGACTCATTGCATCTTAGGTATAACATAATTGTGTATTATTCTACACATAGAGAATCATAGCAAATACCTTTTAATTTACAAGTTGGAATAATAAGTGGGAAAGAACAGATTTTTATCTTTGTTCTGCATGAAATTTTATCTTTTATATTTATTTATTATACATGCATACATATAATTGCTCGGTAAGCCTTTCCCAAAAGAAACAAACTCCTTTCTCAAACAGCAAGAGCTTACTATGAAACATTTAGCTAGTTCCTCTTGTGTCCTACGCGATACAAAGAGTTGAACTGGTCTTTGTCCAAAGGTCCAGCACGGGGGGGGGGGGGGAGGACGGGAATTATGATTGGGTACAGTGACCCAGTAACAGACAGAATAGGAGGAGAGGTAAACCTTGAGTGGCTCAGACAGAGTTGCTGCCAGAAGAGAGTGACAAAGGAAAATGCAAGATATAAGTTGCATATAAAGATAAGAACTTGCCTTATATTGAGTGGCCATTGGTCCATATAGTTCAGGGTCTACTCATACTGGCAGTGGCTTTCCAGAATCACAGGCAGATATATCTCTGAGCCCTACATCTTTTAACTGGAGCAGTCAGGAACTTGGACCTGGGATCTTCTTTCTACAGCCAGTGTGGTGCTCCACTATGCAGCTGCATCATGTTGCACACATACATGGGAGTGAGAAGTGACAGCAGATGAGTCCATTGTAAAAGATGCAGGTCATAAAATGAGACTACTGAGCTCTTCCAATTATGAAAATCTGGCTGCATCGAGAGAAGCCTAGATCCTGGCCTACAACCCTGATGCCGTAACAAAACAAGCCTGAGCAGAGAAAAGTAGGGAGGTTCAATATGGTCACAGTGGGTGGAAGGTTAACAGGATAAATCAAGTGGACAAGAAGAAAAGTTAGCAAGGAGGAAGTTTGGAAACATTTCTGTGAGAAGTTGCTGAAGTTCAGTTACACAACAAAAAGAGATCAATTACAAAACAAAAAGAGCAAATCTTTGAGATTCTGACCATCAAGAACTGCTAGGTTCTAGAACTGCCTGGATATAGGAAGAGGGAAAAAAGAGTCAGAGGCAAACTTCTAATCTTATAATAGATAAACTGAGTTTTTAGTACATATGTTGATCTCAAGACTGAAGTTTTATTCTTTTACTAATTGAAAGGATTGCTAAATGTTACCAACTATGCATCTCCATATAGAATATTGTCATGAAATTGTAGAATCCTGCCTTTTAGTATCCCACAATCCACTTTTAGAAACCAGATTTTAGGGTGGGTATTTCCTGTGCATAGCAGATCAAGCAAACAACATACAAATGCCATTGAGTATGGTAAGCAAAATTGTAGAAATCTTTTGTATATACTTGATCTGTGTGTGCAGTTTGTCAATAAGCGTAATATTTTCCAACAGTCAAAAAGCTGTAGAAGACTAAGAAGATTATAATTTCAGAAATCCCTTTGGGGATTTTTATTTTAGTTTTGTATGCAGTACCAGACTTTTACCTGTTAACGAAATGACAGAAATTGGTTCTTATCAATCAATCCCTTTTCTTCTTCCTCTGAAGGGGGACACTGTCCACCACTGAATTGTGTTGCCTTCCATGGGACAGGACAAGCAAAAAATAATGGAACCCTCTCCCATCTGACTTGCTTGCCTCTTCCCTTGGCAAGAACATAATCCAGTTATGAAAGCTGCCCAGTGAGGAAAGGAAAATGGGTCATAAACAAAGCAAAGAGAAAGTGTATGACCATGCAAGATCAGGCTTTTCAGTTTATGAGGGGCCTTTGAACTGATTGCTTTGTGTTTATGCAACTGTAAATTTTGTCCTGTCAAACAAGAGGTTTTGCAATATTGTAAATGCCGTTTAAATAGATTTGTAGATAATATTTGCAAATGTGAATGTAGATTCTTAAAACCATATTTTAAGAGAGTAGTTGTTAAAAGAAATGTTGAAATACATAATGTTTCATTTCCCCCCTTTGTTTCCATTATTTGTGTCCCTACAAATATTGTGTCACTTTTATTCATGCGTAAATTGGCCTTTGATGAGAACACACTAGAACTGTTAACTATCCAGGACTGGAAAAATCACATATGGTCTGTATTTTCATTCCAAGACACAAAGGGGCTATTTCACATGTTACTTTGCAATAAACCTGTTTTTGCCAGCCCGCATACACTCAATTAAATTACAACCTTACAAATGTACTTGTGCTTGATACCTGTATCAGCACATTGGTTGCATTCACTTAGTTTTAGGTGTTCACTTTAGGTATACATCAGTTGTACACATGGTTGCCACCTTCCCCAGTGGCCAAAATACATACACAAAAGGAGACTGTGCAGTAGTAAGATACAACAGCCAACAAAAAATTTGGAACAAACGCTGCCACAATGTCTTCAATGAATTATATCTTTTTATTTCAGAAAGATGACTTGTTAAAGCACCCCCAGTTCTACTGGTACTTTTACCACTTCATCAGTAATAGGTCTAAGAATAATAAAACATATTATAAACATTTTTGTGTCTTTAAATAGTGTTTAAAGCAAAGGTAGTCAACCTGTGGTCCTCCAGATGTCCATGGACTACAATCCCCATGAGCCCGTGCCAGTGTTTGCTGGTAGGGGCTCATGGGAATTGTAGTCCATGAACATCTGGAGGACCACTGGTTGACTACTCCTGCTTTAAAGAATATTTCCAAAGTCCTTATACAAATATTACTAATCAAAATCCTTTGTTTAAAAAATAGTTTTTAAAGGGAAAGGGGCTTTTCAGGAGCATGAACACAACAGTTCATTGGCTGTTCTGTTTGATTGACGGCCAGGGGCGGGAAGAAGTGCGGAAAAATATTGCGTCCTTTGTTGCGATTCCGGCGAGACCGGAAACCTGTGGGGAATGAATAGACCGCTACTTGGACTTCAATATTCCACTAGAATTGAAGGTATGCGGAACGACAAAATTCCACTATAAATATAGGGTTTCTGCATACTGCAAACATTTAGCAACATTGGTCGTTGTGCGGAATGGCCTAGTATCACAGTCTAACATGGTCAAGTTTTCTTTTGTGTAAAATTATTGCCTACCAACAAGCCAAAGCAATTGTACAACACAACACTGGGACTTATTTCTGAGTTGCCTGAGCCACTTCTCCATACCTGCGTAACCCTTTCACACCTTACAAATCTAATTACAAACTTAATTGGAGGGTTAACGTGTACAAATATCTCTTTTTGAGAGCCAGCTTGGTGTAGTGGTGCGGACTTCTCATCTGGCGAGCCGGGTTTGAATCTGCGCTCTCCCACATGTAACCAGCTGGGTGACCATGCTCTGACAGAGCAGTGATATCAGGGCTCTCTCAGCCTCACCCACCTCACAGGGTGTCTGTTGTGGGGAGAGGAGAGGGAAGGCGATTGTATGTTGCTTTGAGACTCCTTCGGGTAGAGAAAAGTGGCATATAAGAACAAACTTCTTCTCCCTGTTGTTGAAGGTTAAGACTTAGAACCAGAGGCTAGATAGCAAACTGAAAGAAATGTTGATTCTGTAAACTTAGGCAGATTGTAAGTTGTTAGGCAGGAAGGGTTGTGTCAGTGCTTGACTTTTGTGGCCCTTTCTTGCATGTTCAGGGAAATGCTGATGGTCACTTTGGGGCTAGGTGGCAAATTTCCACCATGCCAGTAGGTGGGCAGATAGTTGTGAGGTTCCGGTATTATCCGGGGGGGGGGGGTGGACTAGGTGACCCTGGAGGTTCCTTCGAACTCCATGAGTCTATAATCTTTGCCTGCTTTATATCTGAAAAGGGCCAAATATACACTACTAGGTTTACATGGAGCAATAAATAATTTCTATTTAGGTGTAAATATTTTTAGAATATAAACAAGATTGGAAGTTCACTCCATTCTTCTCCAAGACACAGAAAATATCAAACATATTAACAGGGGCAGAAAGTATGAACAGTTCTTGCAGAGCTAATTATTCTTAAGTGGCCTTAATACAATCTATAAGATTAACCTTCACGTATTCCTCTGCCCTGAATATCTTAATACCGGACAATGGTTGCTTCCTGGTGCATGTCCTGTTTAGTTGGAGCTAGCTGAATACAGCTATATCAAGCTCCTCAAGGTAAGGGTAACCTTCATTAAACTAGTTTGCAAATAAACATTTTTAAAGTATTTCAGCAAAACTCAGAACTAATAAACTTTATTACAGACTATTTCATATTAACTCTAATGTTGAATTTAATGACATTTTAAAAAGAGAACATGATTTGCAATCCTGATTTGTAAAGAGCTTTAGAGGTTAATTCATTAAGAGATAAGACCAGAGAAAATAGAATGTCACAAGCTAACACATCTTTGTTAAGGCTAATTCCCAGCCAACTTTCCATCACAGAACGTGTCGGGAAATGCAGAGCTCTAGTTTCAAGCTCAAGAACAAGGTTATCTCCCATTGTGTAAAATCAGCTGCACTGAAAAGCATTTGTTTGAAATGTCATAAGATAATACATTTGATCTGTGGCATTAGTCTGATTAGTTATGTACACAAGCCCACATTTCATGAAATCAACATGCATTATGAACCAGCTCAAGGAAACCTCAGGGCATGCCTATATCATTCTAAGATGCACTATTTCAATACTTCCAGCCCCTTCTACTATACATTCAGCTTGCATTGGGTTTCTGCAAATCGTGGAAGTAAGAAAGTCATTTGAAAAGCACATACAGGATTGTCAGCATTTTGAGAAGACATTTGACAAACTGTGTTTCATTACGGTGTACTAAGTGGTTAGCCCTGACCTGGATAGCCAGGTTAGGCTAATCTTATCAGATCATGGAAGCTAAGCAGGGTCAGCCCTGGTCAGGGTGGTGACTCAAAGGCTTGCAATGGTGAGCTACCTCTGAACTTCTCTTGCCTTCAAAACCATATAGGAGTATCCATAAGGTGGCTGCGATGATGGCCAAAAAAGCTCCACAGAAGGGCTGTCAAATCACTCTGAATTTACAGCAACCCTATGAATTAATTACCTCAAAATATCTTATCATTAACAACCTTGCTTGCATCTTACCAACTGAGGGCCTTGGCTTCCTAGACTGAGTCAATGCATCGCATGTTGGGTCAAGCTTGTGAAAAGCTCCTACATCTGATACTTGAGAGTAAAATTACTTTCTCCCTTCCTTCTATCCATAGCCCCTTGAATTCAGTACTGCTCCATGGAATCCCTTGACCATGTGCAGCAATTTTTGAAGACGCTCATGGGGCTGCAGTAGAAAGGAGTACCCAGAAATCTCTGGTGTGCATATGGAATGCCAGATCTGAATCCAAAATATCCACTATAACAGCATCAGAGGTTGTAAGATCAAGGGGGACAGGTGGTAGGCAGAAATGGCTGAAATGTGTTTGCTTCGTTAGCTCATTAATAACATTCTTTTTGTTTTTGTTTGCTCCAGTTTTCAAATTATGACTATGAATTGGACCCCTTTGCTTGTAATTTTTCACCTTCTTTCTAGGTTTCCCTCACTGGCTAACTTCTACATCTGTTTCTCTGCTGATGTTGGTGGGCCACCCTCACTGCTTTTCATTTTGAATGGGAATCTCTCCCACCCACCCACCCACCCACCCACCCACTCTTCCCTCAGCTCACACTGACACAGTGAAAATAAATGGCAAATTGTCAGGGATAATTTTACAAAGTGTAGAAAATATGCATATTGAAGGCAGTGTCTATGTGGTTGGATTCAGTGATTCGTAGGCACAAGTGTTGTGAATCTTTCCCTTTTTCTCACCAGCAGACCTGACCCTGGAAAAGTTTATTCCCAGAACTACAGATAGGGCTTTTGAGAGCCATCATGGGCCTTCACTCACATGACCTTCATCCAAACCAAGTACCATAAGAAAAAAATTACTTGGCTGGCTTTAGCACATATCTATAATAATAAAAGGATCCATATGTCCATTTCTCTATATGCATCAGACATAACTCATCTTCCACTTAATAAAATCTGGTTTGTGGGCCCAATGATACACTCCTTAAAGCCAGAGGTGATTGGCCATGAGGGGTGTTCTACCAATAAGAAAAAGGCAGTCCAAGGGATCTGTCTGGCAACCCCTTACCAACCCAGACTGTCTTTTTCCTGTTGGTAAAAATACCCCAACCCATACAAAAAGAGGGCTATGTGACTGTGCTGCTCTCCCTCCAACCTTTGCAGGGCTACCTGTGTGAGACTGTATCCTAGTCCCTGAGGTCAATGTTGCAGGTAGCCCCTTCACTGGGGAGGCCAGCCACAGTAGTGATGTCCCAGCTGGGCCACAGGCAGCTGCTCTAGAGGCAGGCCACGGGCAGCCAAGCCCCTCAGCAGAACTCCTACCATGCCATGGCCACACCTTCTGCAGTAGTAAAAACAGCACCTGGTCTCCACCACTCTCAAACAGGCCACTTTCAGGATTCCTGGGCCTCTTCTGCATGATGGATAAGCTGATGAAAACTCACAAAATACATCGTTGTTTTTCTGATCTCTGCACAGAAGAGTTAATTTACTCCACAAAACTGATTTTGCTCTGCATGGTGAACTGCCTCTTAGGTGCTTTAAGCGCTGTTTCTGAAAGATGCTTTTCACGGATTCATTTCTCTCCTGCCTGCAACGAACCAATTAGCCATGCAGAGAAGTTCTTTAGTTATGCAGATTAGTGACTGCATTAGAGAACAAAGCGGAGTTGGCAAAACTACAGGGGGCAGGGATACGAATTGTTTCATGCAGAGAGCATTACAACGTAGTTTTTCAACACACTATATTAAATGCAGAACGATTGTAATATAATAAAGCAGTCTAAACTGGTTGTTTTTTAAACTGTTTTATTTGGCTCCATGCAGAATACCTCCACATTTTGCTTTGCTGTCTGTTGGCCAGTGTATGTGTGTATGCAAGGGCAAGTGAGTCTCCCCCCTCTGCTCCACACCCTGATGGCATGGTAAGGCGCTTAGAAAGGGGTTTTGCCTTCCCCCTCCCATTGTAAGCTTCCTGTATTCCTCTCCCCTCCTCCCAAGGAAGAATACAGAGGTAATTCAGAAAAGGGGGATCCTCAAAATGGATCATCTGGGAATGGATCCTCAAAAGGGAGCAATGCTCAAGAGTCCCCCCTCCCGAGCAGCCATTTTCTCCAGGGGAACTGATTTTTGTACTCGGGCAGTACATCCATGTCATGGAGCTGAGCCAGAGCCCCAGATGTGCGAATTCCCTCCCCTCTGGCCAAACCTCAGCCAGCACTGGGGCAGCCCTAGGAGCAGCCCTATGGGCTGCTGCCTCAGCATGTCTATCAACTGCCTTCCCTTTCACCCACCAGCCTCCCAAAGAGGGACATTGCCCCAGTTTTCTAGAGCCTGATGTTACAAGAGGCCTTATTACTAGTCAGAAAATAAAACCAGGATTCTCAAGATTGGCCACCAGGCTTCAGAATGATTATGGGAATTTCATGGCCCCAAATGAAAGAAACTGGAATATCTTGGCCCAGGTTATCTATAGACACTTAGGCTATTTACAGTGGAAGCCACACTAGGATCTGGTAAACCTGGTTTTGAATCCCCACTTTGCTATGGAAGCTTGCTGGGTGATCTTTGGCCTGTCATACCATACCCTACTTGGCAGGGTTGTTGTGAGGATAAAACAGTAGAGAACAATTCAAGCTGCTTTGGATCCCCCTTGGGGATAAAGGTGGTATAAAAAGTAAATTAATTCTAACTCCTTCATTTGTTACCATTGAAGCAAATTAAATTTATTATCAAGCATGGGTAGAAGGGGAGCATTCATTTACTGCTTTAATAGGTTATGGGGAAATATTAAACCCCCCCCCCCCTTTCTTCATATGTTTGCTCTTTCACTTTATTACATTCTGTCAACCAGGAGGCTCTGAAACTGAAAAAGGAAAAAAGGGGGGGGGGGAGACAAAAATTAGAAGCAGAGATAGACGAATGGCAGATCATAAAAGGAAAAGAGGTGAAAAAAAGTTTTAGAAATCTCAGAAAAGGGTTAAAGAGTTTTGTTGTTTTTTGCTACACTGATAAGGTTGCCTCCCTTGGCAAGATCTGGCTGTGCAGGAGCTGGGTGAAACAGAAGAAAAAAGAAACAATAGACCTTTTAGGATGCTGCATCCTGGCTGGTCTTCTCTTGCTCCAATGTAGGTTTGGCTGGTGGATTTAGCAGGATCTGATCAGCAAATGGTTTCCCTCACCTCATGGTAAACTTCACATAAAGGCTGAACTCTTTGCGGGTGTCTGCCTTCCTTGTGCTCCTAGTGGCTGCAACCAGAACTGCATTCGATTTTTAAAAAACGTATTCCCTGAATACTGCATGACACTGACTCGGACTCTCCAGCTGACCCCAATTTTGTCCCCCCTCACCACTGGCAGCCCAAAACACAGGGCCCACAGAGATTAACAGCCACACAGACTGGAAAACTGCAGTGTAGAAAGCAAATTGATGAAAGCACTCTATTTTCTGTCAGCAGAGTTGTGCTGATGGAAAAGTCAGAAAGAACTATTTCCCCCTCCCTTCACCCTCTCCACTTCAATCTCTCGAGTCACATACCTATGAGTCTATGAATGTCCTGCAGCCCTAGGGGTTGGAAAAAACTACTGAGAGGAAAATGACAGCACCCATCAGCATTTTTGCTAACTTTTCGCTGATATCAGCCCATTGTCATATGCGTGCCCTTCAGAGCTATAAGAACAGTTTACAACTTCAAGATTTTCTCTGCAGCTACCAAGACTAGAATATATATTTAAGTGGTAGTTCATTGTATGAAGAGCCTCTTGTGGCGCGAAGTGGTAAGGCAGTGGACATGCAGTCTGAAAGCTCTGCCCATGATGCTGGGAGTTCGATCCCAGCAGCCGGCTCAAGGTTGACTCAGCCTTCCATCCTTCCGAGGTCGGTAAAATGAGTACCCAGCTTGCTGGGGGGTAAATGGTAATGACTGGGGAAGGCACTGGCAAACCACTCCGCATTGAGTCTGCCATGAACACGCTACAGGGTGTCACCCCAAAGGTCAGAGATGACCCGGTGCTTGCACAGGGGATATCTTTACCTTTACCTCATTGTATGAAGTTATCAACTCATATTCACAGAATAGCATGTTTTTTTTACCTTTGTTTCTGCAAAAATTGAATGTACAGTGTAGTTTTGTTAAAATCCTGATTTTTGAGCTCCAAGTCCAGGTAGAGTTAGTGGACAAAAGATGGACAGTGTTAACTAGAAATTTACATTTTTATAGTAGAACTGCAAAGGTTGCAAAATTCAGGCTATCTCTCAAGAATTAACTAGCAACTGAAAATTATTCACAAACTTTTCCTTAAAAGTGAGCAAGATTTAGCTGTTAATTGAATGTCAACACCTAAAGCATTTATTTTTATATTTTTATACATATGATACATCTCAATTTTTACAAGTTGTCCACATATATGAAACTTATAGCCAATGCAGGTAAATTTCCTGATACTGAAAGCTTGTTATATAAACATTTCTACAATGAACATAAATACATGCTAAAAAAAAGTCAGAAGAAAATGAGTTGTTGAAGAATGAGCAACCTCACAGAAAACCAGGATAAATTATGTATTTTCCTATGTCATAATTATAGTTCTATCAACCCATCTGACGTCCATCTTAGACTATAGTACTGGGGGATGCCTTATTTCTCTCCGTAGATTTTAATTTACAGAGAAACTCAGTGCAATGGCAGCAGATCCTATTTTGCTATGTTTGAAATATCTATACACCCCAAGAGAAAAATGTAATGCATTGCCTCAAAATTCCAAAAAGAACTCATGTTGGAGCAGAACTAGTGTATTAAGTATAACATGCACAGCAAATAGTCTTATCTACAACTTAGTCAAACAAAGAAAAATGAAAACTGATTGTTTTTCCTGCCAATTACACAACATCAAGAGCAAAAAAGAGGGGGGGGGGAAGAGAGAGTGAGGCTCAAGCATTACTAATACATCTAAGGAAGACAAATAAGTCTTACCAAAACCTGCCCTAAGACAAGGAAGCCAAACAGGTCTAGCTTTATATTTGTGTCTGATGTATTGAACCAGTATAAAACTGTGAACTCTACTGGATGTGCTACATTTGTATTAATCCAGATTTACAACTGCAAGTATGTTTGTTCAAGGCATGGCTTCTTGATATTAAAGATGAAATCCAAGAAGAAATATAGGTTAGAATTAACGAAGGTTATAATTATGCAAAATAGACGCAGTAGTAATTTGCTGGGCGTATTAAAAAAAATATTTAGAAGGATGGAGGATATGAAAGTTCTCCAAAAACTACAATATGCCTTTTTTTATATAGTTTTCTTGGATGCCCCGTGTATTCCTAGAAAATTCACTGTCTTCAGGCACCCACATGGCAAGTGCAAAATCCATGTAGTTATTTTCAACATACTTAAAAATATACTATAGACAAACCTCTTTACAGAATGTCAGTCAAGTGCAACTTTATATAGTTGATGACGCAACTGAAGAAAACTTATAGGTGAAAAATTGTACCACTGGAACATTGCAAATACAAAAAAGGAGGATCCATGGCTTTCACTTTGCATCCTGCGTTTTTACCTTGAGAACTAAAAAAAAGCAACACAGATTCTGAACCTTAAAAACTGGAAGTCAACAAAAGTCTCTCATTCTCTGCCTCTTCAATTTGACATCAGATCAAGTTCTTCTAATGGGTGATATCATCATCATCTAAGCAAAATGTCAGCCTTTTAAACATCAGACTACCAATCACAGCATAGAAAACAAGAGGGGTTTGCCCACTATTTCAATATCACAATCCACACACTATTTCTAAGAGCACAAGACTTTGAAAAGATCTTTAAATTAATCCTCCTTATTGTTAGTATTTGCTCTTCAAGTAAGAAGAAATACAAAGGCAAAAGAGAGTTTTGCACCATTGCAGATTCCAAAGTAATTTTAGATTCAATGAGTGTTCATATCCACTCATAGGTAATCCATTGCTACATTTTTGCACCTTTATTTCATTTCATTACAAGTATAGAACAGCTAAAATGCAAAATGGCTCAGATTACTACAAAAGGGCAAACACATCACTTCAGCATTGTGCTCAGTCCAGATGCCATTTTAGCAGTTTTACCTCCTCTCCTCTTAGCTACAAGACAAAAATTGAACCAGATCCAAGATGGCAGCCCCTTTTGTACCAGAAATGTAAATTCACCAGCCCAAGTTATTGAAATCAATAATTATTGTATGAAGGAAGCACAGGGCAAATAATACTATTGATCAAATTCAAATCTGCTACACAGAAAGAGGTTTAGATGGTTATGGTAACCAGGAAATTTACAAAATAAACGTGGAAAAGTTAATAAAAGAACTAGAATCTTCTCTTTATTTTAGTCCTCCCTCATTCCTCCTCCTTCTTGATAAATTTTGCTGGAATATGAAAGAATAATCATGAAGTTCCAGTCTTCAAAAAACAACTAGTTATAAATGCTGCCAGTCGATGCCTACTAAAGTTTGGTTTGCTTCTTGTGCGTGTCCTATTTCCTCTGTAATACTGTGCTGCTGCCAGAGTTTTTGGATCTTTTTAAATCGTTCTCTGCACAGATGCAAAGGATTCCCCCGTCTGAAAGAAACGGGAAATGTCAAAATATTAGCAGTGAAGACTATCAGCATTCCAGAAGTTTGTTGCCATACATGCAAACAGAAGTAGTTGAGCTAACTGGGTCACAAACACTAGCACTTATGCTGAGAGCACAGAGGCCAGCAATGCATACAATGAATCAGGTAGTCTTCAGTTCAAACTCTTCCATGAGCTCAGTGGCAGCATTAGGCTCCTGATTGTCTCCTGGTATAGCTGAACCCAAATAAAAGCCCCCCCCCAAAAAAAAAAAATTCAACTTTTCTTCAGGGATATTCAGCTATACCAATCAGCTGTGGCAGTGAGAGCTAAAAGCACCATCCACCTAGGCTGGAGCTGGCTCCTTTTGCAGCTCAGCTTAAACAAGCCAGGTCCATATTCAGTGTGGAGAGACCTCCCTGCCACACACAGATCATGGGGACAGCTTCTGCAGAAGAGGCCAAGGGCTGACTGGCTTTTTCTTTAATTGTTCGTTTCTTCTCTATTTCCCACTTCCTCTATTGGACTAAAAAACCCCCGAACAAATAGGATATCTGAAATTTTGGGGGAAATAGTCCGAAACTGGGGAAAAAAATCCTTATACATGCTTACTATGTGAACCATCACCAAATGGAGCCAGCAGAGGTTGCTATGTCCTCAAACTGGGCTGGCTCCCTTTCCCCTTCAAATATACTACCCATCAGCAGCTCATTCTGCAGCTTAGGTAAGGGATGAGCCTCCCCAGATGCTGTTACCCTTAACATAATATTTCAGGGTCACAAAAGAGGAACAAAACCTGCCCAGGTTAGAGATACCACGAAGCTGGCACTGTAGTGAAATAAAAAGGAATCTGCAAGCACCTGCAGCTCCCATGGTCCTTCCATTTAATTGTTATCACTTCCATGTGTGCCCTGAGCAACACCTCTGAAACGTCACAGTGCAAATCCAACCTGCTGAGTACAGAAAAGGTTCGCCGAAAAAGCTATTCCGAAACGGGATCAAGCTTTGTCCTGACAGTGAACGACACATCACATAATCTTGGCCATAGCAATCAGTACTAGTTCCAGCTTTCTATACATTTCTACACATACTTAGCAAAAAAATGGCAATTCTGAACATCCTTAGTGCCTATTTACTAAAATTACTTCAGAAAATTGTTTTCTGCACGTAGTCATATAGGGCTAAAACAGAATACTGGAAAACCTACCTGAGACCCTGATCTGTCTCTCCATAGTCATCGAGATAAGGCGGAGCATAGAAGCAGCCCTTTGTTTTTCCAGCTAGGAATAGCACTTGACACTCCCGTACTCTGAAGAAAAACACACAGAAGACACTGGTCAAAGAGTGCTGGAGTCCCACGTTCAAATGTCTGCCAAAATAGAAAATTCCCTGAGTGGCTTTGGCACTGTTGCCACCTCTTGACTTAACCTACGACACAGTGCTATTGTGAGAAATAAAAGGCGGGAGGGCACGGAAGCTATCCTGAGCACCACGGAAGAAGGATGGGAAAATGTTTAAAACATTCTTTTAAATCAAGCCATTTCTGGAGAGCTGTAATCATCACCAAAGAGCATACAGAGTCAAAGTCATCTTTGTGCCGCCTTATCCACAGGTGGCTGCAGAAGATTAGTGGGAAAAAAAACTTTTAAAAGAACTGTAGCATTTACACTCTTTCTAAAATGTGACCACCAAATTCAGCCTGGCTTACCTGAGAAAAATTCCCACTCCAGAGCCACAAGTATATGTATGTGCAGTACAAGCGCCTACATCTTCTCCTTCTAACTCAGTCTGACAGCAGTAACTTTGAGAACACAGCATGGTCCCACACACAAGGCACAATGTTGGTGCTCTGCTTTTATCGCCACCTGACTTTGGACATCTGTGGAAACCAAAGAAACAAATCTAGTCAAGATACTGAAATATTCACTAACATGCTATATATTATCTTATAAAAATATCAAACCACTAAACATTTATGGGTTGGATTCCAGACTGTTTTCTGTTGATACAAGATACAAAAGTCACCCCTTTCTATCATCCCTCCTGCTGCAGTCCATTGATCTCCCCAAAAGACTGCTCCCAGGAAAGGCAAACTGGGAGCCTGCATCAAGAAGAGCAAATTGGTAGAGATTACATCCTGTTAGTGGCAAATTTAGTCTAGATCCCACAATATGAAATTTCTTTTGGTCAAACATATGAGTTTCACAACACTGGGTTCAGCAAGCCCAGGGAGCAGCAGATTTCCGAAGTCTCAACCAGGGACTGAAGTCCTTAACTGGAGGCATCAGAGACTGAACCAAGCCTTTTACTTATCTATTTTCACAGAATCACAGAATCATAGAGTTGGAAGGGGCCATACAGGCCATCTAGTCCAACCCCCTGCTCAACGCAGGATCAGCCCAAAGCATCCTAAAGCATCCAAGAAAACTGTGTATCCAACCTTTGCTTGAAGACTGCCAGTGAGGGGGAGCTCACCACCTCCTTAGGCAGCCTATTCCACTGCTGAAGCACTCTGACTGTGAAAATTTTTTCCCTGATATCTAGCCTATATCATTGTACTTGTAGTTTAAACCCATTACTGCACGTCCTTTCCTCTGAAGCCAACGGAAACAACATCCTGCCCTCCTCCAAGTGACAACCTTTCAAATACTTAAAGAGGGCTATCATGTCCCCTCTCAACCTCCTTTTCTCCAGGCTGAACATTCCCTATCTTCATAGGGCTTGGTCCCTTGGCCCCAGATCATCCTCGTCGCTCTCCTCTGTACCCTTTCAATTTTATCTACGTCCTTCTTGAAGTGAGGCCTCCAGAACTGCACACAGTACTCCAGGTGTGGTCTGACTAGTGCCGTATACAGTGGGACTATGACATCTTGTGATTTTGATGTGAAGTATTTTACTGTACTTAATATATCTTATTGTGTTTTATGGGTTTTTTATTGTTTATAAACCACTGTGAGCTGGCTAGCCTGGAAGCAGCAGTTAAATTGAATTATTATTATTAATATTAATAATTTGGGATTTGGGACCTAAAGTAAACATTATCAGGACCTCCTCTCCACCCGCCAGTAGTGGGAGGGGGGAAGTTGAGGTGCCGATCTTGCCATGCTGGTAATCCTGGTAATGTTATTATTGTCTTTTAATGGGGTTTTAACAGGGATTTTAGGATGCTGTAACCCGCCATGAGCCGCAAGGGAGTGGCAGGGAATAAATCTAATACTAATACTAATACTAATACTAATAATAATTATTATTATTATACAACTACATGACCTTCAACCAAGTGAAAGCCTAGATTCAAAATTATTTCAGAAATTTCATAACAGAATGCTCAAGACTTACGAAAAATTAGATGCTTGATTAATGAGGCAGCTGTAGTCATCAGGAAGATCTATTAATTTGTTAGATTCTCGAGGGTAACTAAAATGGAAAAAAATGTAGATTGACAAAATATCCCAAAGTGGCATCATGTGTGTATGAAAAAATCACAATGTAATATTCTGGGTGAACAGATCATTAACAGGCGAAACAGCATAATCAAACATCATTACTGGATCTATCTGCACACACAAGATTATGTAGGGATGGAATTTCCCAATACTTGAGAAGTTTCCTATGTTTGATGGCCAAATTACTGCAGCATTCCTGCAGACTGTGGAATAGCACACTCTACATTTTGGCAAGAAATTTTGAGCCTCAAAATAAAACCTTAATGCCTACTGCAGGGAGAGTGACAAAAGGAATGAGTATATATTTGATGGGAAATGACACTTGAAAATATTGGAGCGATGTGGCCATGAACCTTGTGATAGCTTTAAAAAAATTGCTGTAGTTAAAACAATGTATGATAAAATAATATATGATAACTGCATATTTTCAAGGAAGTGCGTTTCTAGTCAGCAGTCTTTATGTACCTCAAGTTGCTGAGTTGTAGCATGGGATAAGATTGACTTGCCAATGACCTTTTCTGACCATATCCCCACCTTGCCAGTATATACAGTATCAGACCCTTCATTCTAACCTTTGAAATTCCCCTAAGGGGTTTAACAAGGAACATCCAACTGACTTCATTAGCTACCATCAGGGATAAGAGAGGGCAGGTGAGCTAGCTCCACAATGTAATGGCCCCTTATGAATGAGGGCCAACAGCTCACAGCCACAAAGGCATACTACAACATTTGAATGACCAAGGAAGTAAACTGCAGGGACAGCAGTTTTTCCTATTGAAAATCCACAGGTAGAGCAAAATAAACAACTGACTTTCAGACGAATAAAAAGTAGATCCTCAGTTTAAACTCTAGTGCTTATCTTTAGCATGCACACTTGGAAAAAAGTCCCCACAAAGATAATAGTATTGCCGCACAAATGTGTTCAGGATCAGAATACAATTTCTTCTGAATGCGTTGTCCTGTGAATCTTTTCCAGAAGGCAAAGATTGTCAATTAAGAGATGCTCGCTTACCTTATGGCTTGTCTCTGACCTTGCAAGTATCTTTTAACTTCATCATTATTACACCAGCTTCAATAGAAGAGGGAGGGAGGGGAGATTTCAGCAACCAATCAAATAATACTTGATTCATCATAGTTCAGTTACTGCCCCCACTGTGTGGCTTACTCCAACATTCCAACCTGGCATTTGGGGAAAATCCACCTGCCTATGATGTATTGAATCACAACACCATAATAAAAAGCTTGCAGTAGTTATTGAATGAACACTTAGCTGCATATGGCAATAAGATTGGGTGTTTCGACGTCCAAGGCACCTGTTCCCGCACGAAGCAGCCAGTGCCGCGCCGTGGGAGGGGGGGATGAGAGATGTTGAAGACAGCGCGCCAACTGGCGTACACACGCAGGCACAGAGCTCTGCACTTGTGTATGTGTGCCAGCTGGCGTGCCAGCACCTCCCCCCGTGCTGTGGTGCTGGCTGCTTCGGGCATGAATGGCTGCTTCAGACGCTGAAGCACCAACCCTATATGGCAATTTCTCCAGTAAACAAGATTACTCCAGAATGTTGCGTCTAGGAGCCACCACCCCTTCCTTTATCCAATTATTTCCCACACTTGTTGACTCTCAGTAGTGAGATACTGCAGCCCATGTTTGTGGGGCAATGACCCCTGGGTCAACCTGCTCAATAAAACAGGTATGGACACTGCACTACACATGTCCAGTGGTCTTCTAGCACAATGGCTCATTACTACCACAGGCATGCATTGCTAGAATTTCTCCCATTCTCACACTATCCAATGTTTACACTGATTTAGTTCATGCATATTTAAACTGGAATAATGACTGTGGTTCCTACCTTTCCACTAACGTATTTGTAGCTTTACTGCTCTCTTGAAAAAGGCAAATGAGGTTGTTTGGCAAGGAGAGATAGCTACACAAGTGCTCAAACTGGCTTCCACCACTTACTGCAAAAATAAGTCAACACGTAAGAGATTATTATTATCACTATTACAATATATAAAAAGAGTATGTTCCAATCTCATAAAGTGGATAGCAACAGCTCCTAGACTATAAAACAGGATATTATAGGAAATTAATTTTTTAAAACATGTGCCTACATTCTATAAGAGGCTAGCAGAATCAGTCAAACACAGCTAAGGGAAAAAAAGTTTTGTATTATATTTATCTATAAGCAAGCTTCTTGACCAGTACTGATGAATGTTTATACATCTACAAATACAATATTTTAAATTACTCCAGAATTACTGGTGCTAACCATTACATTTTCTGTAAAAGTACACTGCATCCACTTTGATTTCTCTGCTAAATAAGGAAGTTTTAATACACATTATAGCAAATAGGGTTGGGTGCTTCGGCGGCCGAAGCACCCAACCCTAATAGTAACTAACTCTCCTCTGTGACATTAGAAGTGGTAACTGCTTTGTGGTGGATTCAGTTAATAATACCTTGTAATTCTGGTGGCACAGGAACTCCATTTAAATAGTGGAAGAACATAGCAGAGCACCTCAGGAAAGGCAGGATCCCAGCTTTTATACTTCTCCACAGATGCCATCCAGAGGAAATTTCTTTCAAGGCACTAAAAATACACATCCATTATACAAAACTCTACAAGAACACCAAAACATTTCACTTCTATTTGGTATCACTCATCAAGAAAGTGCGCAAGCAAGATACGAAAATTCCTCTTTTAAAAATCGCTTTTCTGAAGGATTTCTTACAGCACAAATAGTTCCTCCTCTGCCTTATCTACCCTTTAACAAAATGTACTGCTTTTAAAAATCTGAATAGACATGCTGATAACAGACATGCTGATAAGTTATATAGCAATCATCTCCTTCCCCTATGAAAAGAACCAACATTTCATGAAGATGAAAGGATATTCTTAGTAGCAGAATCATAGAATAATAGAGTTGGAAGGGACCTCATGGGTCATCTAGTCCATCTCCTGCACTATGCAGGACACTCACATCCCAATCGCTCATCTACTGTAACCTGCCACCCCTTTGCCTTCACAGAATCAGCCTCTCCATCAGATGGCTATCTAGCCTCTGTTTAAAAATTTCTAGCCTCTGTTTAAAACAACTTAAAGAAGTTGTTTTTATATCCCGCCTTCCACTACCCAAAGCAGTCTCAAAGCAGCTTACAATTGCCTTCCTGTCATCTCCCCCCAACAGACAGCCTGTGAGGTAAGTGAGGCTGAGAGAGGTCTGGCAGGACTTCTTGGTCAAAACAGCACTATCAGGGCTGTGACGAGCCCAAGGACACCCAGCTGGCTGCATGTGGAGGAATAGGGAATCAAACTGGCTTGCCAAATTAGAAGCCACTGCTCTTAACCACTACACCACGTGGGCCCCACAAGAAATTTTGGCTCTATAAAATTTTTTATTTTTGTAATTGCAATACAAAATTGAATTGCAGTGTTGGGCTCTCCTTTTTTTTTGTAAAATCAAGCACCAAGATAAGAAAAGTAGAAAAGCAGCTCTATGGGAAAATGTGAATTAGTTTTGCATTGTATCACCTTGTACAACTCAAAGTCTGGATTACCACAGATGGCTACTAGAGACTAGGATTCTCCTGCATGATTCCCTGGTGATCTTTGTGGCCAAGACTGCCTTTTACCAATTATGTCTAGTTTCCTAACTGAGTTGTCCATTAGGAGATGGGGACTTGGCTACTGATATACACGCCTTGGTACCTTCTAGACTGGATCACTGTTAAGGCCACATTGAATAGTGCATAGTAATATAGCAGCCAGATTACTAAATGAAGCTGACAACAGACACTACCCCTGTTTTCACACACAATTCAAATGTTTGGTTTTGTTGTGTCTGGGACCAGAATACCCCAAACCTCTACCATGTTCATATAAGTCTGTTCCTGTGCTCCAAGATGGTCAGAGGAGAGCCTCCCCACTTCAGAGCTCAAGAAATCAATTTATTTATTTTCTTCATGGAACAAGCTTGTGAAAGGGATCACAGGATGAAAAAGTCATATCAGAATCTAGCCTTTTACCTTCCAGCATACTGGCCAAGACATTTATACAGAACAAGCACAGCCTCTTCTTCACCAGAAGGGTTTTCTTGGTCCATGCCATTTTCTTCTGGAGAAAAAAAATCAAACATCAAAATAACACTTCTAACATTAAATTAAATGTAGACAATAAAACTGGTAAATGCTGCACAGCTTCAGGTGGTAACAGTATTACTGGAGGAATTTCGTATTCTTACAAAGAACACAAGCTCCACTATACACACACAATCAAGTCCAAACTAATACCATCAAAATCTTCACTTCCCACAAGTGCTCATATCAATTTTGTATTAGCTATCAGCCTGTCTCAAGGACGCTAAGTGAAGGTAAATGGAAATAGACCCTCCACGCCTTTACTACAGCTAAAGGACTCATATCACCACACTGAAAAGACAGAAGCCTTCCTCCAGTAAATCAATGGATTAAGAACCTTACAACTATCAACAACAATGGATTGAGAACCTTACAACACAGGGCATATAGACGGCAATTGTGTAGAGACTGATTTTTAGATATTTGGAAATCATTTCTAGACAGTTATGTGTAGATTTGCCACCAGTTAAAATTTTCTCTTGTATTTTTTTGAGTCTTTTAAAAAAAACTTACTTAGCCCCCCCCCGCCATTTTGTTTAAGAAAAAAGTTATGTTCATATACATCAAAAATTCTCCCCTATTGTGCATGGAGATTTGCACATAAGGCACGCTTTTTATTTTCCCCATGTAGCGGCTCTTCAGCCATACATTTTCCAAAGAATATTCACTCTGAACAAATTTTACCTTGTCTGAACTATGTCAGTTGTAGACACTGAATACATACAGAATCATCACTTATTTAGAAAAAGCATACGAACTTTGTAGGTGGAAGCAAAAACAGCAAGACACGAGAAGAGGATTTAATGGCAGGTGGGATGGTATGGACTTAATTTATAGCCTGCTTTTTTCCCAGAGATCCAAGGAAGATTATGCAATTAAATAATGCAGAAACAGTATAATACAAACAATGCAGTAAAACAGGACTATAAAATTAGAGAGCAGTGTGCTAAAAACAATATACTATGAACAATGAACAGCCCCAAGCTGTTAAAGGCTTAAGGGTATGAGCCATTCTTTTTAATTGTGCCCAGGAATAAATGGACAGCCACTGTTGATCTTTTAAAATGGTCATGATAGAAGCCTTTTCTCTGGCCCCTGGCAATAAGCCAGTTACTGCATTTTGCCAAGGGCAGTTCAGTTACATTTAGCAGCATTTAAATTATGAACTCAAAATGATTTCAGTATCCAATAATAGTGTGCTTTTTGAACATTAATATAGCTGCCCAAGAAGAGCCTCTTGTGGCACAGAGTGGTAAGGCAGCTGTCTGAAAGCTTTGCCCATGAGGCTGGGAGTTCAATCCCAGCAGCCGGCTCAAGGTTGACTCAGCCTTCCATCCTTCCGAGGTTGGTAAAATGAGTACCCAGCTTGCTGGGGGGTAAACGGTCATGACTGGGGAAGGCACTGGCAAACCACCCCGTATTGAGTCTGCCATGAAAACGCTAGAGGGCGTCACCCCAAGGGTCAGACATGACTCGGTGCTTGCACAGGGGATACCTTTACCTTTATAGCTGCCCAAAGGACAAGGACCCAGAATTTAAGTATTTATGTAGCACGTAATTTAGACTGCTATAACCGATATCACTTTTGTTGAAAGCTCTTTTTCTTGTAATAAAATCATAAGATTTCAAATTAGGGTTATTTTTAGCATACCCCTCAATTTTTCCTCCTTCCTGGGGTTCCCCAGCATTAACAAATCAATATCAGAACAAAGTTTAAGCCCAGTGGCACCTTTAAAGTCAACCAAGTTTTATTCAAGATATAAACTATGTGTGCAAGCACAGCTCTTCAGATACAAGGAAATTTCTTCAGGTACAGTCTGCATCTGAAGAGCTGTGCTTGCACACAAAAGCTTATCTTTTGAATAAAACGTTACAGGTGTTAAAGTGCCAATGGACCCAAGCTTTGTTCTGCTGCTTCAGACAAATGTCTACCCACCTGGATCAAATTAAATCAAACCAGAACCTGGTTTGACAGTACACATTACCTGTGGATGAAGTAAGTATGATTTGTACAATATGTGCCATAGTGACAAGGTGGAAGATATGAATATCTCCTGTACGAAGACGGACACCAGAAAAGTCCTGACAGGGTACAACAGGGAAGGAGAGCACCAAACATACCTGTAGATAGGGGAAATGCATAAAAGGATCCATCATTTTCTCATTACCTGCACTTGTACTGCATGTCCAAATGCTGTGAACAACTCTCCACCTCAGTCTTATAGGAAGGAATAAATGGAAGGAGTTTTGAATGAATCTGCTGGTCTTTCCAGGACCCCGGGAGGTACACCTGGCCTCAACCAGGGCCAGGGCTTTTTAAGTCCTGCTCCCTACCTGGTGGAATGAACTCCCAGAAGAGCTGCAGACCCTGATGGAGCTCTCTGGGTTCTGCAGGAAGTTCTTCCACCAAGCATTTGGTTAAGGACAGAGTGCCCAGGGTTATAAGATCGGGTCCCCCCCCCTTTTGGGTTTTCCTGGACTGGGTGTTAGACCAGAGCCGGGACTATTGGGTAATCTACTCCCCTGGGTTATATCACATGATAGTGACAGCATAATATGTTGATGCCAGGACACTGAGTCATTGGGGAGGAGTGCTGAATTTTCATCATCATCTTGGAATTCTGGATTTATAGTATGTTTTATGATGATTTTATGATGTTTTATGGATGTTTGCTATTTTATTGACTGTAAACCACCACGAGCAGCCTGCACTGGGTGTGATGGTATAAGCATGTAATTAATAAATAAAATGTAATTAATAATATTATAACTGGTAAGTAATTTCATCAAACAAAAGGGGAAATGTCACACACAGCTTCCTCACTGATAACTAACCAGCAAGGCTGCTTGTATGGTGATTGGATGAGGGATTTGCTATAGTTAAATAGTTTCTGAAAATATTTCTAGCACTTCACACTTTCCTCATAGGATGTTACACCACCAAAGCACTGTTACAATTCAGGAGAAACTTACCAATAATTGAAACATGTCGATATCAAGAATGCATGGAAGATTTCTTCGTTTTTCATTAGGCACCAGTGCTGGTTATTAAAAACACAAAATAGGTATTAATGAAAGAACATGTATATCCTCCAGTAATGTAGTGAGCAACTAATTAGGTTGTAAGTTCTATGCCCAAAAGATACCCAAAGTTCAAAAGAGCATTATTCATTTGTAGTTATTTAGGTTGTTTCTATGCTGCCTCTTCATAGTCTAGCTTGAGGCATCTTACAATTAAAATCACAATATTAAACATAAGCTATTAAAACAAGCTATTGGACAGTCTAAAATAAAAACCATCTATAAAACTGAGGCAGACATTAAAAATTGGTAAGCTAAAACCCCTATTTAAAACCCTGGGTCAAAAGATATATTTTAGCCTGGCACCTAAAAGAAAGTAAACTAAACCCCAGGGGAACCTTGAGGCAGAGGGCATTCCAAAGGTGAGGTACCGCCACAAAAAAATGCTATCTATAGCTGCTAGTCACTTCACCTCTGAAGACAAGGGTGCAGAGGCCAGGGCTTGAGGGGCAGATCTTAACTGACAAGCTGGGTAGTATGGGAGTTTTTCAGGTACCCTAGTCCCAAGTCACTTAGAGGCTTAAAGGTAAGAACCATCCTTTTTGAGTTGTGCCTAGAAATAGATGAGTAACCAGTGCTCATCTTTCAACACACAGGTAACGCAGTCCCTATAACCAACCTCTGGCAAATGCATTTTGGACCAACTGAAGTTTCTGAACAATTTTCAAAAGCCACCTCGCACAGATTACGTCAGAATGCTGCTTTTTTATGGTTGAAGAAGATTAAATGTGGGCCCTAATTTTTTAAGTGTAAAAGTTACCACAGCTTAGAAAGCAAATGTATACTTTGCATCCAAAAGAGACTTATTTCCTAGCTGGAGCCAGTTCTGCACCTGAGTGGCTGTTTGAAGCCGCACAATGAGGTGATACACCTGCACTATTGGGGCTCAGCTAATCCGTGTGGATTGTGTGCATGTGAGACAGAGAGATAGACAGTGGGGAAATAAAGTATCTTAAACTGGCCCTGTTCCTAGCACCTTGGGCAGTACAGCTCAGCCATCTCACAGTGATGCTAAAGAAAACATTCGTCTCCCTCGTTAAGGGCATATATGTATGATCTTCATGGCTTTCTGCAAGGTATCCTGGGGATGAAAAGATTTGTCAAGAGACTGGAAATTCTGGCGGGATCCTAGCAAGAACCATTTTCAGGCCACCTCAGCAGAAACTAGTTAAAAACAGCTGGTTGAAATGTGCTGTGTTCAGGATCACCTAAAGGTTTTGTGCTGTTAAATATCCTCGAAAAAGAAAGAATATCTGGCACAGTATACAACAATCAGCTTCTGTAATGGCAGCATAATAAACAGAGTACTAAGATTTTGAGATCACCAGTTTCTTTTACGGAACCACCTGTTGTTATCCTAAAAACATATAGCATTCTACAATAAAAAACACACCATGTCCTGTTTTGCATCTCATATTAATGATGTTCAGCCAATCCCAAAAAAGCTGTTACAGAAAATTTAGAAATTTGGCAAATGTGAATCAGTTCCAACACTTCATCCAAACGAGAGAGAGAGTTCATGGAAGTGTTTCCCATAATTTCTCTCTTTCCTTAGCAGCCACCTGCCCAAATTGCCTCTACCATTAATGAAGGGCAGGAAAGTCTCTAGATTTAATTTACCAGAACAAGCACAGTGGTAGCCTTATGCAGACTATCTGGAAACATTGTTTGGGGTAAATGCTACAGTCATGCTTCAAGGCAGAAACCCTGGAAATAAATCCAGAACTTCCATCTTGTAACGCTGGCAGAATCAGATAGGAAAGGCCCTTGCACACCAAGTTTCCACATCTAATTTGGAGATTCAAAGACTTGGGAGATTTGTCATGGTTAGTCTTCATCCTTATGCTGTGATAGATAAGTGTTACCATTGTTTGAACTTACATGAGAAAAGCGTACAAAAGTGACCCTGTACTGCCGAAAGTGAAGAAACTGTCCAGTGTGCTGCTGCAAATCTGGTCAATGAAGTAAGGCAGTCATCCTAAACAGAATACCACAATTACTGCATCATACAAAAAAAGGACCAATGGAAGAAAAAATGAATATATATATGTGCTTTTCTTCTGTTTAATTAAAACCAAATTCTGTGGGGAACTTTTTACCATTCTGAAATTTCAGGATTAATATTAGCACTTTTAGCCTTTGATACAGGAATTGGCCATATTATTCACTGCTAATTTTTCATGCAATTCTCTTTTTACAATAGCTCATTATTGCCTCAGATAGGCTCAAAGAAAGATTTAGCTATTGCTTCTTTAAATGTGCCTACCCTTCAAAGCATCGAAATATAAAATGGTAGTTATAGACCATACCTGTCGACAAGGTAAGTGACCAAATAATGGCTTATCTTCATCACTTAGCATTCGTTCTGTGGAAGGCAAAATTAATTATGATTATAAACTGAGAAGAGTTCAGTAGAGACATTTTGAGCACATTAACAAAGAGTAAATTAATTACCCATTGTTTGTATTGTATATGCACAGCTGCACCAGCACATTATGGGTACACGAGGATCTTCTTCGTTGGGATGGACTTTTAGCCCCACTTTATATGTTGCAGTGCCAAACGTTTTCAGCATTTCTTTAATGCTTTCAGAATACGGATTCCTTAGACGAATGACAAACATATTATTTGCAAATTTTTAAATAAAAATGCTGACATTAGCTTTCAAAAATATTTCGAGTGTGATTCTCTGTGTAAAGTACTGGGATAGATTTTGATTTTACATACAGTAGATGAGAAAGGACAGAAGCTTTAGCCCGGGATGTATGCTTAGATATATCCTCTGAATATATACCTGAAAAATATCTTATTGGTGCATTCAAGTATCTGAAATTGTATTTGGGATTCTCGGGAATGCCTGTAACTGATCCTACATATTTCTGTAAATATCTGAAGATATTTAGCAACAGCACTTTAAGGATCTCAGGACTTAAAAAAGACAAAAACAGGTTTTGTGGGCAGTAGGAAGGCAACTCCTAGCCATCAGTGAATCACTTTTCTTGGTCCAGGGAAGGCAGCTTCGAGCTGGCTGCCTCTTTCGCTTCCTCTTTTGTGAGAGCAGGGCTCTTTTCTAGGTTTGCTTTTCCTTCCCTGTCCACACCTCTATGAGGATGGCAGGGAGTCATAGAACCATAATCCAATTTGCTTGAAATCGGGGTGGGGGGTGGGTGGGGAAGGGGTGTCTTCAGTCAGCACTAGATCCCCTGCAATTCTGCTGTCATTTGGCTGAAAAAAACAGCCATTTCAGCCCTCCCCAAAAGAGAATAACAGAACTGAATCACGAAAAACTTAACTTGAACTGTTTCCAGGGGAAACATATACTTATATTTATGCCAATTCAAGTGGGTAGTCATGTTGGTCTGAAGTAGCACAACAAAATTTGAGTCCAATAGCACCTTTAAGACTAACAAAGATTTATGCAAGGCATGAACTTTCGAATGCATGCACTCAAAAGCTCACACCTGGAATAAATCTTTGTTGGTCTTAAAGGTGTTATTGGATTCAAGTCTTGTCATATTTATGCCTTTCCCCTGACTTTTTTAAAACCTATTTTCCTTCAGATGCACAATCCTATTCACATCTCTCAGGGGGTACAAATATAATAAACAAAAAAGCAGGATAAATACAACTAATTAGGAAAAAGCAATGTGAAGTTTAAAAAATTAACCAGCATCATTACTGAGTTTATTTAATGCATTTATATTCTGCCTTTCTTCCTAATGGGGACCCAAAGGAGCTTATATCATTCTTTTTTATCCTTTTTATTTTAAAAATTAATTTATATAATCACAGGTTTATATTATGATGAACATGTTAAGAATAGCCAAGTATTAAAAAGTGGATTTTGCTTATTAGGAATTGAAGCAATTAAAGGTTGATGTGTTTTTTAAGATTTAGAATTATCTGAGACTTCATTTGGTGGCTGTCAAAATGTATGAAGATTTTTTATAACATCACTTGATCTTATGGCAATACTTTTGTAAATAAGGGTTTGAGTAAATGAAAAAAGTCAGTTATGTTGTTATAGAATTACCATAAGGAAATCTCAGAGGAGCATGCATTTCTCCCCATTATAAGAGTACACACCCTTGAAATTTTTGGCAGCCTTTGGAAGAGAGCTAATGGCTAATAAATAGATATCTTTGTTCATTGATTGAACTTGTCACTTTACACTCTTACTTTGGAGCTTTTATTGGCTGTTATACATATTTCATATGTGTAATGAATTGGTGTGTGTTATAACCAGACCTCTGAAGAAGGCCCTATTCAGGCCGAAATGCGTCAGGTCTATTGTTCCATAGGATGCATAGCACACTGTTTTTCAATAGCCTATGGACTGTATATATGTTTGTAATTTGTTAAGTTTTTAAAGTTTGCACAATAAAAGTTATATCATTTTAACATTAATACAGATGTTCAACCTTTGAAGGTCTTGACTGTTTTCAGTTGGGTTTTTATGGTTCCAGTTCCAGGTTTTTTCCCTCCTTTGGTTTTCTTTTCTTTTCTTCTTTTTTTTGGTCAATATACCTGAACCCAACATACACCATATACTGCTCACTTTTATACCATATCTTAGAGCTTGATAGGACTCAGCTTAGCTATTTTGCCATCACTTCTTTATAATATGTGTGTGATTTTCTTAAATTATAATTGAACAAACTGATATATTAATGGCAGTTATCTGACTAACAAAAACTGAAATAATCTGCTAGCCTTTGTTAATCATTGCCCTACAATGTATCTATATGTGAACTGTTTTAACTTCTCAGTAGCTTATAAAATGAATACATACTTTGGTTGGAATTCTGGTCTGAATCCTTCAGGAAGATGCAGCTCTTCCATTTTTTCTGAGTCACCACAAGAAGATTTACCTTAAAAAAAAGGTCAAACACTATTATTTTAGCTAGATGTCAATAACACAGTACAGACTGAAAAATCCTCTTACTATACACAGGAAAAGTTGCAATGTAAATCCCCCCAAACAAGAAACCATGCTATCTAAAGAACAAATGGGGAAAAAAACAGTTTTGTGTACATTTTAGAAACATGACTGAGATTAATATCATACTTACTGGCACTTTCCTTATCTTGAAGAATACACAATGCTTTGACTTGTTGAGATACTATTCTTAGCCACCGAGCTAGATTTTGTTGACTTGAAAAATCTAACCTGGCAGAGGGGGAAAAGGTGCTCAAATTATCTATTTACACAAAGGAAAACTAGTCATTGCATTTCCATAGCCCCTCTTGATTAAAAATTCCTAAAATAAATTAAAAGCCGAATTCTGTAACCACTCCATTTTAGGCATATCAAGCAGATTTACAAGAATTGCTATTTTGTGTAATTTTGCATGTATGGCTATTTTGTCTCAGTTTTGCTTTTTATTAAGAGTTTATTTGTGAGATATTCTGTATACTGCTATAGTGTGACAAAAAGACAGAATTCTCAAAGCTGGAGACTATATAAATATCAAGTACAATATGTATACAGGTATATATTAGCTAGACTTTTTTGTACTGTAATGGCATTATGCCTTATTTCTCCATCAAATAAATATAGTTTTTACACATCTTGTTGCTGAACTTCAGAGACAGTAATGGTAAGCGACATTATCAACTATAATCATATGGACCAAGGAAAAGTCTTTTCCGTAGGAATTTTTCTATATTTCTACTAAAATAATTGCCATTTTCTATAGTTACACTGCAAAAACCTGCATCCAACAGAAGAAAACCCCTAATCCCCATGACATTGTTTTGCGTGTTGCACAGCAAATCTTATAACGCAGCTCTCTGACCTGTTAAGCAGATGATCACTGATGTTTACCTGTCAACATCAAAGTTTGGCCATGCGCAACTTTGACTCATTTGTGTTTTGCCAGGACAAATCCAATACCAGTTAACAACATAGATCATCTTCAAAAATGAAGCAGCAACTGCATTTTACAGCTGCTTATGGTGCCCTACTGATTCCTGACTTCAAATAGAGCTCAAGATTCATGATATGGGAAATTTAAAGCACATTAACTTTACACACAAGATGCCTTTTTGCATAAACATGGTTTTAAATTTGCTATATATCTACTGGAGAAGTTTCTAGTAGGACATTGTTAGTGTTAAGCTTCCCCCACCCCAGCAATATTCTAATTAAATAATATCTGGAAATAGTTTTTATCTTAGAATAAAGATGCATTGTCTTATTCGTTTTTCATTTATCAGAGAATCTACTGTAGAGCAGTATAATCTGGTCATGACTCAGAAACATTCAACATAAAAAAGCCGTTTTGAAAATTTTAAACTTTGCCTTGGTCATGAAGGTTCATAAATTGACAACTAATTTTTGCTCACCCAAAACATACATTCTATTTCGCTTTGTTCTCCTTAAAAAAAAACTCTTGCCAACTAGTCAAATGTAAAATTATAGTGTTCTGAAATTGAGATTTATACATTATTTGCATGTGGGAAGTTGGCATTCTCTGTGGAATGTCTAAAGAAATATGGCCACCTCCTGCCTAGAGAGGTCCGTGAGTCAGGGCCAGCTACAGGAGAAGAGCTGATAATCTGAGGAAGGAGATTCCAGGTGGAGATAGATTGAGTAAGGCTTTTTCCACAAGATTCACCCCCATTTTTAAAGGTGGTTTTTAGTTCTTTTAAGAGTTTTTTGTACACAGTCTTGAACTAGTTCAACAACACTGAAAATAAAAAGACAATAATATTGGAGAATTTATTCATGTGTCAAAAAATGGAGGGCCATCGCCTTAATTTCTGTTTACAAAAGATCCTTCATGGGTCATAAGATGTCTAGCCCTGATCTAAGCAGTGATTTTCCACTCTAATTTTTCCCTCCATCTTCTTCTTCTATAAGACAGTAAGAGGAAAAAATATTCTGCATGATACATGTCTGAAAAAAAGCCTACACTAATTCTTATGTTTCCCAGGCATTTGTTACCCATTAATGTCTTGTTCCACATTAAACTCCTCCTACTTCTTCAGCCATCTTTCCTACAATACATCAATTATTCCTCTTTGCCCCCAATCTCACTTCACATTTCTTCTTCTTTTCCTCATATGTCCAGTGCTCTCTGCAAAACCAGCAGTTATGTTAGTACAGCATGCTTTAAAATGTACAGGAAATAAAGTGTGACTTTTCTAGATTACACAGACCATTTAATAATTCTTCTCTACTTACAATTGCAAACATGACTGTCATATTTAGACTTAACAGTTTTGCAGTCTATTGCATATTTCAAGTCTCTGAAATGTGACTGAGTTCCAAAGACACAGTCTTCACAGCATTGTAAGGCAAAACTTATTAACTTATTCAACTTTAACACCACTTCTAATGATTAGTCAAGCCAAATGACTAATTTCCTGATTTTTTTAAATTTAATGAGCAAGGATACAGTATTTAAAAGAGCAACTGACCTGTTAAATAATTTCCTTGGAGGAGGAAGCAGAGGAATGACAGTGTTGCTTAAACATTCACAAAGAGGACAAAGGAATTCACCATTTTCTACATCATAACTTGTGTGTACTCGTAATCTCTGCTGCCGTCTTTGTTCTTTGGCTTGCACAGCATCAAAGTACCTTTAGAAAACCACAGAAAATGCTAACTGAATATTGCAGAACTAAGTCATCAAAGTTCCAATTAATACTGCTACATTCATTTTCTGATGCATCAACATTTACAATTACCAGCATATCAAGTACCTGCTGCCCATCCAACTGCTACATACATACACTAGGGAAAATTGAGCTATCATTATCCTGAAAACATAGGTTTTATAAAAACACTACTACACTGGGAAATGTATTCTTAATTCTATTTCATTTAGGAAATCTTTAATACTTGGTAGGAAAAGTGAAAACATGCTTGAGAACATTAAATAAAAGAAATGTGCTGCAACTTTATAGCCTATTCCCTCAATATAAATATGGCCAGTTAGGGATGGGCATGAACCTAAACATTCTGGTTTGATTCAGCCTCTAAGCCAAACTTTGAGCCAAGCCAGAATTTCCACAAACCAGCCAGTTTGGACCCTCTTTCTCCCAGCTTCAGCTTGCCACAGAGAAGCGGAAGACCTTTTGTCCATCTTGCTTCCTCTTCTCAAAACAGGGGAGAGTGAAATTGACATGTTTAATGGCTTATAACCATTTAAATCTAGCAGTTGATGGACAGATCCACCCTGCTAATAGGTTAAGATGGCTGCCAGCTGTCTCAACAGTTAGTTTTGCTTCCTCCCCTGAGCGAAATAGATGAATTAAATGGCTCACAGCTATTTAAGCCTAACAGCTGATGCATGGACCTGCCCTGCTCAGCTGTTAGGTTTAAACGGCCTGACAACTCAACTGAACCAGACAAAAGTTCAATAAATGCTTGGGGAAGGTACTTTTTACCAAACATCAGTTTGGGAGCTCTAAACCAGTTCAAGTACATATCATATTTTGACTTATGAATCAGTTTGTGTCTATCCCTACAGTCCAGTATTGTCCTGAAGAATTAACGGCCTTCTTCCCCCTTTCATTATCAGAAAGGCTTTTTTTCTTATTCAAGTTTCTTTGGTTAAGTCCTTTGGTTAAGTCTAAAAAAAATCTTTTTTTGTGTTTAAAACATTTTACACCTCTTTTCCATCTAACATAGCACACCCAAGGCAGGAGATCTCTCGTCTGTTCTGCTAAAAGGCAGCTTGCGTCACTGCCTATAGTTTTCCTGCTTCCTACATAAACCTCTAATCTACAGATATGTATAAGGCACCCAGTCACCCAAACTAGGTCCCAAAACCAATACATAAGATCAAGAAGCTATCCGGGCTTTGCAGCTAGTGAACATATATATCCACAGGTTGTCATCTGGCCATTAGTAGTAACTCCAGAAGATCTCCAGGCCCAACTTTGATGATGGCAACCCTAGCTGAATATGACCACTTAGCCACAGCTGACCAAAATAATCAATTCTAGCTACCTAGAGTGTTAATTTTTTTTAACAAGGCAGTTAATTACCTTTGCCAGCAGTGGGCGTGCATAATATGTCCACAGCTACCAGTATGTGTTCCACATGACAAATCTGGATGCATGAACAACGGATCATATTTCTCTGCATATAAATATATTTTAAAAAATATTAAAAGAGGCTTTTTGCAGCCACAACTCAATTGAAACTTTTACATAACAAAGTTTGAGTCCAGTGCCACCTGTAAGACCAAAAAAGCTTTTATGCAAGGTATAAGCTTTCGTATGCGTACACACTTCCACATATGTGAAGAAATAATACATGAAAGCTTATCCTTATCCATTTGTGTTCCCCCATATATTTGTGAAACAGCCTAGGACGTGTCCTGCTGTCCAAGTTGGAATAGGGCCAATCACGGTGCAGCCAGCTTTGCCCTGATTGGCCCTGCCCCTGCAGCTCCCGCCCTCCGTCCCTGGACTCTAGCCTCTTTGCTCTTAGACACCTCAGTGCCTGGACCCAGCAGCAGGTAAGGAGAGAGGGCCCTGAGCATAGGGTCGTGGTGGAGGGCTTGCTAACGAGGGCCTCCCGGCCTGCTGACTGCCTGCTAATGAGCTCTGTCCCCGCCCTGCTAACGAGCTGCCCATCCCTTGCCCGCCCCGCTTGCTCTGGCTGTGAGCTGCCACCCAAAGCTACCTTAAGCTGCCTGGCTAGGGACCAGGGGAGGGGACCCTTTCAAAGCTCGTTCTTAGGAACAGGTCTTGAAACTAGTACTTGAATAAAACTTTATTGGTCTTAAGGTTGTCACTGCTTCAGATCGACATCGCTACCCACTGGCATATATATAACACTTTACGGGACTGATATGCTCAGTCAGAACAAAGAAATGTTCAAACTGATCTTCAGAACTGTTGACTCTTAGAGAAGAAGAAGAAGAAGAAGAAGAAGAGTTGGTTCTTATATGCCGCTTTTCCCTACAGTCGCCTTCCCATTCCTCTCCCCACAACAGACACCCTGTGAGGTGGGTGAGGCTGAGAGAGCGCTGATATCACTGCTCGGTCAGAACAGCTTTATCAGTGCCGTGGCGAGCCCAAGGTCACCCAGCTGGTTGCATGTGGGGGAGCGCAGAATCGAACCTGGCATGCCAGATTAGAAGTCCACACTCCTAACCACTACACCAAACTGGCTCTCCAGAGAAAACCTGAGACACTAATGCCAAACTGTATATATAGGAGAGTGAACAGAAAATGAAATTTGAGAACTCAAAATTTCATGAAAAAATGAAGAACTCAGTTCATGACTTGGACAAGGAAGGCAGCGAACACAAGAAGGCAGTTTACAAACCTATCCTTTCTATCTTCCAGTCTAGGGCTAAAGCAAGCAAATGAAGCACCAGAGGAACAAAAGAATGGAAGAGAAAAGCAACTATAAACAACCAGATAACCTTTTTGGAAATGCTAGGGCCAGCTTTTTCCATTTTTTGAAAAAGGAAGTTTGGGTAAAACTGAAGTACATATATATTTGCCAAGCTTAAAATAATTTCAGTGATTTAACAACATAAAATACAACAATTATAATTTAGAGAGTACTATTTGGCATATGTCGGGATTTAGGAATTGTACTTGAGAGCCTCAAATTGCTGCAACCTATGTTACTGTTGCACATTTATTTTACTTTTTTGTCATCTGAGAAGTAGGAAATAAATAATAAAGCAGAAAACAGTAAATTATACTGTTTGGACAGAAATAGGCTTATACAATCCTAATAGACTTGCATCAGCATACTTGGTTACTAATTTAAAATTTAATTTTGCAAACTGGTGTTTTAGACACAGGGCCATTCCACATCCGATAAATATAGTGAAATGCTTGCCTTATGAAGACACAATATTTTTGGCATTTTGCATGACGTTGCCAACCTCCCGAGTCCATCCAGCAAACCGCTAGCAACTTCTTCCATTTTAAAGCGCTAATTGGGGAATCGCATAAAGCGGATTCCCCAAGCTAAAAAGCAACCGCTAGAGGAGAGCAACCAGCAAGCCACACGTTAAGGAAATATATGGAGGTGAAGTAGCAAAATCTCCACCTCCGTCAAAACGGATGGATAATTCTGCCTTATCTTCACTTACCTGGATCTGGAATCACTTTATTTCTATTTTTAGACAAGACTGTTGATCTTTGAACAAATGCCGCAAGGACCATGGCTCTGTTGTCCACTTTAACTTCCTGTTCTTCCTGGCACAAAATGCAGGTAACCACTTGCCTCTGCTCAGTCACTTTAGTCTGCTCGGGGCCCAAAGCTATAAGCTTGGTATCTGAAACTGACGGACTAAAATCAAATTATATTAGTGAGTATTTCATGGAAATGTTTCCCAAAATAAAAATAAAATACAACATTCCTTAATTATATGCAACTCTTTAAATGATTGTTTTGCTTCCAGAAGAGTCCTACAAATAATTCTAAAAAGATCTATGCCGTGCCACATAGTGACCAAATTAAAATCAGCACTCCAGAAAGCACTTTGATGCATCAAGATTACAGAACAAGATGTATTCAAGATTAGGGCTCCCCAACTGTTTTAAGCCTCTCAAATTCTGACAGGGTGAAATGGTTGATGTGGGAGATGGAGCCAACTGCAAAATATCAGGGAACAAATTTATATATAACTTTAATAGTAAATCTTCAACATTTCAGGGAGATTTGCTGTTTAACAATTTTCCCATAAAGGAAAACTTTGGTTACTTAGGGTCCAACTGAAGTTGTTAAAGAGGGGTTTTTAATCAAAGTCATATAAATGCAATAATTTCTTCTTTATATCCATTATATGGGCAACTCGGCTGATCCACTATGTGGACAACTCAACCTGCCTATATAAAAATTGGTTGAGTTCTTCACCAATGTTGAGTTGTTCACAAACTTTCATTGGCTCAGGAGCCACATGCCACTCTGTGTCTCTTCTTCAGACAGATGAGCAAGACACATTTTAGTGCCTCTTCACATTCTTGCTGTTAAAGTAGAATGATTTAAAGTATTTCAGAAAGGAAGAGATAGTAGCCTTTCAAAGTCATTTGTCCTTTCATCTTACTTGTTATCATGCACTCTGGAGGTAGAAGTTTCAAGTTCATCTAAAGTCTGTTGAAAGAGCTCTTTGTTCTCATCAATGAAATGTCGTTGCATCTCTGACATCTGGGCCATGATCTTCTCTCTTCGCAGCCTGGCTATCTCAGCCTTTCGCTTTCTTTCAGCTTTTTCTTTATCTCTTGAACTCTGCAAAAGTTATTACAATGTGAAGGAAAATAAGTGAATTCAAATCTAATTTTTAATAAATACAAATAGGCAAGATAAGAATGTTCTCATACATTATTGTACCTGCCATTGTCTCTGTGAAGAGACAAGCCTATCCAACTAGTATATTTTCATAAATACCGTGACTTCATGTCTGGACTGTGCCTAGATAAAACTATGCTATTACCTCAAGTAGTAAAGGCTAATTTATTGATTCACCTGAGCAGTTATCATGAGCTAGACTACCACTCAGAACAGCTACCTGCTGAACTTTCTCCATTCTCCTTTTAGCACTCACATCAGTGTCACAGTAACATAACATGTGTTTCACACTAGTGTCATCAATGGTAGGTGGCTGAAGCAGCAAAAATGTACAATGTGATGTGTCACAGCTCAATCCGTCTAAACATAAAAGGAATGGATGAACTATGACATAGGGTTGCTGCTGTGAACAGAGAACGTAGTTCATTTACTTCATTTATATCCCATGTTTCTTCCCAATAGGAACCCAAAGCAGCTTACTTTTTTTTTCTTTCCCACCAGTTTAGCTTCACAGAAACCCTATAAGGTAGTTTAGGCCAAGCTAGCGTGATTTTCACAAAGTCTCCCAAGCAAGTGTTCATGATAGAATGGGGTTTCAAACTGGTCTCTCACATCCTTGATCTACAGCAGCCTTTCTCAACTTTTTTACCATTGGGAAACCCTTGAAACATCCTTCAGGCTTCATGAAACTCCAGAAGTGGTGCGATCATGCAGAATATGGTTGAGAACCATAGCTGTGGACATGTCCACCTTCCAGGCCCATCATTGGCTATTTTGGGAGGGGGGGCACAAGGGGTGACATGACCATATATGGTCATATCAACCGATACATATTTAACACATTTTTAAAATATATTAAAATTTATTAACTCCCATCCATTTATGAAATCCTTCCAGGGCCATCAAGAAACCCCAGGGTTTCATGAAACCCTGGTTGAGAAAGCTTGATCTACAGTTTAATCATTATACCATCCAAGATGAGGCAACTATATTTATGAAACCATGAAGAATAACCTAATGTGCTACATGCCAATATTTATGGTAAAATCTTAATATGTTTTGAGTACCAATTCTTTATTAAAAATCAAGACCAGTTTTCTAGGCATTTACACTCTGATTAGACAGAAGAGCCTTGTGAACAAAACGCTTGCACTGTGTTGGGTCTTCCATTTTTGTTGGATCAGCTGATGAACCCACCTGCTTTATTTTACAAAATTAGTTTAATATAATCAATGTTAGAACACTGTAAGCCAGTTCAATAGAAGAACTTCCAGGCACATTACATTTAGAACAATTTAACTAAATGTGATGTGTGGCATGTGCTACATAACTTAAAATCACCACCATTTTTCATTTCATTATTTTTACCTCTTCCATAACATTTCCCTCAGCTTCTGATACAGGACTTGTAGAAGACTTTTCTCTTAACTTCTTAACAGCATTAAAAGTCTAAAAAAAGAAATCTTGTATTATTTTTACAAACTGTAAAACAAATTTTCTGTCATAAGAATGTGCAAATACAGCACCAATTTACCTTTAGAATCCATCTGATCATGTCTTTGTGCACTTCTAGATGGGGCGCATTTTGCAAAGTTTCCAACATAGCTAAGATACTAGGAGAACTACTAGGTGCCTCACCAGGCCCTGTTATAAACAAGAACAGAGGATACATCTCAAAATACAAAACTGCAAGCACAGACAGCTTCAAGTGAAGATTGGATAAGCATGTGGAGCAGAGTTTGTGGCAGGCTATTAGCCATATAATAGAAATGGAACACAGTGTCTCTGGCTGTGATATTCTGTCTTCTTGGTGCTTGGGAGAACAACAGTGGGATGGAGTTCTGGCCATATTGGTGAACCTCCTGATGGCTCCTGAGTTTTGGCCATTGTTTAATATACAGTGCTTGACTGGATGGGCCACTGGCTGATCCAACATGGCTTCTGCTATGTTGTTAACAGTCTATTTATTTGAACCTATTTTGCTAAATTGAAGCATTGGTTTACTATGCTGCATTTAAAAATGTTTATTTCCCAGGATAGCTGTGGTTTCTAAAAAATGTCACTGTATCAGAAATATGGTGCTTTAAAAATGTAACTGTAAAAATGAGCTGCAGCCACCACCTACCTACCACCCAATGATTCCAAACAAGCCATTAGCATAATCTCCTTTACTCACATTTGTTCGTCTACTGCAAAATACTTTAATCAACTCTAACATAGAGCACAGAAAGTAAGAGTTGTTTCAAATGTTGCAAAATGGGCAACTGTATCTTCCACCAGGGAGTCATAGCAACTGTATGTCCCTTTAGTGTGACTTTATCATACATGTACTGTTAAACATATCTGTTACAAAGTTTGAGTTGGGAATCAACCTTCAGGCAAAAAACGTATACTTATTGGAATAAGATGCTTTTATGTTTATGATTGTATTGCTCCATCCTGACTGTAATGTTTGATTTTGTATAAATTACTTTTGATGCCTACTGGACTAAAATGGAAATGCTAACAAGCAACACTGTAACTATACAGGTCTTAAAGTTTTAATCTCAGCAATAAAGTTAAAAACACTGAAAAGGTGAAACCTCGCCATTTGTTTTTCAACACACACTCAGAAAAACAGTGAAATGACGTGCTAGAGAAGGTGCCTTATTTTACTAAAAAATAATGTGGGTCACTGTGCTTGAGAATATGAACCTACTTGAGATCTTCTGACTGAAGGTAAATGTAACCACATTATCTTCATTAGCATTCTCTATGTCCTGTTTTTCTTCTTGTAGTGCCATTCCAATCAAGTGAAAAACCTAAGAAAAAGGAACCAGACTCAGAATCCATTTCTATCCTAGAAATATTGTTTTCTACCACCACTTTTAATTCATTTAGGAACTAACAGCATCTTAAGGTTTAAACGCACCCTTTGCAGCATGGACTCTGACCAAGCATAGCCATTGTGTTCTATTGCCCACTGCAGTATTGTCTTCATGATACACAATATGACATCACACTGCAAAATATTGGTCAGGCTTTCAAACAGAGGGCAGAAGGGTGGAAGAACAGGAGGTGGGAGTGCTGAAACAGAAATGAAGTCATTAAGTTATTGTATAGCCTTGGCACAGCAGCCTTTATGGCACATAACAGAATAACTAACTCATGGGTCTCTCAAGAAGTCAAACCAATAGATTTCATTCTTTAGGCTCAACAAAAGAGGAGTTGTTTAAGTTCCACAGCCTGGTTACCACTTCAGCATGGCTGGGTTCCACTACTACTGATTTGGTAACTTTGAAGAATTATATCACATGGAAAGGACAGATTACCTGAGAAGATCCCCACCAGATCTTCCCTCTATTGGGCTAGAGGAACTAATGGGAACTTGGCATGTAATCTGCTCCTACATTCTCAATCAGTCAAGCATAACTGACAGAGACTTAACCATGAAGAAGCAAAAATCATATCAGTTAAGTCCATAACACTTGCTCCTGCATGATACATTTTACAATATTCATTCTGACAATATAGACAATTTTGAAACTTCTGGGTTCTTTGACAGGATACACACACCTGCTTTTAGGAGCAAAATTACCACTTACCGTATATACTCGCCTATAAGCCAAGGCACCTAATTTCACCCCAAAATGCTGGAAAACATATTGACTTGCATATAAGCCGAGGGTGGCGTTTGGATAGTGATTTTTTTCTCCTTTCCTCCCCTCCCCCCTGCTTTTGGCAGAATCTTTGTTTCCCTTTTCTTCCCACCTTCCTCCTCCCTCTTTCCCCCTGAACAGTCTTGCCTTTTGATATCCAATCCTGTGCTGCTTCCCTTCTTAGCTCGGTGTTCTGTTCCCTCCACTTTCCATGCCTTCCTCTAGTGGCATTTCCACTTTCTGCTCTCTGTTCAGATAACTTCAAAGCTTCCTGCAGCTTCTTGCACATGCTGGCCTCGTTAAGGCAGGGAGAGGGGGAGGCGGAGATTGTTCTTTCCCTCCCGGGCTTGCTGCGTCTCTCCTTTGTTCCAGGCTTCTGCTCTTCAGGCAAGTATACTTGCCTCCCACCTTACTGTCTTGTCTGGCAGCTGTTTTTTTTAATACCCGCATATAAGCCGAGGGGGACTTTTTCAGCTTAAAAAAAAGGCTGAAAAACTTGACTTATATGCGAATATATACGGTACTTCCTCTCTTTCCTTTCCAACTAAGCTTATTGTGGCCACTGGAGCACCAAGCTCCACTAGGGGAGAGACTATCTCAGTAGCAACTCCTAACATGCGTAGTCCCACAGGGAGCTATTGTCTCGCCAATGTAATTCAGCATCTATAAGCGTTCACTTGCCCAACTGGTCTGGAATTTTGGGCTGGGTTGTCACCGATACACTGATGAACAGCCACCCATCAACACCCTCAAACTCATTAGCCAAATGTCTGGAGGCTCTGGTAGATTGGCTTAAATTAAATCCAGAGTTGGCTGAAATTAAAGAGTTGGCTGAAATTAAATCCAGTGAAGAGAGAGGCCCTCTGGGTCAGCCAGCATGCTGAAGGAGATATGATGCAACTTCCAATGCTAGATAGGGTTTGGTTAACACCTATGTCAACTGTCAAGAGCCTGGGTATAATTCTGGATGGCTCCCTACCCGTGGAGGCCCAGATCATAAAAGTCACTCACTCGCCAAGCATTCCACTACCTTTGCCAGGTGAAATAGCTTGCACTATACCTATTAACATCTGACCTGGCCACTGTGATTCATGCAACAGTCATCTCCAGACTTCTGTAACTCGCTCTACATGAGGCTGCCCTTGAGGAAACCCCAGCTGATCCAGAAAACAGCAGCACAAATCCTTACCGGGACACAATGCAGAGCTCACATCACACCTGTGCTCTCCCAGCTGCACTGGCTCCAGATCAAAACCCAGATCAGGTTCAAGGTTTTGGTGCAAACCTAAAAGCCCTTAACTGCCTCAGGCTTTTGTACCTCCTCTTCCACTACACCCCCCCAAAGAGCAATAATATCCAGAGAACACTTGCTCAGGATCTCTGGCCCAAAAGAGATAAGACTGGCCTCAACCAGAACCAGGGCTTTTTTGGTCCTGGCCCCAACCTGGTGGAATGCTCTCCCTGATGAGATGAGGGCTCTCCAGGAACTTCAACAATGCCAGAGGCCCTGCGAGGAAGAGCTGTTCCGCCAGGCCTATGGCTGAGGCCATGAAATTAACACCAAGAAAACATTGGTTGCCCTCCTCAAAATATACTACCCTCAAATTAACTGTCCAGCCTTTCACAATATCCTTATAGCAGTGGCCTAATAAAGCAATAATTTAATTTGGAAAGTTAATTATTGTCAACTGCTATTAATGTAATTTCATTGCATGTACATGCCTATTGTTACCTGCGATGAGCCAACCAGGAGGGGCAGGCTATAAAATTATTGTTATTATTATTTGGATTGAGTCTTAGTCCTTTCAGGCCAATTCCACATGGTCAGTAAAGGCCATATATGGAACCGCGGCTAATCCCTCTAGCCACATGACGACGATGCCAGGCCGCCGTCCTCCCGGGCCTGGCATGGATCAGGCCCCAGAAGCCCCACACTAAGGGAACACAGATTCTTCCACATCCCCTTTGGGTGCTGTCCAACAGGGCCTGTCTCACAGCAGGACCATCTGGACAGGAAGAGCTGGACCTGGAAGGCCTGGCTCCTCCCTACCCTACAGAGGCCTGCAGAGGACATGAAATGCCCTGGACAACTTCATGGCACTTCAGGGTACCACAGGGCAGACTGGGGCATTTGCTGCTTACTGTGCAGGAAGTTGGGATTGCATGAAACACAATACCACTTTCCAGCACAATACAACACCTCCTTCCGCATGGCGGAAACTTCATGCCACCTCTACGTTTTCCGGGGGGGAGGGGGGCACTGCAGTGGGACACTGGGTGTCCCACTGAAATGTGTTCCCTGTGGGACGCATTTCAGCACCAGAGATGATTTGGCGCTGGAATGTGCTCCCCATGGGGACAGAGTACACTGCAGAGCATGTAGCTCTGCAGCAATGCACCAGCGGCATCCCTGATTGGCCTCACTGGAACTAATAAACAGAGCTGCTCCAATTTACATATCAATATCATGCTTTCTGGAAAAAAAATTTAAGCAGTGCTAACAATAGCAACTATGGGGGACACCTCAGATACCTGTATCTTGCCGGCTTTGTCGTCTTAGTTTTCTTTGAGCTTCCTCTGCCTTAAAATAAATAAATAAAATAAAAAGTTAATTTCATTCTCCAAAGCTTGAAAAGAATACAACCAATGTTACTTCTGTATAATTATGGGGCACTATGCAATTTACTTTTATGTTGTATTTTGTTCCTTTATATAGCTGCAATAATAATTGTGTCAAGGAAACTACCATTACTAAAGAAAGCAAAAAAAGTTTTTATTTCATAGCATATCAGTTTGTTCCAGCCTTCAGTTTGCAGCAGGAAGTTAAAATATTGCTGCTCTATAAGGACAACACTGCTGTCAAGTATACTAGTGCTATGTTTAATGTAAGCGGCTTTATCTTTCAGCATTTCTAACATTATTTGCGGAATATTCTGGTAACATCAAGCAAAGACCAGCACTGCAAGTTGAAGTTGATTTATGTGACTGCTGCTAGCTTTTCCATTCAACTGTATTTCTGCTTTTCAGCAATATGTATATTTGGTTTCTTACACTTTTCAATAAATTCCAAAAGTTACCAAGTTATACTTAATGAAATTCCAAATTCATTCGCTGACAGGGAACACATTTTTCAAATCAAACTTCAAGCCAAATACTTTATATCATTATTCCCTTCCTTTACACTCTTTACATTCTTGTCTCAAGTCTCCAACTCCAAGCTTCCAAAATTCCTTTATCTATCCACTTCTTCCTGGTTAATATCCTATAGCTGGTACATAGGCCCTGAGAGATATTTTCCATCCGGTTTCTGCATCCTGTGTCCCTTTCCCCAAGATCCATGCTTCTCATTCAGCTTGCCTGTGTGCCCACAATCCTCATTTTTCACTCCTTCAGGAGTCTAGTAGTCCATAACTCTTCCTGCCCCACATCTTCTCTTTGGTATATAAACCTCTGAATTCCTTCCCAAAAGTCACATTGTTAGCACTGTCGTGCTGATATGCTCAATATGAACAGTGCTCACATTGAGCATACAGATAGCTCTGAACACACATTAGCACAGGAGGTGAGTTAGTGCAAAAAGGTAAGTTTATGACGGTATATTAATTCTGCAACGAAATCAGGACAGTCACAAAGACTGAATGCAACAAGCAGTGCTCTGAAATCACTGAGTGTTTAACATCAAACCATGATTTCTTGAACCATGCATGAAGGGAGGGGGAGACTGCAACTGAGGGCTTCTTCCATAAACTGTTTTGTTATGGGAATGATCTTTGGTTATCCTCAGGCTTTTATCCTCACCAGCCATGCATGGCTAAAGAAGTAAAGACTTTAGAATCCCCAAACCACAGTCTGCAGTTTTCCCTTGTGTGTATATGTGCATGTGTGTATGCCTATAAACCAGGATTCCAATGCACACTTTAGGCAAAAATGAAAATTTACGCATAATCTTTTGATCAGATTTGGACAAAACAAATTATGCACTGAGAATACATGAGCCTTTAATTGCTGATCGACGTGTAAAAGGATTTCAGGGCATGTCCCAATATTAACTACCCATGGTACATTGTCAGGTCTAAACAGAGCTGTTATCAAGGGTTCATCTAGAAAGAATTTGCAGTTTGGGACCAAATAAGTGATCTCAGTAAATCATAAAAACTTGAATGCAAATAATAAGAGCCCTATCATCAAATTATTTATGCTTAAATATATCTAATTCACACAGTTACCTTAGATTGCTCTGCCCTTGAGAAATGATAAAAATATAAATTGAAATCTTTAGCACAATCTGGTTTCAATTCGTACAATCCTCTGCCTGTTAATCCTGGTTTCCTAAAAGACAAATTATAACCATTAGAACTCACACCATAATAACTGAAAATGCTACTTTAGAACTTGCAAGGCAGTCGAAACAGTAAACCCTTTAGAGACACAGAATGCAGTATATCAAGGCACTGCAGGCCCAGGCGTATTTGTTTTGCTAATAGACCAGAAGAACTTCTTAATATCAACTTCTTGGCTGTGTTAGAGAAGGGTCATTGAGGCAGCAGCTACTCTGATTTATAACTGTTAAGAAATATAATGGCAAAGGTTTTCTTTTGTCATCTTTCCATGTGACATTTCCCTTGATAGATTTTGTGTAAACAATTTTTAAAAGGTTTGGTCAAAGTTGACCAGTTGCTTACAGTCTCCCTGTCAGAGATGCTATTTTATTAAGAGAGTGGTTTGAGGAAATGAACATATGTACATGAAGTTTACATTCCAATCCCAAAGAAGGGCAATGCCAAAGAATGTTCAAACTGACGCACCATTGCACTCATTTCTCATGCTAGCAAAGTTATTTTACAAGCTAGGCTCCAGCAATATGTGGACCGAGAACTTCCAGAAGTACAGGCAAGATTTCGAAGAGGCAGAGGAACTAGAGATCAAATTGCCAACATACGCTGGATCATGGAGAAAGCTAGGGAGTTCCAGAAGAACATCTACTTCTGCTTCATTGACTATGCTAAAGCCTTTGATTGTGTGGAGCACAACAAATTGTGGCAAGTTCTTAAAGAGATGGGAATACCAGAGCATCTTATTTGTCTCTTGAGAAACTTATATGCAGGTCAAGAAGCAACAGTGAGAACTGAACATGGAATCACTGATTGGTTCAAAATTGAGAAAGGAGTTCGGCAAGGCTGTATACTGTAGCCTTGCCTATTTAACTTGTATGTGGAGCACATCATGAGAAAGGCGGGATTAGAGGAGTCACAAATTGGGATCAAGATTGCAGGGAGAAATATCAACAACCTCAGATATGCAGATGATACCACTCTAATGGTAGAAAGTGAAGAGGAACTGTTGATGCGGGTGAAGGAGGAGAGTCCAAAAGTTGGCTTGAAACTCAACATCAAGAAAACAAAGATCATGGCATCCGGCCCTCTCAATTCCTGGCAAATAGATGGGGAAGAAATGGAGATAGTGACAGATTTTATTTTCCTGGGCTCCAAGATCACTGCAGATGGGGACTGCAGCAAAGAAATTAAAAGACACTTGCTCCTGGGGAGGAAAGCTATGGCAAATCTAGACAGCTTCCTAAAAAGCAGAGACATCACCCTGCCAACAAAAGTGCGTTTAGTCAAGGCTATGGTATTCCCAGTTGCAATGTAGGGCTGCGAAAGTTGGACCATAAGGAAGGCCCAGCGTCAAAGAATTGAGGCTTTTGAACTCTGGTGCTGGAGAAGACTCTTGAGAGTCCCTTGGACTGCAAGGCGAACAAACCGGTCAGTCCTAGAGGAGATCAGCCCTGCCTGCTCCTTAGAAGGCCAGATCCTGAAGATGAAACTCAAAATACTTTGGCCACCTCATGAGAAGGAAGGACTCCCTGGAGAAGAGCCTAATGCTGGGAGCGATTGAGGGCAAAAGAAGAAGAGGATGACAGAGAATGAGGTGACTGGATGGAGTCCCCGAAGCAGTAGGTGCAAATTTAAATAGACTCCGGGGAATGGTAGAGGACAGGAAGGCCTGGAGGATCATTGTCCATGGGGTCGCGATGGGTCGGACACAACTTCGCACCTGACAACAACAACATGAAGCTGCCTCATGCTGAATCGGACTGCTGTTCCATCAAAGATCAGTACTGTCTACTCGAGATGGGCAGATGTTCTCCAGTGTCTCAGTCAGAGACCCTGCTTCAAGAACCCAACTACAGTCTTACGTGATGTTGACTGGCCACACAATGTTATTTTATACACTTTTAAAAAGAGTTGTAGAAAAGAAAACATTACTTGAAACAGGCAACTGCTTCAATCACACTTTCCATTCCAGTTTCCTTGTTCTCCTGCATAATTTAAAAAGCAACAGAAAATCACGGATTATTAAAAGCACATATTGCTTCTACTTTCCCAGCTATTTCCCCCCAAATCAGGTATCCATATCATCTATACAATCTGAGGGATGATAAGCATGCATGTCTATCTGATAGCGCACCCACTTTTGGTTGGATATTCCAGTCATAATATACTGTTGTTTCCCCAGCTCAAATACAAATCACAAACATCTCTCCATGTTTCTGGATGGCGTTTCTTTAGCTTTTGCATATGCCATCTTGACCTTTGTTACTCCAATAAGCTTTAGCACTGCATTTGGCCTACAACAATTGGAGCATGCCTACGGGAGGCTAAAAAATGCAAAGCAAATGTAATTTCTGGATAAATACAATGAGGAAGGAGAGCAGAATTACCCCTGAAAAGCATACTGGCTGGGAAGAAGCTAGTCAAAGTATCATTGCCCACCATTGAAAATGAATGGCCTTTTCCCCCAAACACAAGAGTTACCACACTCCATAAAGCCTCCCATTCACTAATAAAAGTTATTCTCAACATATGCTATAATACGCACATCTTCTGGCAATGCTTTTACTAGTTCACTGTGAGCCATGGGTCTGATGCTCAACTGATGAATAATCTCCCGCTTTATTTCATCTGTGGCACTTGTCTGACCTACTCCAGGGACAAATCTTTCTCCTGCAAAACACAAACATAATCATGGCACGCTTCGATAAATTCTTTTAATTAAACATTCACTTATATTCTCAACTTTTAACCTTCTTACGCATAAACTAATAAAAACAACTCAAACCTATCAAATTCCCAGTACATTGACTGAAATAAATGCAGACTTACCAACAATTATTATGATTAGATTCAACATTTCTTCAATCAGTGTATTATTCTGCTGAAGAACATCCTGGGGATGAAAGAATACTAATAATGATTTGCAAATATTTTTTTCTAGCTGCTCCTATCCATTTGCTGCACTTCAAAGGAAAAATATAACTTTAATAGACTACAAACCTTGTTGGAATTCTCAGAGCTGAATCTTTTGCCATAATCCGGAGTACTAAAAATCTGGTAAAGTTCAAAACGACTCAGCATTATCATCAGGAAGTGATTTGGATCCATCATGGATGCACCTGTCTAAAGAAATGTTATACATGTTATATGGGCAGACTGAACATAAAAGATATATTGTACTTGTCAAAAATAAACTGTCACCGTTTACTCTTGAGACATGACGTATACTGAGATATCACTTGAGAGTGTGATATTCATCTTAATTTGTAAGCATACTGCTTGCTTAAGATCTGTCTAAAACCAGGAAGGAACTTCACACAATAGCCTATTTAATTTGCATGTTATTTTAAAATTGCTGGTTCTTCTTACGAGTTTATATACTTCTTTTTATGAATCCAAATCATGACCCCAACTTTAGGAAATGTAATGAAACATTTTACCCAAGAGCGCTGAACTTCCACATATAAGGTTTTTCACCAAAGGAAAAAGAAATGTGGACTGGTACAAATCATAGAAATAAACCATTCCTGCATTTACTGCAGCATCAGACCTTACTTCCAACATCCCATGGATTTTACCCCTGAATTTACCCCTGCTACATGAAAACTATACATATATGCCTAAAGCTGGTATAGTTAAACATATAAACTAGGCTTTCTCAACCAGGATGGGAGTTAATTAATTTTTATGTATTTTTAAAAGTTGTTAAATATTTATCGGGTGATATGACCCGTTATGGTCATGTCGCCTTCAGCCCCCCCCCCCCCCATAGCCTATGATGGGCCTGGAAGGTGGGCATGTACTTCTATGCTTCCCAACCATATTCTGCATGATTGTGTCACTTGAAGCCTGAAGAATGTTTCAGGGTGTTCCTTAAATTTAAAAAGGTTAAAAAAAACTTTTAAAAAGTTGAGAAAGGTTGATCTAAACAAAAGTTGCTTTGTTTTTAATCTCAAAAATAAGAGCACAAATTAATCTAGGAAACTGCCATTTCTGAAAGGTAACCAATGGCTGCTCAAAATACAAGTTACCATTACTACAGACATACTGAGTTAATAGGAAAGACAGACTTTAAGTATCCAAAACTGATGTTAAACAATGTTACCTGAAGCATTACTATATCTTTGTCAAACATCTCTCTTCTACATTTCACATTATGATAGTAGTATATCTGGGAGAGAAAAAGGATAGTTTGATATTTAACGTATGAAATATGAAGCAAAATACTTAACAGATTAGGAAAAAATTATATTGATGATAAGCTTGAGATTCAAGCCTGACAAGGCTATGACAGAAGGATTGGGAAAGAAGAATGTTGCTTAACTGACATAAGAGAATGAGACATATTGTTGCTACAATGGTGCTGTCTCATCAGTCTCCACTGACATGAACATGCCAGACTGCTTAACTTCAGAGCTACTCTAGGAAATAAAACTGGGTCAATGAAAAGGTAAGTGGCTGCCAGCTCAGAGTGCGACACCAGAGATACATGTGGATGCAACATTCAGCATTCTTTGTTTGACATTACCTAAACATGGTAATCAGGAATAGGATCTGGTGCGAAGTCTTGGACAACATGGCTCAACGACAACCATGTTCTAGAGATTTCAAAGATGATAATGATAACACAGCATGACACATCTTTCAAGTTTTCTAGAACAATTATCTCTAATGCATGAGTTTCTCATAAGGACAAGAAAAAGAGTGAATAACGATTTTCCACTTAAGACTTACTTGGTTAACAAGAGAGAATCCATTTCTTCTCCACATCCCTGCATGTACTTGGGCACACAGAACTAGACATCGTAGGGGATGCTCTATTAGCATAGGTGGGCTAAGTTCACTCTGTAGTAATTGGGCATAATACACAGTTAATTAGACATGAAGTAAGTTAGGACTTAAGAAATGTTTACAAGTGGGTAGATTGCCCATGTCCCTCATGAAAATCAGCATGTGTTGCATGCTAATTTGTTCTCCTCTTAGCATCCCCTTCATTTATTCACATTTTTGCTTATACCAGCAATGGTCTTTAGTCATATTCACAAGTTTACTTTTAGCTATCAGTTAAATAAATAAATTAGTTTTTCAGTTAATAGCCATATCACCTAAGGATATTTTCCTTCTTGATCATCTGCCAATTCTGTTTTCTCATTTCTTCAAATTTGGTGTTAAAAGCTAATGGTTTCTACTACAACCCATTATTACTTGATTATTCGGACTTCTTACTTCTATGCGTGATTTGTTTTCCTTAACCATGATTATGTCTGAATACTTAAAACCTTAGTTAAGGCACAGGTGCATACCAATATGAAAACCATGGATTGACCTCGGTAAGAGAACCTTTATTTCCATTAACCATGCTAGAGCAACATCTGCAGCAAGCTAGTTGCAATGCGACAGGCAGACATCATTGCTCCGTATAAGAGGAGCATGTGTAAAAAGGTAAGACAACTTTACTGAAATTTGAGTGCAGACATGCATACACATGAAACTCCCTTATACCAAATGAGACCATTGGTCCATCAAGGTCCTGGGGTTGGACTAGATGACCTAGGAGATCCTAAGGTCACTGCTGTCTGCTCAGACTGGCAGCGGCTTTCCTGGTTCTCAGGAAAAGGTCTTTCACCTACTATCTGATCATTTAACTGAAGATGCTAGGGATTAAACCTGGGCTCTTATTCATGCAAAGCAGGGGCTCTCACCACTGTGCCACTGCTCCTTCCCAACTTTATTCAAGTATTAGGGACCTACTGGATTAGTTCTAAAGAAACATGTGCAAAACTCCATAGATAGGCCCTGCCTATAATCTGCAGCTACTGTAAAAATAAAGACTCTCAAAACTGATGTGGGGACTGCAGTCTGAGTGAGGAGCTATGAAAGTGACAGATTCTTCTATGAGTGAGAGTATCTTCAAATCACATATGGACACTTTCAGGTGAATTCAAACTCCTTCATATAATCATTACTAACCAAAGGTAGATGTTCTGGAAACCTGTACGCCACTTCACTTTTGCTCAGAAGCACATGCAAACCTATATTAACAAAAGAAGAATAATTGTGCGGCAATAAAGTATGCAGCTTTCTTCTACTTTAGATCTATGCAACTGTCAAAGAAGAAGAAATTATAAAATTAAAAGGAAGTACCATTCTCAAATTTGGATGTTCAAAAAACAAGCTCTTCACTAGGCTTGCATGGATGCAAGATCAATTTCAAACAGAAACACAAAAATATAAATTTGTCCTACACATGCATACTCACACATATGTGCTTCATGAATGTTTTATTGCAACATAAAATGTATTACTGACTCAGATAAAAAGGAACTAAAAGCAGGTAATACCCTATAAATTTCTGCTTCATTCTTGGCACAAGTAGGCATCTCTACCAGCCTGAACAATTTTCCTTTTATGTTTGGTCTGAGCACTTATATGTATATTTGAAAGCTTGCTTTAACAACCAAAGACATTAATTTTTTTTCCTGTAAACCTCTCAGCCTGAGCAGTCTGACCAAGCCATGTTTTTCTGGCTTGCCTGAATCTGCCAACAGCTTATTGGGACACAATACATACCTAATACAGGGAGCACAATACATATTGTTACCCATAGTCTGGAGGCTGCAAACTTGGCATCCAAATTTATACCTCAGCTTTCGTTGACATGATGGGCTCCCGGACTTTCCCCTCTATCCTGCCCTTAAAAGACTTGGCCACAAGCAGGGAATTGGCCACTTCCATTGAGCTGGTAATCCTCAGTCCTCCTCAAGTGTGGCAGGGAGGTATGTCCAGCTGACATCACTTCCAGCCTGATTCCAGGGCTCCTCAAAGCCTGAAAAATATCTCAGGGGCTCCTCCATGGTCAAAAGGTTGAAAGGCTGGTTTACATTATGATGTAATCAGTTATCTCGTTTATTTATTTATGTTCTGATTTATAGGCCACCTCTCTCCTCACAGTCTCAGGTCAGCTTACATAAGTTAAAAAACAATACAATAAGATTCAGGTTTTAAAATAGATCAAATGTAACAACAGCGCCCCTGCTCTCCCCATGTGCTTGGAAATTAAAGATGGCTGCTGTTTGTCAACAAGGTACAAAACTGGGGGCCTGGTTTGATAGTCCTTGGCTTCAACCAAATCCATGGTGGAAAAGTGCCAACTTGGAAGACCTCTGGAACATGAGAAACTCCATTAAGGCTTGCACTTTAGGCAACAACTCATTCCACCAGGCTGGAGCCAGGGTCGAAAAAGCCCTGAATCTGGTCAAGGCTAAGCACACCCCTCTGGGGACAGGGATCATCAAGCATGTTGGTATTTACTGAGCAAAAAGCTGTCCAGGGTACGTATCCAGCGGAGCGGTCCTTCAGGAGTGCATGGCCCAGACAGTATAAGGCCTTAACTGTTAGAACCATCACCTTAAACCTGATCCAGAACTAAATCTGATTTAAGTCCAAAGATGACACCTGAATTTAAAGAAGTACACCTTTCAACATGTTGGTTCAGATGAGTTCAGGATGACATGACTAATGCCAGAATGTAGTAACAAGCAGGTACACACAAGTAAATACCATAATGCTGGTAGAGCACTACTTTTTAAAAAAAATGAAAGGCTGTAGTTTGTATGATTGTGGCAGCAACAAAATAAATCACAGCTAGGAAAATACATAATTTGTGAGCTTTTACAAACTCTCTGTGCTTGTAAACATACACACACACAGTCAGTTCTTACCTGCAAGTAAACGAGAAACTGGGAGATGAATGCTAACTTTTTCTTGAGAAACACAATATCGAATAGTCTCAACTGAGTGACCACATATGCTGAGAATAATAGGCTGCTCCCCATCAGTAAAGCCACTGTGACATTGCATTAATGCAGACAAGCATTTTTTATATGCTTCAATTAGCACTTTTTCCTTTAAAAATAAAGAAAAAGAAGAAATGGATTTAAGTCAAGAAAACACAGCCCTTCAATAATATAATACTACTGCACAACTGTGGTCAAAAGTGGTATTTTCTTGAAGCACTGCTCTGTTATGTTTTATGCATTTTTCCTACCCAAACTACCTATCTTCAAAAAGATTTCACTGACACTTCTTACTTTGACCAGTACGAACCAGAGATCAGTAGTGGCCAAGCTAAGCCTCCTTAAAAATTTAACCAACATCTATCCATCACTTAATACTGTGTGATTTAGCTACAAAACTTTACATATTAAGCAACAGAGAGCAAGTCTGCAGCCAAAATTACACAATCTATGCAGTCTGCTCCCCCTTCAAGGATCGCTGCCTTGTTGTGGCAAGGGGGCTTGCGTAGTTCAGTGAAGCTATGAGCTATACCATGCAGGGCCACCCAAGACGGACAGGTCATAGCTGAGAGCTCTGACAAAAGGTGATCCACTGGAGAAGGAAATGGCAAACCACTCCAGTATCTTTGCCATGAAAACTCTATGGACAGTTCCAATAGGCATAACGATATGACGCTGGAAGATGAGCCCCTCAGGTCGGAAGGTGTCCAATATGCTACTGGGGATGAGCAGACGGCTAGTACGAGTAGCGCCAGAATGAATGAAGCGGCTGGGCCAAAGCCGAAAGGACGCTCAGTTGTGGAAGTAACTGGTGGCGAAAAGACAGTCCGATGCTGTAAAGATTTTTATTCCATAGGAACCTGGAACGTCAGATCCATGAATCAAGGCAAGCTGGACGTGGTTAAACAAGAAATGAGAAGACTGAACATCGACATTTTAGGAATCAGTGAACTAAAATGGACAGGAATGGGTGAATTTAATTCAGATGACCATCAGGTATACTACTGTGGACAAGAATCTCGCAGAAGAAATGGAGTAGCCTTCATAATCAATAAGAGAGTAGGAAAAGCAGTCTTGGGATACAATCCCCAAAATGACAGAATGATCTCAGTTCGAATCCAAGGCAAACCATTCAACATCACAGTGATCCAGGTCTACGCCCCAACCACTGCTGCTGAAGAGGATGAAGTTGATCAGTTCTATGAAGCCCTACAACACCTTCTAGAAGCAACGCCCAAAAATGATGTGCTTATCATCATGGGGGATTGGAATGCTAAAGTAGGAAGCCAAAAGATAACCGGGATAACAGGCAAGTTTGGCCTTGGAGTACAAAATGAAGCAGGGCACAGGCTGGTAGAATTTTGTCAAGAGAATACAATGGTCATAGCAAACACTCTTTTCCAGCAACCCAAGAGACGACTCTACACATGGACATCACCAGACGGTCAACACAGAAATCAGATTGACTATGTGCTCTGCAGCCAAAGATGGAAAAGTTCTATCCAGTCAATAAAAACAAGACCAGGAGCTGATTGTGGTTCAGATCATGAGCTTCTTGTTGCAAAATTTAGGCTTAAATTGAAGAAAGTAGGGAAAAGCACTAGGCCACTCAGGTATGAACTAAATCATATCCCCGACGAATACACAGTGGAGGTGACAAATAGATTTAAGGAATTAGATCTGATAGACAGAGTGCCTGAAGAACTATGGATGGAGGTTCGCAACATTGTACAAGAGGTAGCAACTAAAACCATCCCAAAGAAAAAGAAATGCAAGAAATCAAAATGGCTGTCTGAGGAAGCTTTACAAATAGCTAAGGAGAGAAGGGAAGTGAAAGGCAAGGGAGAAAGAGAAAGATACACCCAATTGAATGCAGAATTCCAGAGAAAAGCTAGAAGAGATAAGAATGCCTTCTTAAATGAACAGTGCAAACAAATAGAAGAAAACAATAGAATGGGGAGGACCAGAGATCTTTTCAAGAAAATTGGAGATATGAAGAGAACGTTTCATGCAAAGGTGGGTATGATAAGGGACCAAAATGGTAGGGACCTCACAGAAGCAGAAGAGATTAAACAAAGGTGGCAAAATTATACAGAAGAACTATACAAGAGCGAGCTTAACATCCCTGATGACCACAATGGGGTAGTTACTGACCTGGAGCCAGACATCCTGGAATGTGAAGTCAAATGGGCCTTAGGAAGTCTGAGCAACAATAAAGCTAGTGGTAGTGACAGCATTCCAGTTGAACTATTCAAAATCTTAAAGGACGATGCAGTAAAAGTGCTACACTCAATATGCCAGCAAATTTGGAAAACTCAACAATGGCCACAGGATTGGAAAAGGTCAGTTTACATTCCAATCCCAAAGAAGGGCAATGCCAAAGAATGTTCAAACTACCGCACCATTGCACTAATTTCTCATGCTAGCAAAGTTATGCTCAAAATCCTACAAGCTAGGCTCCAGCAATATGTGGACCGAGAACTTCCAGAAATACAGGCAGGATTTCGAAGAGGCAGAGGAACTAGAGATCAAATTGCCAACATACGCTGGATCATGGAGAAAGCTAGGGAGTACCAGAAGAACGTCTACTTCTGCTTCATTGACTATGCTAAAGCCTTTGATTGTGTGGAGCACAACAAATTGTGGCAAGTTCTTAAAGAGATGGGAATACCAGAGCATCTTATTTGTCTCTTGAGAAATTTATATGCAGGTCAAGAAGCAACAGTGAGAACTGAACATGGAATCACTGACTGGTTCAAAATTGAGAAAGGAGTTCGGCAAGGCTGTATACTGTCGCCTTGCCTATTTAACTTGTATGCAGAGCACATCATGAGAAATGCGGGATTAGAGGAGTCACAAATTGGGATCAAGATTGCAGGGAGAAATATCAACAACCTCAGATATGCAGATGATACCACTCTAATGGCAGAAAGTGAAGAGGAACTAAAGAGCCTGTTGATGCGGGTGAAGGAGGAGAGTGCAAAAGTTGGCTTGAAACTCAACATCAAGAAAACAAAGATCATGGCATCCGGCCCTCTCAATTCCTGGCAAATAGAAGGGGAAGAAATGGAGATAGTGACAGATTTTATTTTCCTGGGCTCAAAGATCACTGCAGATGGGGACTGCAGCAAAGAAATTAAAAGACGCTTGCTCCTGGGGAGGAAAGCTATGGCAAATCTAGAGAGCATCCTAAAAAGCAGAGACATCACCCTGCCAACAAAAGTGCGTTTAGTCAAGGCTATGGTCTTCCCAGTTGCAATGTATGGCTGCGAAAGTTGGACCATAAGGAAGGCCGAGCGTCAAAGAATTGAGGCTTTTGAACTCTGGTGCTGGAGAAGACTCTTGCGAGTCCCTTGGACTGCAAGGCGAACAAACCGGTCAGTCCTAGAGGAGATCAGCCCTGACTGCTCTTTAGAAGGCCAGATCCTGAAGATGAAACTCAAATATTTTGGCCACCTCATGAGAAGGAAGGACTCCCTGGAGAAGAGCCTAATGCTGGGAGCGATCGAGGGCAAAAGAAGAAGGGGACGACAGAGAATGAGGTGGCTGCATGGAGTCACTGAAGCAGTAGGTGCAAACTTAAATGGACTCCGGGGAATGGTAGAGGACAGGAAGGCCTGGAGGATCATTGTCCATGGGGTCGCGATGGGTCGGACACGACTTCGCACATAACAACAACAACATGCAGTCTGCTTAAAAAATACAACTTAATGGTACTGATGAAGCTATGAAAATTCTTATTATCATATTATGGTCTGCTCCTCTGATCAAGGTGATCAAGCAACTATGGGACCAGATACTTTTCCCCAACAAATACTCTCTTCCTTGTCCTCATAGGGACCGTTTATGCACTGGAGGTTTCATGCCAGACTGCAGGCTGAAGTTTTAGTCATGGCAGGTTGCCCCACCTCTTCCTGCACACACATGGGGAAGCATTTGGCCCGGTGCACCTCATCCACCCCTGATTTTTGTTCTTGAATGGAAATTGGGGTAGTGAAGTTCCCAGTGCATAAATGGCCAGGGAGATTCAATAGTAAGTTAAACTCAAGACTATTTGTATTCCAAACGCTTGGCTTGAAAAACATCACATAAACTTTACGCTCCATTTAAAAACACACAGTTTAGTTCCACTGAGAAGTCAAATACAAAAATCTTATGAGCTAAATTTAGCTATTTTACAAATTAAAACTACCGTATTTATCGGTGTATAAGACGGCTGGGCGTATAAGACGACCCCCCAACATTTCCACTCAAAATATAGAGTTTGTTACATTACATTACAGTACTATGGGCCACTCTGGGCAGCTATGTCTATCCCAACTGAAGTGCACCCAGCGTATAGGACGACCCCCCCACTTGGAGGCATATTTTTCAGGGGGGAAAAGTAGTCTTATACGCCAGCAAATACTGTACTTGGAGATTGTGTGAATGACACAAAGCTTACATCTAAAGCACACCAGTCCTGCATCATTGAGATGACATGTGTTAATCTCATCTGTAATGTGAATGCTGCTTCCCACTCTGGTTCCATTTCAATGTGCTGTCCAACTTGGCGGGTGATCGGATCCATACCCTTTGCACAGAGAAAGTCACACAGGTTAAGAGAAGCTTGATGAAAAGAGTGGATTTTTATATCCCACTTTTTACTACTTGAAGGAGACTCAAAGCGGTATACAACTGCCTTTCCTTCCTCTCCCCACAACAGACACCCTGTGCGGTAGGTAGGGTTGAGAGAGCTCTAACAGAACTGCTCTATGAGAACAGCTCTAAGATAACTGTGACTAGCTCAAGGTTACCCAGCTGGCGTAGGAGTGGGGAATCAAACCCAGCTCTCCAGATACAAGGTCACCATTCTTAGTACTAGCCTGTCAACTTGGTGTAGTGTTTGATACCAATCAAGTCTTGCTTAAAACAGACTGTAGAAAGAGCCTATTTTGCTGAAACTTGGACAGCTATTAACTGCCTCAGTTCTATACATCAACAGACCATGTCTACAGCGTCTACTCATTCTGGCAGCAGCTCCCCAGGGTATTATGCAAAGGTCTTCACTTATTTTTTAGCTATTTATTTTGGGACTGGGACTCCACCCTTCTTTGAAAACTCAGGGCAGAATCTACTACCAGATTCTTTAAACTGGAAATACCAGAGATTAAATCTAGAGCTTTCTGCATGCCAAGCAGATGCTCCATTACTAAAGCATAACCCCTTCCCAAAATACCTCTTCCTTTACTGAAACAATGAAACATGACAGAAACATCTGCAAAATACTAGCAAACTAAAAATAGAGACAATAACGCTGTCAACAAAAAAACCCTACCAACCTGCATACACTTAAGCAATTCCAAGAAGATGTCAAAGCCATCTAGAAATTTTTGCCTCAGATCATCTGACCAGTCAATTGGTTTGCTTATCAACACGTACCTAAGAACAGCAGAAACTGACAAGGTTATTTCTGCATATGCATGTGGAAATATTTTATTTGATTAATGATACATACACTCACTTTAAATCCAAAACCAAACTCTGGACTCGTTTGAATTTGAAAGCCTGGAGCGCAGTGTAGCGTTCAAACTGAAACCTGCCCTGTACGTCTCGATGTCGTAAGTGATCCATAAAAGTTGAGATGATAGTAGTCAAGAGGTTCTCTTGTATTATTAGCATTCGAGCCTATGTCAAAATAGATTAAAAACTGTGTTTTAATCAGCATTCAATACTGGCAAGAACAAGAGAATCAACAGAGAGGCTTCCTCAAGAATTATCTGAAGGTGTCCAAAGTAGTTTTATGTCTGCAGCTTTCTTCCCCCAGTGCCTCAACAGTTTGGCCTCAATAGAGCCATATTTATAGCACAAAGTTATCAAAACAGTTCAGTTGCCCTAAACAGATGCATTTAATAAAACTTTATGCTGGGAATGCAATATTAATTAACCAATTTACTGCCATAAGAAGTAGTGATAACCATTAGATAGCTTTAAAACAATTAAATGCGAATGTCTATCATGGAATTTCCACAGTCAGAGGCAGTATATCAAAATACCAGTGGCCCCAAGGGAAGAAAGCTCTCATGAGAAGCTATTGCAGATGTCCCTGACACTCAAAAATATGCAATGGAAAATATTAAACCATTTAAAAAAGAAATCTAAGGCCAATTATGCACGGGGAAGAAGCCTCGCCTTACTGGCCAGCATTGAAACCAGGCACGATGTTGACAGCGGACTGCCCCCTCCCAGCCCTGGATCAGATTATGGCTTCCAGTGCCCCATGTTAAGGGAACACGGATACTTTTTGCCATCCCTTTTTTGCTGCAGGCACCATCAGCAGCCATACCGGGCCAGGCCCATGTGCACAGGGAAGAGCCAGGCCTTCCAGGCCCAGCTCCTCCCTTGCCTACAAGTGTCCCGGTAGGGAGAGAAAATGCCCCATTCCACTCTGTGGCACTTCATGGTGGCATGGAGACAAATATTTGTTTGGTGTTTTTTTACTTCCATGAAGGTGGGATTGCATTGTGATGCAATCCCAACTTTGTGAAAGTAACCCCCCTCCCTGGCACGCAAAGCACAGTGAAATCTTTCTGTCCCTGCGGCATGTGTGCACCCCAAAATCCAGGATTAACTGCGTCTGTTGGAGGAAGTCTTTCCCCATTCGTACATGGGAAGCAGCAGGACATGCTGTCCCGCCGCAAGATACCGGAAGCGGTGCAGCGGTCACTGTGCATAATAGATAAAAGTAAATCATACATCTTTTAGATTTATCTAAACTTCACTTTAAACCGTGGTTTATCAGAATAGCAATTCAGCTATGCAATTGTTATAGCATACCTAACAAGTGTAATATTGTGGAACTAGAGACTGATAAGCCAACCAATGGAAGAACGGCATGGGGCTCTGAGCCAAAATAGTGTTTGATTCAATATTTCAGTACTTACAAGTGAAGGCACTGTGAATATCTGTACCGAGAGGTCAGCAATTGAGTACTCTCTGTCGTGGTCATCTTTCACATAATCATTCTGCAATCGCTCATAATTCTATTAAGAAGGAGGCAAAAAAGGCAAAGGGTGCCAACTATCAGTTTTTAAAAGGCAGCACTACTCACCAGAGTAGGTACAGTGAAGAGCTGGACAGATAGAGCAGTCACCGACACTGCCCGCTCGTGATCATCCTCCATAAAATCTCTCTGCAACTGCTGGTAATTCTAAACAACAAGGGGGAAATTCACCTCTAATCCGCACTGACTGGATGTTTTAATGTTTGCAGTGGGGAAAATTCTTTACTATAACTGTGTTTTTGTAGAGAAAGTGAAAAGCAGACTTACATTACAAATTATCAGGCTAGTTATAAGATACATTTATAGTAACAGTAATTTCTTGTATAATAAAGGAAGCTTTAAAAGTGCTGCAAGATCAATTGTTATGTATAATTCAATCAGATTTAGACGATATTCAGAGGCAATTCAGAGGCAATCTACTATGTTTTCGTTTTCAGAGTATTTGTTCGACTTGAAAGAAGAAAAAGACATCATAGCTTCCCCTAACATCAAAAACACAGGCTTAGAAAACATGTATGATATGTGGTAAAATAAAATAATTAGCAAGAAATATATACACATACACACACACTCCAATGTGCCCAAAGAGATTCCATGCAAGTAGCTTCTCCATTAATGGAGAGGCGAATTCCACAAATGCATGGTACCTGCAGAAATGCGCCTGACATCATTCAGTAGAAAGCCCTTGCATACAAAGAAACTCCAGTTATGCCCTAGAATTGTAACAGATGCAAGGAGCCCCAGGTGGTTACTGTTTAATGATATATATTCCATTCTAAAAGCTAAAGCGTATATTTTTAAATACAGTTCTCAATTAATATAAAGCTACTTACTCTTGCAAACCGGATAGCAAAAAGTTTCTTGTATTTCAAATCCATAAGGAGGCTGCTCATAAATAACTGATGATACACACTTCTGGCTCCTGTTTTTAAAAATCAGGCATTAGTGCGAATTAAACAACAGCAATGATTCCAAAATAGTAACAACTCTGGACTAGTCATTCACCAACAATATTTTTAACATATTGGTAGTAGTAAGCAGAAGGCTCACTCGGTTAAGTCCTAACCGAGGTCCAAATTTCGAGACAAAGACCCTCCATAAAAGTGCTCCAGGGCCTTGGTTGTATAGTTAGGCTCCTCTACCCCAATAGTTAAATTAGTTCAGAGCCCAGTGAGGCCTTAGAATTTTTAAAATTCCAAATGGCTACCACCCCACAGTGTATAGCAGAACAGAGAACCAAAAATATGACAAATTCTCCATTGGATATTCCAAAGTGTATGGCAAATAAAGGATTACAACAACCATGCAGAAAAGTATTGAAATAAGGAAAACACTGGGCCATACACCACAAGAAATGAGTTAAGAAAGGACAGGCCATCAAGCAGTACCCAATGCAACTCACTAGCCAATCAGCTTTATTGTTGCAACTCTTTGGGGGATGCAACTTTTATTTGTTTGTTTGTTTATTTATTTAAGATTTATATACCGCCCTCCCCGAAGGCTCAGGGCGGTTTACATTAAACTAATCAACAATACATGAAACAGTCTTCGTTAAAAATCGTACAATAATTAAACAGTGGTTGCAACAATATAACAGAATAATATAACAGTATAACAATATAATAAAATAGTATAACGATGCAACAGTGCAATGCCACAACAGGTCCAGAGCGCTCTGGTGGAGGTCTGGGAGGAAGGGGGGAGAGGGGGGAGAGCGGGGGCCCTTCATTCACTGTTGGCTGTGCCTGGTCTCAACCAAATGCCTGGCGGAAGAGCTCCTTTTTGCGGGCCCTGCGGAACTGTTTAAGCTCTGTCAGGGCCCTGATCTCTTCTGGGAACTCATTCCACCAGGTGGGGGCCAGGACAGAGAATGCTCTGGCCCCGGTCGAGACCAGGCGGACTTCGTTAGGGCCAGGGACCATTAGCTGGTTGGTGGCGGTGGAGCGCAGAGCTCTTTTGGGGGCATAGGCAGGGAGGCGGTCCTTCAGGTACACTGGGCAGTGACCGCGAATGACCTTGAAGGTAATTACCAAAACCTTTAGTCTGATCCGGAATTCAACTGGCAACCACTGCAGTTGGTGGAGAATGGGCCGGATGTGGGACCTCCACGGTGTTGCTGTGAGGATCCTGGCCGCTGCGTTTTGGACCAGCTGTAATTTCCGGGTCAAGGCTAAGGGCAGGCCTGCATAGAGCGAGTTACAGAAGTCCAGTCTAGAGGCGACCATCGCATGGATCACTGTGGCTAGGTGTTCCGGGGCCAGGTAGGACGCTAGTAGTTTGGCTAGGCGGAGATGGTAAAATGCCAGCCGCGCTACCTTTGTGATCTGGGCTTCCATTGTAAGGGAAGCATCCGGAATCACGCCTAGGTTCCTGGCGGAGTCAGCCGTAGAGAGCTGTACTCCATCCAGGGCAGGCAGGCTCACTTCCTCGCATGGGCCCTTCCTACCCAGCCACAGGACCTCCGTCTTTGAAGGATTGAACTTCAGACTACTCTGCTTCAGCCATCTCGTCACTGCTTCCAGGCAGCTGGCTAATGCTTCTGGGGGGGAGTCAGTGCGGCCATCCATCAGGAGGAAGAGCTGGGTATCATCGGCATATTGATGACAACCCAGCCCAAACCTCTGTACCAGTTGTGCGAGAGAGCGCATAAAGATGTTGAATAGGATAGGAGAAAGGAACGCTCCTTGTGGGACTTCACAAGTAAGTGGTTGGCAGTCTGATGTTTTCTCTCCTATTGCAACCCTCTGTCCACGATCCCGGAGGAAGGAGATCAGCCATTGGAGGGCTGTCTCTTGTATTCCGGCATCAATGAGGCGGCAAGTTAGAAGCACATGATCGACTGTGTCGAACGCTGCTGAGAGGTCTAGTAATATCAGCAGTGCTGACCCACCTCGGCACAACTGGCGACGGGGGTCGTCCGTTAGGGCGACTAGCGCTGTCTCTACCCCATGGCCAGGCAGGAAGCTTCTTCCAGGTACTCTGTTAGTTCGTTAGTTGGTTTGCGACAGGTTTGGTTTAGAGGAGTATTGGGCACAGCTTCATGCTGCGCCACCTTTATTGTTATTCTCTATGTCATATGAGCAGTAATTTCCTATTTAAGGTGTCTCCTAAACATCTACTTTAGAGCCTTCCATACATCAAAGATTGCCTGGTCTGTACATGCTCTTTCTTCCCAGTTGCTTGTTGCCTTATGTTTGGTTATCTTTAGCTATATGGAGAAAGTATGTGTGTAGTATGTGTGCACTTATAGAATGATACCTTAACTTATTTTCTTTAAAATGCGAATACCTCACCTTTCCAGAGTTTAGAATCAGATAGCATAAGCTTATCAACAAGAGAAGAATTTTCTCCCTCTGGTCCTTCCTGCAAGCCAACTTGACACAATATTCTTCGAAAACCATCTGGGTGTTTTTTTAAAGATAGAAGTAGCAAAAAGAATAAACAAGTTTATTTTAGAAATCTAATTTCTGCACATAAATATTATATTTATACTTTGCCTTGCTCTTGTAGCTCAAAGTGTCACATTTCCGGGTCATATATAATAACATAAACACTATTAACCTATCCATATACACAAATAAATGAGCCTCTTGTGGCGCAGAGTGGTAAGGCAGCCGTCTGAAAGCTTTGCCCATGAGGCTGGGAGTTCAATCCCAGCAGCCGGCTCAAGGTTGACTCAGCCTTCCATCCTTCCGAGGTCGGTAAAATGAGTACCCAGCTTGCTGGGGGGTAAACGGTCATGACTGGGGAAGGCACTGGCAAACCACCCCGTATTGAGTCTGCCATGAAAACGCTGGAGGGCGTCACCCCAGGGGTCAGACATGACTCGGTGCTTGCACAGGGGATACCTTTACCTTTACCTTTATACACAAATAAACACCTGCTGCTCAAACCTCATTAAAAGTCCTAGACAATATAATGGTTTTACAGAATGTCCTAAAGGCCTCTATGAGCAACAGCACATTCCTCACTTGCTCTGGGCATTTGTTGAAGAAGAATAGATACTAACAGATACCAAGCAAGCAATCAAAAGCGAGGAGAAAAGCAGATGGTGGCACCTAGAGGACTGTAACTGGCATATTGGACACCTTGAACTGAACTCTGAAATGGACAGCCCATGTAGCCATTTTAAAATAGGCAAGATGTGCTCTTATCAGCCAGCCTCTGAAATAACAATACTGTTTTATTTTGGACTACTTGCAGTTCCCAATTTGTCTTTAAGGGCAGCCTCATGTATGTGTTACAAGAGACCAACCATGAGGCTACAAAAGCATGGATCACCAAGTTGCACAAACCTACAAAAGGTTGGCAAACAACACAGGCAATAAATGCACTCAGCTATCACAACAATCTGCTTTTCAAACAACAAAGCTGAATCAGTGTGAACGTTCAGGCTCCATTCTGCAAGCACCGACTCTGCTCTCATTAAAACAAGTAGATCCCATCCTTGCAAAACCATGGCCTTCCTTGCCAGCATTACTTCTTCCTTGTGTGGATTCAGCTTGCTCTGCCTTTAAAACTAAGATAGATGCATCTTTAGGCTTAGATATTTAAATATACAAGTAACGAACACTTGCATACTGATAATATCCAACCACAAGGCACTGGACAATAAAATCCACCAGCCAGGGTTCGAAAGCTGACTCTAATCCTCCAGTGAAAATTTTGTTTGACCGAACAAATGACCAAAGTTACACTTGTCCTCCTATACCAGTTCTAACCAATACATAAGGACAGAAAGATCAACAGATAGGTCTAAAAATTAACAGGAATGATTATTCCCTGTCCAACTTTATTTATTTATTTGGTTTCTATACCACTCCTCAAATGAAAATAATCTAACAGTTCAACCAATTTGGAACTCAAGCATCTTGAAGACCTGAAACCCACGTGCAGAAACCTAAAATAGAAAGTATTAATTGGTTTAATTTTGAATGGCCAATCAGCAAGCCAGCTTGGTGTAGAGGACTTCTAATCTGGCGAGCCAGTTTTGATTCCACGCTCCCCATGTGCAAACAGCTGGGGGACCTTGGGCTCACCACAGCACTAATAAAGCTGTTCTGACCAAGCAGTGATATCAGGGCTCTCTTAGTCTCACCTACCTCACAGGGTGTCTGTTGTGCGGAGAGGAAAGGGAAGGCGAATGTAAGCCGCTTTGAGACTCCTTTGGGTAGAGAAAAGCAGCTTATAAGAACCAACGACAACAACACCTCCTCCTCCTCCTCCTCTTCTTCTAATTAGAGATGATTCTGAACAGTGGGCTTACTGCAACATCATAAATATGTCACTCAAAGTAATAAAGAAAAGCTCCTGACCATTAGAGGACCATTAAATCCAAAGACTTTACAAAAGTTTACTACTCATGCTTTATATCATGTTCACAAGAACAAGTGTCAATATTATACACATTTTCAATATATTGTGAAAAAACAAGCGCTGTTGTGCATCTTAGTCTACTATTCTGTCCCAAAGAGATCATCTATTTTAGCCTTCAATCATATAGAAGAAGAAGAGGAAGAGGAAAAGTAAGAAGAAGATGAAGAAGAGGAAGAGTTGGTTCTCATATACTGCTTTTCTCTACCCGAAGGAGTCTCAAAACGGCTTACATTCGCCTTCCCTTTCCTCTCCCCACAACAGACACCCTGTGAGGTGGGTGAGGCTGAGACAGCCCCGATATCAATGCTCGGTCAGAACAGCTTTATCAGCACCGTGGCGAGCCCAAGGTCACCCAGCTGGCTGCATGTGGGGGAGTGCAGAATTGAACCCGGCATGCCAGATTAGAAGTCCACACTCCTAACCACTTCACCAAACTAGATGGAGGATGGAGCAGAGTTGTTTTCTGTTGCCCCAGAGGGTTGGATCAGAACCAATGGGATAAAATTAATTCAACAGAACTTTTGGCTAAACATCCGGAAGAAGTTCCTGACAGAGCGCAGAATCAAACCCAGCTTGCCAGATTAGAAGTCCGCACTCCTAACCACTACACCAAACTGGCTAGATTGCCCACTTCACAAATGTGTTAAATTTCCGTACCTGAATATCCAATAATATTGCCCAGCCAAGTCAGAAGCTTCAAACCAAAGCTCTGATGGGCGACAATAGATGAATGCATGACTTGAACCTTCAGTGGCTTAGTCTGGCGACTGGTATTTCTCTTAAGAAAAAAAAGAGAGCAAAACATTAATAGGTTTTGCCAAATCAGACAGCACTTTTCAGATTTTGCAAAAATATACATTTAAAAAATAATTCATAACAACCTGAATTTCTGGGTTTTTAAACAGCAAATTTTCCCAATTAAATAGTATTGCATGTCTTCAATTTGTTCACACAACAATATATAAAACTGCATTTTGGTTTAAAACATTAACAGAAAACCACTTCAGGAACAACAGAAATTAGTCTACCATTACACACATAGTTAAAACTTTAGCACTATTTTTCATCTAAGATATAGGATTATAGCATAAGTCTATCAGCACACTGCTGCACATCAGTATATGCTTAAGAACATAACAGAAGTCATGTGGATCAGGCCAATGGCCCACCCAGTCCAACACTCTGTGTGGCACAGTGGCCAGAACCCAGGCATTATCAGGAGGCTCATCAGCATGGCCAGAACTCCAGAAGCCCTCCCACGGTTGCCCCCCAAATGCCAAGAATACAGAGCATCACTGTCCTAGACATAGTGTTCCATCTAGACCTTATGGCTAATAGTCACAGATGAACCACTACTCTGTATGTTTATCCAATCCCCACCTGAAGCTGTTTATGCCTATACCTGCCACCTCTTGTTGCAGCTGTGATTTCCATGTTTTAATTACTCTTTGGGTGAAGAAGTATTTCTTTTTCTTTTCTAAGCTTACTATTCATTAATATTGAGTACCCATGAGTTCTTGTATTGTGAGAGAGGGAAAAAGTACTTCTTTCTCTACCTTCTCTATTCCATTATATTGAAATTAAGGGGATACAATTTAGAAAAATGGATAAATTATCAGGTCACCCCACCCCCTTCAAAAAAATTCCATACCGTTTCAACATATTTTTTTGAAAAGGAATGAAAACATTCCTAGTTTTAAAATATATGAGGAGAATACTGTAGTTACCATTTATGCTACTTGGTAAAGGAAAATGAAGCTATGTTACTTACCACTATCACTGATTTGGCTTGATCACAGTACTGAAAGTCACCATAACGAACTGACCTGCGTCCCTGTTAAATATATGTTAATGACATTAAAAGCATTAACAAATTTTATATTTAAATACTACATTTTAATACTACACTGAAAAATAAGTAACAGTTTCAGCAACCATATTGCCCATTTTTGAATGAGACAATGTCATACTACTTAAAAAAATTATCAACCCTGATTTTTGCTGACAATACACTAAGAAATGATACAGAAATAATATTCTATTTCAGATTGGGAACAAGATTGCAACCTCCCTCCCATGAAAATCTTATCTCCTGGTCATTCACCAACTTCTCCACATGAACCATGATGCAGTATCACATCTACACTAATATTACCATGTTACCATGAATATGATTTCTACATCAGCTGCTCTCCCCTGGGCTTCTTCTTGTTGACCTCCTTCTCCTCCACCCCCCCTTTTTTTAGGAAGGGGGGTAGGAAGGGGATTTTATTATTGTGCCGCCATGCTGTGATATTTTTAAGTCTTTTAATGGGAGTTTTAATGGGGTTTTAAGACACTGTAACCCGCCACGAGCCATTTGGGATTGGCGGGAAATAAATCGAAATAATAATAATAATAATAATAATAATAATAATAATAATAATAATAATAATAACAACAACAACAACAATAACAATAATAATAATACATAAATCTTATGTAAAAGTTAACCATGGCAAGAGTTAACACTGATGCAACTGTGGTTAACACTGTCAATGGAATGGCAGGTCATATGTACACAGGAATAGAAAAAGTAGGAAGTGTGGTTGTCATGCCCGCACCAACTACACTGCTGGCACCAGGGAGTGCTGGTCTGGAGATGCAGCTCGACATGCTCCCGGGGTCATTGGGAGACCTGGCCATGAACTTCCCAGATGACAAGCAGCCTGGGCCCAGCCTTTGTGCCAGCTTATGTCAAGCCCTGGGGACTTGCCAAGGGAGCAGCATCGCCGTCATCAGACCAAGACTTCTGCAAGATCTGGGCATTCATCAGAGCAGCAGCAAAGGCGAACTACCTTGAGAGATGTCAGAAGAGCAGCATGCTTGGCAGCTCGCTGTCAGGGTAGATGGGGTCCGGCTGCAACTCCTTCATCTGACAAGGATTAGCTCCAGTTGCAGGTCCTCTGGCTGAGGCCTGTTCCACACAGTTCTGTGTATTTTAGGAGGACCCTGGGACAAAGTCCTTCATGGGGGCAATGCATATGTTTCCCCACCCATCTTCCTGAATGACTACTGCTCTGGTTCACGGTCATTTAATTTGAAATGCACAGGGTACAGGGCCTAATAAACTGGTTCCTAGGCAAATTTGAGATTTTCTCTTCATTTTACTGTGCAGGTGCTCTCTCTGCTTTTCGCAGATCTATGTAAAATTTACTTTCAGCCTCAGAAAAATCAATGTCACTTTTAAAAACACTCATTATCCTAATGTTGGAAAGCTTTGCTCCTATCACCACTGCCAAAGACGAGCTGAAAAACACTTCTGGGTGTACAAGGCTAAGAAGGATGGCTTCTTCAAAAGAGCACTGCCCAGAGACACATGCAATAACTTGTTGCAGTGATTATGTACTGCCAAAGAATGTCAGCCTGGGAAGGCATCCAATTAGAAAAAAGTCCCAACTTTCACAGCATGCTTTTCAAAGGAGGGTGGGCAAAACTGTATATAAAAGAGCCTGCTCCTGAAAGAGGGCCAATTTCAACAAGAACAATCAAGCTCTGAGCTTTATAGGGAGTTGCTTTAATAACTGCCCAGTCATCTCAATTCCTTTAATCAGTCAGCTGAAAAGACTAAATATTCTAAGCTAATTTCACCCATCATTTCAACAAGATTTTGAAGAAATTACTTACATCTCGGTCCACAGTTGTCGCAAAAGCAATGGCCTCCTTCTGAGTACAATTGACAGCTTTTTGGAGAGTGTAAATAACTTGTTCATATGTGTGAACTTCATCATTAAAAAGCATGCAGTAGTAAGTATCACTCTTCTCACTGCAAAGACATTACCTTGATTAAGTATACGTAACAATTTAGATGAATCAAGGAATCCGCTTATACATCACTTGACTTAGAGAAGCTCCAGTAAAGAGCAGTTTGACTAAACTCTATAAGGCAAGGCAGAAAAGTAGCCAATAAAAATCTGGAGATCTCTGATGAATGTTTTGACAACTTTATACCATTGCTTCAGACCAACACACACCTACCTACCTAAAGCTGTAATACACAAGACACTCAAAACTCTCTGAATCGCATCATTATTTGTAAACCCCTGATGTCATTTAAATCAGGGGTCATCAACCCCCGGTCCGCAGCCCGGTGGCAGGCCGCAAAGGCCACGGTACCGGGCCGCCGCCAGCCACGCCTGCCTTCCCCCTCCGGCAGCAAGATGGAAGGGAAGAGGTAGGCGCAGCCGCCGGCATGGCGGTGACGCAAACGTGCATGCGTGCTATTGCCGCGCATGCGCGTTAGCGCCACCTGGTGGCAAAAACACGCATGCGTGGCAATTGCGCGTGCCCGTTTTCGCAGCACCCGGGCCGTCGGCTCTTCCCTCACTCCGGAGGCGGTCCCTGACCTGAGAAAGGTTGGGGACCGCTAATTTAAATCCTTCTTTTCTTCTGAAGCTGTATGTTTTATAATAAGGCAAGAGTGCCTTAGAATGCCCCTTCACCCTTATTACTGAAAATGTTTACATAAAGAGGGACTCAGAATTTGGATAAGAATCACAGGGTGGCTTTACCTCTTCACCTTGGTTTAAATGTAACATGAAACCATGATCCAATTAAACTAATCAAGGTTAGTAAATCATCCAAACACAGAGCACTTCACTAACTGGGGTTTGTTTAGGTACCTCAACCCAGCATCTGAAGGCAGTTTAACTATGGTATCTGATTACATATAAATGTGAAATTCTGGCTTAATCTTGATTTGTTTGCTGTTCCCGCTTTACACCCTCCATACAAGACACTTCTGTAGTCATGAGCTGTCTAAAGCTCTCTTGCCTTTCAGTGTCTCTCACCAGCAGAAAGCTCTGCTCCTAGTCTTTCAGGTGAAAGTGCAAAAGCACAGCCCACAATGTGGGCTCTCTTCCCTTGCAGAGCCACCAGTCAATAGCAAAGCAGCTGGCAATGCTTAAAGGTTTCCCTGGTTTGGCACTTCAGTACAGGCCAGGAGAGCAGCTGCATCTCTACATGAAAGGTAGAGGAAAGAACAAAGGTACTGAAACCAGGACTGACAATGAGTAAGAGGGTTAAAAAAAAGAAAAACCTTTTGTTTTTAATACTGAAATATCAGGGTCACTTGCAAAGGGCTAATATTATATTAATTCACAGTATCTTTAATCAAGCTGTACGTATTTAAAAAACCTGCGCAACACAGTTAATCTCTCGTTACTTACAGAGTGATTTTATCCTAGTGTAAAAAACTTTTTGGTAAAATTGTATAAACCTGGTGATATCACACACTTAAAAGCATCTTTCCTAGACCAGTTAACAATAATTAACATAAAATACATGTACACCGAATTTAGAGGGTGAGGCCTTTCTCAGTGGTTTAAATCTGTACAGTACACACCATACAATGTTTTTATTCAAATTACAACAAACCTAATCAAAGCACTGAACATACCAAAAAAGTAAACAACTGGTGTAGATTAATTATTGTCAATCTTTTATACAAGTTAGTATAAGAAAAACATAATTCTTAAGGTTATTAACTAAATATATTAAAATTATTCACACTTATCAAGATGTAAAAGTTTTTAATTAGGACCATTAGAGATCATTTTCCAGATGGCAGTTGTTAGTTAATCATATTGTAATGTTAACAAAAACAATGTATGGTGTGTATTGTATAAATTTAAACTACTGAGAACTTCAAACCATGCCCTGAAAATCCAAAAATGTTAACAATCATGATAGACCTACTCAAAATTATATGGTACAAATGGGAGCCAGCAAGACTCAAGGTGGGGGAAATCTTATATCTTCCCCACTCACTTGCTGAGCCCGGTGTGGCCCTCAGGCTTTCTGGCAGCCACTGGCAGGCCCATAATGGAGCCATCGGCTGTTTGGCAGCTGTCCCCAGGCTCAGAATGGCCCTTCAGGACCACCATAGGCTGCGAGATCACCAGGCCCAGCACAGCTTCCAGCCTGTATCACATTCAGGCAGGGTGTGGAGTCCAAGGCTGTGTGCTGCTGTGTCCAACACATATCCCAGGCTTTTTAGCAACTACTGCCAAGCCTGACAAAGCCACGAGGGTTCTTCCTGGGTTGCACTGCTACCACTGGGCTCTGTACTATTTCTGGGCTGTGCCACCAACACCGAATGTTCAGCAGAGGCAGAGGCAGGCTGTGCTGACAGCAGGATGTCCAACATGACTCCAGGGCTGCATGAAGTGCTGGGATGTGCCACTGCCAGGCACAGTGCAGCTCCCAGGTTGTGTGGCTACTGCCATCAGACCCAGCACACAAACCCCGGGGCTGCACAGTCACTGCTACTGGACCCAGCACAGCTCCCTAATGCCATCATTGCTGACTAGCGAAGATAGCGGCATTCTCTGTGCTTGTGCAGGAAAAGCTGTTTTATTTTTCAGGGAAACCCCTTGTGGATTTTTGATTAAAGATTTTTCTGCACATTTGGGGAGTTCCCCAAATTAGCTGAAAAATCTCTTTAGCCTCCACGCGGCCCTAATCCACATATTTAGCTAGCTGAGAAAGGGGCCACAGGTGGGTATTAGATTTTTTTTCCTATACAGAGCTATAGTAGGAAATTTTATTTAATAAAAAGGGGGAAATAGTTACTCCTTAAATATAAAAAAACTATAGCACAAATTGCCGCTTTCAGCAAAACAACTGAACAAAACAAAGCCAATTCTATTACACCCACATATTAATTAGGATGCAATTAATACCTTGAACATGATCATTTGTGCCAGTCTTCATAGCCCAAGCATAAAATTTTACTTACACAGTCTCTAAACCTGGTGGCAGTTCATTTTCCTTTTCCCATGTTAATATATCTACAGCATATTGAAACATGATAGCAAAAATATTATAAACTCTTGCTATCATATCTTCTGACAAGTGAACAAGAGGATCCTAAAATAAGACAGAAGAAAAATTACTCAAAGATAGCATGTTTTATAACTTTTCCCACGTACAGGAGACAGCAGAGCATATTCTTTTAATTACAGGGGTTGATGTGTTCATTATTATTTTTAGTCTGGAAAGTTTTGTTTTAAGTTGTTGACCATTTTAGGCTAGGCTGGACTTTTGAATGTAGATTTTAATACCTTTTAATATATTGCTTTTATTATTTTTTATTTTGTAAGCTAGTTTGGATAGGTTTCTAGAAAGGCAACCTTGCAGTCTGTTCCACAACCTTGCATGTCTCACTGCTTAAGTGCCACTCAGCACTTAACACCCACTCAGGGCAGCTATCCTGCCCTAAGTGACTCCTCCTCCAACCAACTTGCCTGTCTGTCAGTGGCCAGCCAACCTTCTTCCGTCCCCCACCCCTGAGCACCCCCTCCTCCTTCTGTTTCCCTTTGAGGATTGGAGACTGCAGATCCCTGCTGCCTAAGAGCTGCCCCCGCCGGTGAGTTACTTAACAGCTACCTGCAGCCTTTCCAGGTCTGCAGAGTTCTTCCACCATCACCACCCCAATCTAGCGCCTGTTGTATTTCAGAATACAATGGACTTGGCCCCTAGTTTTCTAATAAAATTTAAACACTACTATTAAAATAATTGCATGTAAAACTCAAGGGATGTTGGTAAGGCCTGTGATATTAGTCTCTACTCAATTAAAGTTCCCCAAATGAGGCAAATCCCCCCCCAAAAATATATTCCACTCAATTAACATACTTGGGATAGTCCTGCTTAGTTTAGCAGGAACCTTTTCCCACATGATTTGAAGCAATATTATATGACACAAGTAAGCCTACACCTTGGCAGATGTCAAATATAAAGTCTGAGATTTATTCCCTTTTCCTGCTCAGCAGCATTATATTATAATTTTGAAAGACTGGGTATTGTTACCTCTTCCTCTGTAGTCTCCGAAGTGTTATGTTCATGCTTTTGGCAATAAGGACCTTCTTTCCAAGCCTCAGTATCACCACAGTCACAAAACCCTCCTCCACCAGATGTTGTCATCTGAAGTAAGAAGAGTTGGTTTTTATATGCTGCTTTTCTCTACCAGAAGTCTCAAAGCAGTTTACAATTGCCTTCCCTTTTCTCTCTGCACAACAGATGAGGTAGATGAGGCTGAGAGAGCCCTGATATTACTGCTTGGTCAAAACAGTTCTATCAGTGCTGTGGCAAGCCCAGGGTCACCAAGGTGGCTGCACGTGGGGGAGCAGGGGATCCAACACTGTTGCACCAAGCTGAACAGAAAAGGCTTGTTTCAATGTATCTGAAGAAGTGTAGTATGGACGCAAAAGCTTATACCCAGAATTAAACTTTGCATACCTAAATTACATTGTTAAGTGACTTTACAGTGCTAAGTGCGTGAGAATAAGGCAGACAGTGCCTCAACCGGCAGATCTGTTAATTATTGCATACTATTACATTCAATTTAAAAACAGTACCTATGTTACTTCATTTAAGTTTATGAGCTGCAGAGTAAAACTCCTAGTTCATAAAATTCTAATACTCAATTTTGAACAAAGTAATACGGCCTGTGGAAACACTCAGGACTATCTAGGCAAGTGGGAGCATCCCCTGCTTGCCATTGCATTGCTCTTTCTACTGAGAGAGTGGAAGGAAAGGAAAAGAAAACATTAAAACACAGGGATGCAATGAAATCCATTGTTTGACTTGACCAAGAAATATAGAGCAGTGGTCCACAACCTGCGGGCCGCGAAGGCCATGGCGCCGGGCCGCAGCTCCCTCTCCCCGCCCCCGCAGTAAAAAACTTCCCAGGCCGCAAGCTTGTGGCCCGGGAAGCTTCTTACTGCGGGGGGGGGGGGGAGGGAATCAGGGCCATGCCCGCGCATTGTGCATGCGCGGGCGGGCAGTTGCCCTGCCGGTCCCCAGCCTCAAAAAGGTTGGGGACCACTGATATAGAGGATACTGAAGTACAAGGTATCACTAAAATCAAATACACACGCTAGCAATTTTACTAACCCTGTACCGATGCTCTCTATGAATGCTTCCCAGAAAACACTCCATGCATAGTACGCATGTTGGGTCAACTGCACAATCTCTGAGGAGCGGGGAGAGAAGGAAAAAAAAAAACATTAACTCAGCAATCAACTGTTTAAGACACAGCATACAATGGTCAAAAATTTCAATACACAGAATGGGACCAACAGACCTCCTGGCATCCATTACACAGCCACTGAGAAGTCAGTCGTTAGGGGACCTCAATGGTTAAGAGAGGAGGCTGTAGCTCAGGGAAGGGTTTCTATTTTGCATGCAGAAGGGCCCAGTTTCAATCCCCAGTACCACCAGTTAAAAAGGATCAGGTAGCAGGTGACATGAAAGACCTCAGCTTGAGACCTTGGAAAGCTGCTACCAGTCTGAGTAGACAATATGGACTTTATTTATTTATTATTGTGTTTTATTATTTATTTATTATTTGATAGACTAATGGTATGATGAGCCTCTTGTGGCGCAGAGTGGTAAGGCAGCCGTCTGAAAGCTTTGCCCATGAGGCTGGGAGTTCAATCCCAGCAGCTGGCTCAAGGTTGACTCAGCCTTCCATCCTTCCAAGGTCGGTAAAATGAGTATCCAGCTTGCTGGGGGGTAAACGGTAATGACTGGGGAAGGCACTGGCAAACCACCCCATATTGAGTCTGCCATGAAAACGCTAGAGGGCGTCACCCCAAGGGTCAGACATGACTCGATGCTTGCACAGGGGATACCTTTACCTTTAATGGTATGATTCCGTATACTGCAGATTCCAGCTTCCATAAATGGACCTGACTTGAAACTAATGCTTACAAGCTACAGATAAGAGCATTAGAACAAATCAGGCAATCTTGTGTGATCAAGGGAATAAGCAGCCTCCCTAAACTGGTTAACATGATGGTAAGTATGGAAGTTGCACAGACAGATGAAGATCTGTCTTTGGGATCCGATTTCTTGGATTCCTTTGAGAAATAAACAGGTACCTCACCAAAGACTCCTGAGTAAGTTTAGCAGTCCTGGGATTAGAGGACAGGCCCTCTTATAGATTAAAACATGGCATCTAAAGCCACCATTTGACCCAATTACAGAGTCGCAACCCCCAAAAGAGAACAGAAACCCAATCTGGACAAAGTCAGGAACTCAAAAATTGAGCTGCAAAACAAAGTTAAAACAATATTTAAAATTATTACAAATATTTATTAAAATATACCAATAATATATTAAAAACAAAGTTAATATCCAACATTTTGCAGGATATTTAACCTTTACTTTCCTAAAAGTCATACAAGAGAGATCATTTAGCACATGTTGATTGTACTTGGGACAATCGAGACTTCATTTGGTGTGAATGATTTAGAAAATCAAAGTTCATATTTATCTCAATTTTACCAACAAATATGGGAGCTAAGATGTTGAGTGTCTTGATGACCCAACGCTTAAGTGCTTGTATTCTGGAAGCTTACAAGTTTCAAGAAACCTTGGACTAGCATGTCTATAGCTAACATTCCCTTCAGAAACCTACTCCCTTGGGAATGCTTAGAAAGTGACCTGTTCTTGTAATGAACTGACATCAGAACTGATACCAACGTTGCAGCTTGCCCTCTCTAAGTGGCTGCTCTAAGATTTGTCACCCTCCTTCTTGAAGAAATTACAGCATGTCTTTTATCGCAGGTGAAAGATGATTTATCTTCCTGCAGTGGCACCACCTCATGAGCACCTTCCATATATAGTTGTAATTGCTGTTTGTTGATTGCTTTCTGGAGGATAGGATGGTGCTGGTCAGCTCCTGGCTTTATCCTAAATTTCTCAGTTGCTTCCTTTCAACCCCCAAGCACTTAGTTTCAGTCATTCTGGTCTTGGATGCCCCACCAGATCCTGGCTCACTAGGTCCTGTGACATAAGAAAAGGAAGTGGTTCTTGTGTTAACAGCTGAATCAGAGTTGAAAACCTTGGCCATGGCTATAACTTCTGCCTGGAGCTGACAAATTCCTCTTAGGAACCTTGGTAAAAATCCAAGGTCCCCTTGGCCCAAATGATATCACTAGTATAACTTCTACTTGAAGGCTCTAATCCTTCTCAATATCTTTGAAGGAATTGCTACAAATAAAAATGTACAGTAACCCTCTTGGGCTAAGATGCGGTAATAACCTCTATGTTCTGCTTCTAAGCAATGCGATCTTGAGACAAAGTGTGGACAGAGATTGACTCTGGGATCTTCACCAAGCAAAGAAGGTGCTTTATCACAGAGCCACAGCCTTAGCCAATGTAGCTGAAATGATTTTTACATTAAGAGTTTTAAAAGTTTGAGTTAAACATGTTGAAGAGAAATGTTGAAGAGAAATCTAATTACCTGCATGAGTATGTAGGCTCTCCAACTTTAAAAACCCGGCCACAAAGATGCGAAGGTTTATTTGATTGTTCAAGTTTCTGAAACCCAAATGTAGGATCTTCGCCACATAGGTACCATTCCATTGGACCTAACAGAACATGTTGTGCAAGCATGTCTTCTCTTTGTGGGGCTGGGTTAGGACCCCTACAGTAAATTTTGGGAACATAACAGGCTAGATGCGTGTATATTTCTTTGGGAAGGTCAGAAGTTTGCAGCCATTTCTTAAAGAAAAAAATTAAAGTGCATTAATACCAAAATAAATGTTTCATAGGTATTTCATGTATTTTTTAAAAACATAACAATGGTGACCATACCTTCCTACCCAGAATTTTTTAAAGAACAAATACAAGGCCAACAGTTTAGCTAGTTATGCAGTTACCTGAACTTAAGCTGTTGTTCCAGCATCGCTAGATTTTCAAAAAGCTTACGGAAAATAGATACAACTATCACCAACACAGACGAAATGCCTAATCCTTGTTTGAATAGAAGATGCTACCCTCAATGATCTTGCTCTGGCACAGCATCAAAAGGCTTTATTACTTTGAACAATTTTCAACCAAGTCAGCTGCATCTCTCTTTTTAAAGAAGTTGCAAAAAAATTTCAAGCTATCTTACCAGAAGAAATGAAATTGCCACTTAAATTATACTGCTTAATTGCAGAGTGTACCACAGATGTTTGCTTTATTGTGCCTCAGTGCAAAACATCTTCTATTTTAATTTAGCCAACATTGAGGAGTTTTCTGGCAGAGTTTACCTGAAGCAACTCTTCTTTCCCATCCACATTCTGACACCTCAAATCTGTGGTAATGGATCTACTAAATCCAGAACTCATTTATCTTTAATCAGCAGGAAACGGGATTTTTCCATTTGGTGGTGAGCAAAGATCACTCAAAGGAAAACTAAGAGATGTATTATAGTTTTATACTACTCCCAATCACTATCTAAAGATGAAAATGAAAAAGAGATATGCAAAGTTTCCTTAAAGAGAACTTGGGCATCAAATTCTAAAAAGTACATTTCAAAGAGCAAACATTTAAGCAATTATTTTGAGGTTTATGGCAGCAAGTTGCTGCAGGGAGAAATCTAACAGGAAAACTAGAAGAACAACATTTGAGTCCAGTGGCACTTTTAAGACCAACAAATATTTATTCAAAGTGTGACCTTTCGTATGTATGCACCCTTCCTCAGACAAACTAGAAGGTATGCATGCACTATTACTATTTATATGCCTCAAAACTATGCGCACAGCTATAACACATCTAAAAGCATGTTAAATTTTCTATCAGTAGAACTTATGGATTTCCTCTAAGGATCCTGGAGATGATAACTTTGTTAAAGGACTAAGACCTCTCTGCCAGACCTTCATGGAATTCTATATCTCAAGGGAGAAGGACAGACTACAGAAAAATGAGCTGGGTCCAAACTACTCCACCATGAACAGATAACAGTTACTCACTTGGAGATGGTATGGGGGGAGGAGAGTTTTTTGTGATTTCTTGAAAATTAAATACAAAGTTTGATGTAGTGCTGTGCTGGAATAAACCAGTGTCATATATCCTACATAATTCCCAAGTGTTCCCTGACTTTTAGGGCACAGGGAACTGCAGCAGGAAGGGGGATGGCAGTAAGTTCTATCCCATGAGCTCTGCTCTACTTGCAGTTTGTTAGATCCAATCCAGTACTCCCTGTGAATTTGTTTTTAAAGTTAAGCAATTTACATAGCTAAAATCTGTAGATTTGCTATGTCAAATGTGTGAAAGAAGAATATATTTTGGTCACATTTGTAAATTTGTCTTTTTGGGTTTTCTGCCTAATCAAAAAATTATCATATTCTCATAAAACTGAATTCCTTTACTAAAACAGGATAGCGACACATATGAGGGAAGGACTAAGTTTTATATGCTTGCCAACAACATCAAACTTTGTATTTAATTTTCAAGAAATGTCTCAATACCTGCAGGCCCCAGTCTGCAAATTACTGCACATTTCAAAACCACCCACAGCAAATGCCTAAGCATATGGACCTCAGATAGTACCAAGCACATACCAATTTGAAATGTTTAAATATTACAGTAACAGCAGAATTCTGGTTATACTGTGTACCTGGCATCTTGTCTTCTAAAATCTTGTAAAAACCATATCATTTAATCCTTAATGCCTATTATAAATCACTCACTAATTCAGAACACCCTTCCCCAGCCACTTTACCAGGAAGTTATGTCTGCTACCAAAACAACCATTCCTACAAAAAATGATGTAGCCAGTTATCACCTTGTCCCTAATCTGCTCTTTATAAGCAAGATGATAAAAAGAGCAGTAGCAGACCAGCTCCAGGCCTTCTTGGATAAGAAGAAGAAGAAGAAGAGTTGGTTCTTATATGCCGCTTTTCCCTACCCGAAGGAGGCTCAAAGCGGCTTACAGTCGCCTTCCCATTCCTCTCCCCACAACAGACACCCTGTGAGGTGGGTGAGGCTGAGAGAGCCCTGATATCACTGTCCGATCAGAACAGCTTTATCAGTGCCGTGGCGAGCCCAAGGTCACCCAGCTGGTTGCATGTGGGGAAGCGCAGAATCGAACCCAGCATGCCAGATTAGAAGTCCGCACTCCTAACCACTACACCAAACTGGCTCTCATCAGCTCATCAGCTCTAGATCCTTTTCAGCCTGAGTTCCCTTTGGCCTATGGAGATGGCTCTGCTAGCTTTAGTTGATGACTTCTGTCTAAATGTAGACAAATACCAGGCATCCCTGGTATTTACTTGTGCCTTTGATAGACCGTTTACGCACTGGAGGTTTCATGCAGGGCTGCAGATTGGAGTTTTAGTCATGGCAGATTGCCCCACCTCTTCCTGCACCCACATGGGGGAGTATTTGGCCCAGTGCACCTCATCCGCCCCCGATCTGTGCTCCTGCACGGGAGGTGAGGCAGTGAAATTCCCAGTGCATAAATGGCCATACAGTGGACCATGCCATCTTGTTGAGGTACCTGGAAGTAGAATTAAGATCAGGGGTTGTGTATTGGACTAGTTCAAATTAATACTCATGGGCCAGACTGAAATCACTGCAAGGGGAGACTAGTTTTCATTAGTGTGGGACCTGTCCTATGGAGTCCCACAGGTTGCAATATATCTCCAATGCTCTTTAATCTTTATGTAATATCCTTAGGATAAACCATGCATAGGTTTAGGATTGGCTGTTATCAATATGTTGATGATACTCAGCTACATATAGCCTTATCCACATCTCCTGGTGATATAGCAGAGGTTATAAACTGCTGCCTGGCAGCTGAGGTTAAATACCTAAATACCTAAGAGTGAACAATTTGAAACTGCTTTGAAACTCCTTTGGATAGTAAAAAGGTACAAAACACAGTACACTGGTGTCCTCTTAAAATCCATTTAGAAACTCCAGTTGGTACAGAATGCCACAGGTCAGCTATTATCAGGAACCAGATGGAGCATATGTATTATTCCCATTGTATGGTCACTCCACTGGCTGCCGATCAGTTACTGAGTTCAATTTAACATACTGGCTATTGCATACATGCCATTGGACATTCATATCTGCACTACCATCCCCATATGTTGCCATGACAGCTTTGCTCATCTTAACAAGGCCTCCTGCCTTTTCTGTTGTGGAATGGCCTGCCAAGAGAAAGAAGGCTTCCATTCTCCTAGCTTTCTGAAACTATGGAAAACTGAATTATTAAAGAAGGATTTTCTACACAGGCAATGGGATACCACTGAACTGTATTGTTGTGTCCAGTTTGCTTTAGCTTGAATCCTATTGTTTTATTCTGCATCATCTAATGTGTCATATTAACGCACCTTGCTTCTGTTTTTTTACTTCTAGCTGGTAGTATGAACTAAACCCTATCTTAGTGGGCTCATTCTAGGTAACCTGTCTTGAGTCCAAGTGAGAAAGGTAGACTATAAAAATGTAAATAAATACCAACATAACGACTGTTATTATTATTAATATAATCACAAAAATTTATCAGACCATTCCACTCTTGCAAGGGTCACCAAAGCAGCTAGCAATTTAAAACATACAAGATAAAATTATATGATACAACCACTCACATCAACCCTCATCCAAATATACATCATTAAAACAACTTTTAAAAGAGTTCAAGTACATGCAAACCATGGTTATGAAAGAGGATCTTGTTGGAACACTGCATATTGTTTCCAATTTCTAATTTTATCTTGACACAAAAAAGTTACTGGTTTTAAACATCCCATAAAACTTATAGTTATCTTATAAATCTATATACTGAACTTTGCAGAATTTTTTAACACTCCATGCTTGTGTCACATGACTGCCTGAAAGTACATCTCACAACCTGTCTCAGTAGTAGAGATGATCTGTCTGGGAGGTTAAGAAAAGTTACATGCAAATAAGATCTTGTCCAAAGTGCTAAAAAACCCTGCCTCCTGGAACAGGTCTTAAGAACAAACGCTACCGAGATACCCAACTTCATAACTTTAAAAGAGAACACAGAGGTCAGATTAAGAGGCAACTGAAAAAAATATTCCCCCAAGGGACAAAAGTGGTGTGGTTGAGCAATCTGCCACAAGACTGCTGAACCATAAACTCAGTGGTCTAAAAAGCTATGTTTACATAAAGATATAGCTGCCTGTAAATAAGAGGCTCAAATGGAGACTGGCCTGTCTGCTGAAATCTTAAGAGCAAGGTCATCAAGTAAGTGGGAAGGGGGATCCTGGGATGGAATTTTCTAAGTGTACAATGCCTTTAATGCAAGTCATAATCATAATTTAATTTAATTATACTTATAAAGATTGTTACCCAAGTCCCTTACTATAACACAATTTATAAATGCCAAAGAAATGGCAAACACACACTGTACCACGTAGGACCAATTTATACAAAGCTGAGGATTCAACAGAAAGGAAAAAGATGCACTGTGTCCCTGCAGTCAGCAAGAGTGCTCCTGAAATCTGTCCCAGCAAAAGATTTCCTTAAAACATCTCTTGCCCTTCTGCCCTCTGTGTTAACCTGTCAAGGCGAGCAATACAGCTTTCCTGACAGTTCCACATTTGTTCTAAACCGGTGGAGAAAACACAAATACACGCACGCGAAGAGGGCCCTTCGAGACTCATTACTACACTGCGACTCTTGGGTGCGACAGCCTACTTCGCCAGACGAAGCGCCCAGATGGCTCCGTGGCGACTCCTTCCCCCGAGGAACACGCCGCCGTCACCCTCGCCATGGAGGCTGGCACGACACCAAGCCGTGACCGAGCTTTTCCTAAAGCACAAAGGCAGGTCCCTCGCCAGCTCCGCGCAGCCTACACCAACAGTCCCCAACCGTCCGCTTGGCAAGCCTCCGCTCTCGAACGCCCTGGGGCGCCTTCCTGGCCTCTCGGCTCCTGCTGTCACGGCCCTCGCCGTCCCCGAGCATCTCCCTCGCCGTCCCTCACGCGTCCGCCTCCGCCTGCGCCGCCGTCCCCGAGCCCCCCTGCCTCTCTCGCCCCGGCCTTCACCGCCCCCGACCCTCCGCCCCCGCTTCTGCGCCAAGCGACGCTCGCGGCCCTCACCAGGGCCGTCTCCTCCGCCGAACATTCCAGCAAGCTCCTGTCAATGCCCTGGACCTCCGTCTCCAAGTCCGACGCCATCTTCCACCCTCCCTCCCTGCCTCCCCCTACTCCGTCGCCAAGTAAATGACACCCGGAACCGGACCCAGCCGGCCTCTCTACCCGGAGAACCGGCTTCCGCTTGGCGGCCCTCCCTTCACCCCCGCCTCCACGCTTTGGCGTCCGCCCTCGATCCTCCTTCGCATCGGCAACAACGCCATCGGAGGATGGCGCGAGGTATGATGGGAGTTGAAGTCTTTTGCTGACAAGCGCTCAAGAGCACGAAGGTCTCTGCGCCCTTCAGTGAAATGACACGTCATTATCTCCATCCTCCCCGCCGATTCAGGGGATCAGGAGGCCTAGGCAGAGTGCATTTCACGGACTCACTTTAATCGCATGGGCGTATCAGAATATATACGACTGCAGAAATTACGAAGTCTTTGCTCAATCTATTTCTATCAGAGTTGCAATGAAACTCAACAACCTACAGAAATTTCTGGCCTAGGGATGCCAAGTTCACGATGGAAAATTCCTGGACATTTGGGGGCAGAATCTGTGGATGCTGTGTGGAAAGGTGGGAGCATCAGGGTATTGCCATTGAGTCCTGCCCTTGAAATCAGCTATTTTCTGCAGGAGACCTGATCTCTGTTGTCTGGAAATCTATCCTAATTTGAAGGATCACCAGGCCACTAGCTAGAGGTTGGCAATCTTTTCTGTATGCCACCAAAATAAAAGAAAAAAAGGATCTCAAAAATATCTTGAAGACATTGTTCCACTCCATGTGTAGTCTAAAAAACTTCCAGAGTGCTCAGTGCTCATTGTACTCCACTAGGAACAGAGTGATCAGTGCATTGGAGTAAAAGGGGGAAAAGAAAAAGAAAACTGGCAAGAATGAATATTACCCTGACAGCTTATTATGAACTGCCCTGAAGACAGCTGTCAGGGGATTTATATGCTAATGAGATTTCCAAGACACTGAAGGATATCAGGCACCAGGCTTTGACTGCATCATAGAATAACAGAGTTGGAAGGGACCATACAGGCTGATCAACAGCAGCACATTCACTAAGAAGTGGTTTGCAAAGTTTAACATGAGAACAGGAAAACTCTCAGAGGAATTCAAGTAAGCAAATATAGTTGGTATTCTGAAACCTGGAAAACCAAAACAATTGGCAGAAAGTTACAGGATTACTTCTGTTCTGAGCTCATGTTACAAACTTCTAAAGAAGATAACCCTAAACAGAATTAGTGACAATTAACAAACATGCCCCTATAGAGCTAGCAGGCCCTGCGCTTGAAGGGAGGTATGGAAATTTAATAAATAAATAGTTGTGAAGATCAGGTTCTCAGCTTAACAACTTTAATTGAGGCAGGGTATAGAATGTTCCTGTTTCCATAATAATCTGCCAACCATTAACTGAATATCTCCCTTAATGGCACCTGACTTGTGCACAACCATACACTTAAGAACCTTGGCATGATGCTGGACAGGACCTTGAGCTATAGACACCATAAACAGCATCTTGCCAATGTAGCAGCAAAAATATGCTTGCAAAACAACATTCTCCTAAAATTAGGTAATATATCTTGGGGTGTGTCTGCTACAATACTTAGATGCTTAACTTTAAATGTATAGTGCTGTGGAATATGATGCTTCACTGTAGCTCAACAGCATGTCCCCAAACCTGACGTCCAACTCAATACAACAATTAGAACTATCAGCAGATGTATTAAACCCACTCCAACTATTGGCTACTCATGTTGGGTCATATCATTCCACTGCATCACCGAAGAAAAAATGTTCTTCATGAGTACAGAAAGATCATTGAAAATAGTTGCCCATCTACAAAGACATGGCTGACCCAGGCCTATCCAGACTATATAAAAAAATTAAAAAGCCATTTGTTGCAGTAATGCCAGTGCTGACCACTCTGTTCTGTCCCATCCCCCCACATAGTGGCAATCCTTGTTGTGGTCAGAAGAGGCGGGGGGAAACACCACTCACCACTTCCATTCCTCCCAGACTTTTAAAGTGACTAGTTAGCCCCATCCTTTCGTCATATCTACACATACCTCACCATGTGTACCTGCTTTGCCCCCACAAACAGCCTGCTACTTCCCTCCCTCATACCAGTAACTCATGGGCCAAGTAAGAGTCCAGGAGACGGTAGTTCTGGCTCCTGGGCCTTATGTTTGACACCCCTGTCATAATGTTTAACTCAGGGTCTTGAGCAGTCTAATTCCCTTTCCTCTTTAAGACTGTTTATGCACTGGAGGTTTCATGCCGGACTGCAGGCTGGAGTTTTAGTCATGGCAGGTTGCCCCACCTCTTCCTGCACCCACAAGGGGGAGCATTTAGACTGGTGCATCTCAGCCATCCTCTATCTGTGCTCCTGCATGGGAGCTGGGGCAGTGAAGTTCTCAGTGCGTAAACGGTCTAACTGAGGCCCATTCCGCACAAGGATCAATGTGGCAAATTTCTTGCAGAAAGAAATAACGGAATTTAAAATAGTGGAATTCGGCGTAACGCATACCTGCCTTTGTAGTGGAATCCAGTAGCATTTCAATCGTTTCCCACAGGTTTCCAGTCTTGCAAAAAATCGCTAAAAAGGAAGCAATTTTTCCGTGCTTTGTCCCGCCCCTGGCCGTCAATCAAACGAACAGCCAATGGGCGGTTGTTATCATGCTCCGGAGAGCCCCTTTCCCTTTAAGAACAGGTTTTAAAAAAAAAGAAAAACACACATTGCAACGAATATGCCTTGATTCCTTGCTTCCTCCTAATGTAGAGACCCATCTAGCTGGCAGCTGGCGTGTGAGCTGCCAATTCATTGTTGCCACGCTCCCCTGAGTGAACCCCCCCCCCTCCGTGCACGGGCGCGATTTTCGGCCTAAAATAAAGGGAACTTGCAAACGGGGCTGTTTTGTGCTTGGTGACTTAGGGGAGCTTTAAAGCAGATCTGTGGAGGGACTGCAGCCGGAGAAGCCTCGCTGGGTGAATGAAGGCTCGCCTGCTCGTTGCTCTCCGCTCGCTCCGAGAAAAAAAAATGGCGATCGCTTCGCCGGAAGTTCAGAGGAGAGAGCCAGGGGGAGGGACTTTGCTGAAACCGCAACAATGGGAACGCACAGAACTTTTTTGAAACTGTTGCAGATTGTTTGCAAGAGTGTAGCACTTTTCGGAGGGTGAATCCACTTTTCAGGATTTCCCTTTAAGCGCTACAATAAATCGCTTTTTGCGGATCAGTTTCAGGAGTATGGCAGATTGTGTGCGACGTTGTGCATAACTGCAAATTAGTAGCGTTTACAATTTGCCACACTCCTGCTACATTTAACTTGTGTGGAATGGGCCTATGTTTTGCCTTCAGCATTCTCTGCTTCAGGAGGATATTCACTCCTCATCAGGCTGCTTTGGTTCATTTATGTACCTTATTTTTCTGTACAGTAGAAATACATTTATAAGTTGTAAAAGTACCAGTGGATCAACTGTTGCTTTAATAAAAGTTGCTTTAATAAAATAGTGTTTATGTACTTGGATAAGAGCCTTGCAAATAAACCCATAAAAATTATTAGCCCACAAAGTTTACTAGGGGAAGGGATGTGAATAAAAAACAGAACCACCCCTTTTACTTGAACAGAAGGGCATGTAAATAAATACATGTATGTCTCCAATTTAGTTAGTCTGAGGAAGAGTGCTTGCACTCAAAAGCTCACGCCTTGAATAAATCTTTGTTGGTCTTAAAGGTGCCACTGGACTCTGATTTTGTTTGTTGTCCCATTTTGCCATTTGGCATTCGTTCTCTTTCACTGAACTCAATCTGATTTACAAGTTTTCATCTATAGCAGTGGTCCCCAACCTTTTTTCGTCTGGGGACCGGCAGACGATGGCCATGCCCGCGCAGCGCACACGCGTGGCCGCGCCCGTGCATCACGCATGTGTGGCCGGGTCGTGTATGCGCGCATGCGCGCTGCGCAGCCGAAATCGCGCATGCACGGCACTTTCGCACATTGAGGAACCATTCTGTCAGGAACTTCGTCTGGATGTGTAGCCAAAAATTCTGTTGAATTAATTTCATCCAATTGGTTCTGATCAACCCTCTGGGGCAATAGAAAACAACACCTTTGCTCCATCCTTCATCCAGTTTGGTGAAGTGGTTAGGAGTGCGTACTTCTAATCTGGCATGCCGGATTCAATTCTGCACTCCCCCACATGCAACCAGCTGGGTGACCTTCAGCTTGACACAGCACTGACAAAACTGTTCTGACCGAGCAGTGATATCAGGGCTCTTTCAGCCTCACCCACCTCACATGGTGTCTGTTGTGGGGAGAGGTAAGGAAAGGTGATTGTAAGCTGCCTTAGTTGTCTTCTCTCTAGGCTAAGCACACCAGACTCCCTCAACCTTTCCTCATACAACTTGGTCTCTCCAGTTTATCTACATCTTTCTTCAGTTGTGGTGCCCAAAACTGAACACAGAACATTTCCACATGAGGAATCCATTCTTCGAATTTTGGAGGGTTTTAGAGGTCCCTCCACATGACATCGCCTGCATCCCAAGGTTGTCCAATAGCTGGGTTTTTAGCCTTTTTTAACTCATGATCTCGGGAATTGCCAAAACTGGATTTACATTCCTAAATCGCATGTCAGTGAGCAACCAGCGAGCAACCACGGATAAGCCTCTATGGAGGGGGAAATGTGCGATAGACTTAGCACATAAATACATAAAATACATAAACAATATAGAAGAAGGCAGGCCAGTAACTGTTAGTGTGGTTATGGCAGACAAAACAAAAGTCTTTACCTGCTAATGAAAGTCACCAATAGAGGGAGGCAAACGAATTTCCCTTTGGAGGGAGCTGGAACACCTAACCACAGTGATCAATGTGATGGTCACCTCTAGACTAAACATCTGCAACTCAGTCTACGCAGGCCTACCTTATCCTTGATCCGGAAACTTCAACTGGTGCAGAACACCACAGCCAGGATTCTCACTAATACATAATGGAGATCCTACATCCGGACTGTATTCCAACAACTCAGCTGGAAACCAGTTGAATTCCAGATTAGACTTAAGGATTTGGTACTTACCTTCAAGGCCATACAGTGTACCTGAGAGACCGTCTCTCTGCCTACACCACCAAAAGAGCACTATGCTCTGCCGCCACCAACCAGATGGTAATCCTTGGCCCCCAAAGACGCACGTTGGTCCTCAACAAGGTCCAGAGTCTTCTCTGTCCTGGCCCCCACCTGATGGAATGAGCTCCCTGAAGAGATCAGGGCTCTGCCCGAACTCCCACAATTTCACAGGGCCTGCAAAAGGGAGCTCCTCCACCAGGCATTTGCTTGGGGCCAACCGACCCAACAACATCTGCTGATCCCCCCTGACACCCCATTACACAACTGAATATGACCTACCTAAGGGTTCCATTAAAGCTGCTATCTTTGATGAACAACATTTCTGTTGAAATATCATAGTTGATATGACATATGTTATGTTATGATGTTCCATGTAATTACTCCATGACGTTTTATGTAAACTGCTCAGAGTCTTATGGAAGGGTGGTATACCAATCTAAATAAATAAATAAATAAATAAAAAGTAATGGTGGGAAGAACTAAAGATTACTGGAGAGTGTATTGTTATACTGTTCACTATACTGTTTTCTGTTACAACCACTGTTATTATTATTATATGTATGAGTATTAATGAAGACTGTTCCATGTATTATTTATATGTTTGATGTAAACCGCCCTGAGCCTCCGGGGAGGGCGGTATAGAAATATAATTAATAATAATAATAATAATATCTTTTGTGCTTTTCCCGCTGTGGAGTTATATCACTCTATAAAAATTAGTTATATTATCAACTTTCATGCAAAGGCCAAAACACAAAGAGGTCAGAGAATCTGATATTAAAAGCAAAATGGGCTCCAAACTGAGGGAAAGTGCACCCTCCCACATCATGTGGTTTATTGCCTTTAAGCTCCTGTTCCCAAGCTCTTTACTCTCAGCTATGATCACTTTCAATACTGAAGATTTAGCTAGGGGAAAAATGCCAGGAAAAAGGGGCTACAGGACGTAAGAGAAAGAGCTGGGCTTTGTGAACCTGACCCTCCATCCTACTTTTCCTACATGAATGGGACAGCTGTGTATTTAAACACATGGAACTATTCAAGGTTGGTCAGGTTTGGACCTGAGATAAAATTTAAATGCTACATTGTTATTGTTAAATACATAATTTGCAGTCCTCAAGATCTTTAGAACTGTAGTACCTGTACATATAAAGTCTGTTTTCCCAGTCCTGTACATATGGACTAATCAATTAATCTTGCACCTGAAAACTGTCAAGGTGCACCTTCATTTCCTTTCCCCACACTATTGATTTATTTGTTGTTTGCTTTTTCTCCCGAGAGCTTAAGCAATGTACATAAAACTACCAGGTGATCTTTCATTCAAGTCCTGACCAGAAGCAGACATTTATTAAAAACAATTTGTATTACTTTTTAGCTCATACTGGTCAAAAATAAAGTTTGTTTTAAACAACTGAGCACACATGTTTCTTGCATCCTGTTTAATCATCCATCCTCTTCAGGGATGCGACTGATTTGCGTGGTCCACCTCCATAGGATAACAGAATCTGTATGTTTTCCATTAGGCTTCTGGAAAGTTACCACAGGATATGGTGGTTTTACTGAAACCCTACTGAATCTCTAAATAAGTTACCTAAATATTTGAAACAATTTTTCCTAGTTGCCCTTTCTGCAGACTGAGCCCACATAACTCCAGGTATTACAAGCTGACTTGGGTAAAAAGGGATACAGGCTTACATTGGAAATGGAAGAAATTTAGGAATGAAGCTAGCTGAACATGATATCATCCACCTTTTTGATCTTTGGGAAATTATGGATAGCAGAAATATTTATGAGGTCTAAATAGTATTAACAACGCACTTAAACTTTGTTTTATTTGATCTCTTTTCAAGATTTTTAATATAGTTTTTACAAGTCATTATTAACTACCTTGAGTCTTTTGTTGGAAAAAGGTAGCTCTTCTAGTAGCAAACCCACTTATGTCCAGGTTTAAGCAGATTAGGCATGCTATCATAGAAAATTAAGACAGTTGCTATAGGAGCTGGTAGGCAGGACTTATTGTTGCTGCTGTTCCAAACACTACAAAGCAAGTAGTTGTAGGCAGCCATAGGAAATGGTTACAACAACATCAGTGAAACGAAAGACACTGAGGCATGACTGGCAAAAACCAACCCCTATAAATATTTTGTATAAGTGCATATAAAAGTTGTTTTTTTTATTCCAATATATAACAAGGCTCCAGTACTGAATACCTTGTTTCACCTTCACCTTTTCATAAAATATTGCAACAGCACAGACAAAAATTCTAGCTTCCAAGCGGTATGGCAACCTGCATTGTATGGATTTAGTCTGTTACACATGGCTGCCAGAAGACCCTCCATCCACCTCCATTTTCCCAGCAGCACCCTACTCCAACACTTACTCATTTAGTTGGAGGCAGCCTGGGGCCAGCTGCAGCAAAAAAAGAATCTTGCAGGAGTTGGTAACCAGTCTCAATAGATCTCCAGAGCATGACAACAGCAGAGAAAATATGGTGGGATTCAGTCCAATACAGCAGTGGTCCCTGCTCCATTTGCTTTCCCGCCGCCCGCTGGGGAGCGCTGCCAGTAGCAGCTGTGCAGTGCCACTACAAGGGGGAGCCCCAGCAATGGCAGCCGCTGGAGAGCACCAAAGGTGAGCCAGTGGTAGAGTGGCAGGGCAGCCCCTGAGGCAGTAGCTGGGGAGGAGGATGAGGAGGAGCCGCAGCCCGGTACTGACTGACCCACAGACCAGTCCCGGTCCCTGGGGGTTGGGGACCACTGCAATACAGAACAGATCCAGACACAGAGCCCAGATACACAGGCGACAAGCTGGCTGGGTGAGAAAAGGGAGAGACTGTTCCAGCCTCAAGTCTAAGCAAACTGAAGGCAAGCTCCTTTAGAGGAAGCCAGAGGGTGTACCTCAAGATCCAGGAAGAAGGCCCTATGACCCTGCCTCGTGCCAATCTCCAGGGTTTTTCAACATTAAAAAGGTTTCTCAAGTACCTAGGTACTTGTTGGGGTGACCCCCAGCCATAAAATTATGCAAGTGTTCTTTCACAGAAATTAAACCGAAACTGACCAATGGCGTGAAGATCTATTGTTCAAGATTGTATATAAATTGTTGTGTTTTTTTTTTGGGGGGGGGGTTGAGTTCAGTTCTGCCTCTTGTCCCACCATGCCGATTTTGCAGCAACAGTGGCAGTGCCCCCTGCCCCAACCAAGCTGGTCGCCATGTCGTGACCCCTGTGAAAAGGTTGTTCGACTCCTAAAGGGGTCCTGACCCCCAGGTTGAAAACCACTGCTCTATCCTCTGTGAGATGTATATAATCTCTCCATACATGTGCAGTCAGAATCTCTCTCTGTCCTCTTGTTTTTGTTTTTTTGTATGTATGCAGACAGGTGCAAAGGACCTGGGTGTGAATGGGAGGGATGAGATGTCCTCCTATTTTCGAAGAAGGACCATTCACGGTGAGTGATCAATGGTCGTTCTCTTTGCGAGCCAGGAAGATGCCTCAGTAGGACTTGAAAGTGTGGTCCCAGTAAATTTAAACTGTCAGCCTTAGTCCTTGATCACGTGTGGCAGAATAGAACAGCTGAAGGCTGTGTCTGAGGCACTGAGCAATTGTAACGTAATGTCTAATGAATGTGTTCACGTTAGACCATGTGGGTGCTCTACAGATGTGAGATCCATTTTGAGAACATGGAGTTAGCACAGTTCTTTCTTTATGGATAACACCCCTAGTTTGGACATTATTCTGGCTGAAGTGACTGCCACTAAATAGTGTTTTCATCTTTAAGGTCTGAAGACTGATACTGTCTATGGGCTTGAATGGTGTCTTGGTCTAGGCCATCAGCACAGCTTCCAGGAAGGAAATCTGCAGGAGACTGGCGGAAATCTGCAGGAGACTGGCGGATCCTTTTGGGCTGCTCCGTTTAGAAAGCAAATAATATCTGGATGCTTAGAAAGTGGACACTTCTTGATTGTCGGTAAGACGGAGGTTAGTGCTGCGACCTGTCCTTTCGGGGTGGCTAACCGCAGACCCTGGTCCCTACCTTCCTATAGGAAGTCCAATATGTTGACAACTGAGGCTTTCATGCAGTTAACCTTTTTTTCTTCTTGCCAACCTGACAAAGGCTTTCCAGGAGCATGTGTATAGCTGGTTAGTGGATTGCTTCCACAATACCAGGATGGTGTCTGACTGCTTCAAAGTAACCTAAGTCTCTTAGCCTTTGCCTTTCAATTTCCATGCAGTCAGATACTACCAGTCTGGTTTTGGGTGTACAATTGGATCCTGTTCCAATAGGTCTCCGCACACTGGCAGTCTGAATGGATTCTCTGTCAAGAGATTGATCAGAGTGGCATACCAAGGATGCCTTGGCCAGTCTGGTGCCACTACAATAATCTCTGCTCCTGATGTTTCCACCTGAGGAAACTTGGAATGACTGGTAGTGGGGGAAACACATATACTAGACCCCACGGCCAAATCGCTATTAGGGTGTCTGTCATCTCTGCTTTGGGGTGAAAGAACCTCGTGCAGAATCTGGGAGCTTGATTGTGTGCTGCTGCAAGTAGATGGAGAATTGGAAGACTAAATTTTTGTGTGATCAGAAGGAAAATGTCCTTTTTTAACTTCCTATCTGACATGGAATGCTTTGCCTGGCAGTAGGTTGGGACACACTGTCCATCAGACTAGGGATTGTTTTATTGGTGTGGGTACCTTGACATATCTATTTTCCTCATGATACTGTATTGGAATGGACTTAGTCCCTGTAGCTGCCTGGTGTGAAAGCATCCCCATTGTACTGCATCCATGTTGGAGACTGGCTAGATGAAGCAACCTCTTTGCTCTTTATTACTCATAAAGCCATTTGTGTTTTTTCCATCTTTTTGGGTGTCATGAAGAATTTGTTCTGAGTTGTGTCTACGATGGCACCGAGATGTTCTATTCACTGTGTGGGAATTAGCAAGCTCTTTGCAAAGTTCACTAAGAACCCAAAGTGCTGAAGTTGGTGAATTTCCAGTAATTTCCTGGAGGGGTCCCTGATGAGCTGATCATTGAGGAACAGATGTGTTCTTACTCCCTGCATCCTGACAGCTGCAAGGGCATTTACTAGTATTTTGGTAAAAACTCAGGATGCTAATGACAGCCCAGATGGAAGTGCTGCCCCTGAAAACAGAACCTCAGGAACTTCCTGTGTGTCGAGTATATAGGTATGTGGGAGATATGCCTCCTGGAGGTTCAGGGAGGTCCTAAATTCTCCTGACTGGATTTTAATGTTTCCATCAAGAAATGTTATAACTTTATGAATTTGTTCACAAATTTCTGATCTAGATATTCTCTAAATAGCTTCTCACCCCTGAAGGGATAAGCTGTAACAATAATTTTGGACTGGTAGTCAGCTGGTCATGCTTTGAACCAAAGGAGACATCTAGATATGGAATTAGAGGCCAGAGCTCTGGCTGCAAATATTCTTCCATCTAAGTTGGCATAAGCTAAGAAAGCAAGAGCTTTTAGCACTCTACTCACACCCTCCACAACTCTTGTCTGCTTTGGGAACCAACTCCAGCAGCTTGCGGCACCACACCATGCTGGCCCTGTTCATGATGGAAGCAGAGGAAATTGCCATTATGATCATGGCCACAGCCTTGTGGTTATGCCGCATGGCAGTTTCTGATTTCCTGTCTATTGTGTCACATGGGTAGCCTTCGCCATCCTCAGATCCAAGACCACCTGACTGTAACACTGCGACTGGAGCAGTGGTATCATTGGTATCTGTAGACGAGACTCCCCATACTTGGGCAGTGAGTAAAGCTTTTTGATAAAGGAAAGTATATTTGTTAACTAACGGTTGTTGCCACTCAGCATATATTTTCTTTTCAAAAATCTCTGGCATGGGGAAGGAATCCTGAGAAGTTTCTGTTTTTGGAAAATACAACCCTTTTCCCTTGGGGCCATATCGTTTCTTTTTTCCCTCTTGGGCTTCCTTCTCTGGGATAGTTTCATTTAAGTCTAATACTCTCAGAGCCCTAGCCAGCATATAATGAAGGTCCTTACTCTTGAAAAAAAGTATGCTCTGATCTTTCTGAAACATTAATAGGCTCTTCCTCTTCATCTGAGAGAAGGGCTATGTCATCACTTGACCTTAAGGAAGGAGAAAGGAGAGGAGAGGAAGTCTGCCCTGCTACTCCCATGCGAGGAAGGAAGAAGACGGAAGATGCCTCCCATCACAGAAGACACAGGAAGTTGAACTTTGTCCTGCCTCTCTTTATCTGTGGTGGGAAACACCCATTGAGACGTCTTCCTGGCTCGCAAGGAGAATTAGGGAATTTAGAAAAAACACTCGTTTTCCCTGTACATGGTTACAGAATGAAGTCAGACATGACCTAAGATCAGTATAGAATTACTACCCCATTCCACAGATGCTTCACATATACAGCAGTAAGCTGTATATACATGACTAAATGGCAAGAAAGAGTATTTATTTATTTATTTATTATTTATTATATTTGTATACCACCCTCCCCTGAGGCTCAGGGTGGTTCACATGAAACATAAAGAATACATAAAACTTTGTTTCTTCATAATTTGACATATAAATGGACTGTAACAATAAAACAATAACAAAAGCAACCATAACTGAAGGTAACAGTCTAATTCATAACAGTTCAAACAAGTCCATGGTTTAGGTGTATGGGTCCTTGGGAGGGAGGTTCAGGGGCCCTGTACGTTACTGATTCTGGTTGACTGCAACCAAATGCCTGGTGGAAGAGCTCCCTTTTGCAGGTCCTGTGGAACTGTTCTAGATCCATCAGGGCCCTGATCTCCTCCAGGAGCTCATTTCACCACGTGGGGGCCAGGACAGAGAAGGCTCTGGCCCTGGTTGAGGCCAAGAGGGCTTCTTTTGGGCCAGGGATCATTAGCCGGTTGGCAGTGGCATAGTGTAGGGCTCTTTGGGGGCATAAGCAGGGAGCCAGTCCTTCACGTACACTGGGCCCTGACTACATATGGCCTTAAAGGTAATTATCAGAACCTGATCTGGAATTCGATTGGTAGCCATTGTAGTTGATGGTGGATGGGCCGAATGTGGGACCTTCACGGTGTTGCTGTGAGGACCTGGCTGCTGCATTTTGGACTAGCTGTAGTTTCCAGATCAAGGTTCAGGGCAGGCCTGCATAGAGCAAGTTGAAGAAGTCCAGTCTGGAGGTGACCATTGCATGGATCACTGTGACTAAGTGTTCCAGGGCCAAGTAGGGCGCTAGTAGCTTGGCTTGGCAGAGATGGTAAAATGCCAGCCGCACTACCTTTGTGATCTGTGCCTCCATTGTGATGGAAGCATCCAGGATCATGCCCAGGTTCCTGGCAGAGTGAGCCATTGAGAGCTGCTCACCATCCAGGTTGGGCAGACCCGCTTCCTCGCTTGGACCCCTCCTGCCCAGCCACAGGACCTGTCTTTGAAGGGCTGAGCTTTGGACGACTCTGCTTGAGCCACCTCATAACTGCTTCCAGGCAGCTGGCTAATGCTTCTGGTGGTGAGTCAGGATGGTCACCCGTCAGGAAGAGCTGGGTGTCATCTGCATATTGATGACAACCCAGCCCAAACTTCTGTACAAGTTGGGCAAGAGGGCACATAAAGATGCTGAATAAAATAGGAGGACTGCTCCCTGTGGGACTCTACAAGCAAGTTGTTGGCGGTTTGATGTTCACTCCCCTATTGCAACCCTCTATGACCCCGGATGAATGGCTGTCCCCTGTATTCCAGCGTCGATGAGGCAACTAGTTAAAAGCTTGTGGTCGACTGTGCCAAACATATATATCTAAGGAACCATTTATTTCCATATATCCATATTTTCCAGCTGATACCTTTAACTTTATAATTCTGGAGTGTTCCACCTAGCATTCATCAGTCTCCCTATTTAGTCCATGCTTTTTTGGGGTAGCTTCCATTTTATGGAACAGGAAGGATCTCCAGATTTGGAGGTGGTCATCATCCTTGGAAACCTTTAGGAGGCGCTGTAATGCTATTTTAGTCCAAGCATTTAACAAAATGTATTTATTGTATATACATACCTCTTTGCTTCCTGATCAGTACCTGCTCCATGATTGCTGTCTTCAAGTATTTGAAAGGTTGTCACTTAGAGGAGGGCAGGGAAAGGTTCTGGTTGGCAAAAGACCAGCAGTAGTGAATTTAAGCTATGTGTAGAATGATAGTTCAGCAGTGGAATCATCCACCTAAGGTGGTGAACTCCCCCCCACTGGTAGTCTGTGGCAGCTGGACATATATTTATCCTGGATTCTATGATTCTATGATTTTAAGTCATTAAGTTGGAAAGTGGCATTTTAATTGTTGTTCAGTAGTTTTAATTGTATGGCCTTGAGCCAAAAGGTGGAATTTAAATGCTTTAATTAATAAAATACAAACAATCTCTATACAACCATTTATGAAACAGATGATTAGTGTTTTGTTAGTTAGCTTTGGGCTAGAAGACAGTGTAAGCTTAAGAGATATAGAGCTCTAGCAATTGCTATATACCCAAGAATGTTAGAACACCCATGCCCCATACTCCCAATCTCAGTCTGGCCTAGGAAGCAGGATACTCCCAGACCACATATGTCAATAGTCCTTGTGTCTACAACATGGTCTTTAAAATGCATGAAATGGCCTTAGTCTGATCGATTTCACATGGATGTGAGGGTAAAATGCTGCTCAGACATATTTGTAGTCTGCTCATCTTCAGCCTGAAGATAGACGGGGTGCAAATGATACATTTTTAAAAGAAAAAAGCTTTTTTTACCTATTTCCCCCTACACCCCAACAGAATCCCCACTTCATGCACTCTTCTTCAGAAACCTCACAGGAAAAAGCAACTAACTTCTGCTGGATAATTTCATCAGTAATACAACACTAATGCATCCCACCATGTGTATATCACTTTATTATTGTACAGTTGAATATATAAAAAGAGTCCATTGTACCGTATTGCATCTGAGTTCACATCAAAGTATATGAAGGTTCTGGCAGTGGTGTTATGACTATGAGGTCATATGAGGTCTGAGAGCCAATTTGATGTAGTGGTTAGGAGTGTTGACTTCTAATCTGGCATGCCAGGTTCTATTCTGCACTCCCCCACATGCAGCCAGCTGGGTGACCTTGGGCTCACCATGGCAGTGATAAAACTGTTCTGACTGAGCAGTGATATCAGAGCTCTCTCAGCCTCACCCACCTCACAGGGTGTCTGTTGAGGGGAGAGGAAAGGGAAAGTGAATGTAAGCCACTTTGAGACTCCTTCGGGTAGAGAAAAGCGGCATATAAGAACCAACTATTCTTCTTCTTCTTCTTCTTACACTGGTAAGTCACCACTTTGACATCATCAAGCAATTAATACAGGGTGCAAATTGAAACCAGATCTATTAACACTACTCATGAGCTTGCTGTACAGCAGTCCAAGCACATCTCTTCAATGGTTAAGTGCTGGTGTGTGCGTGCAAGCATTAAGTGCCGTCAAATAACTTCTGACTTATGGCGACCTTATGAATTCAAGACCTCTCAAATGTCCAATGCCCTCATTGGGATGTCATCAGATCATGGAAGCTAAGTGGGGTAAACCCTAGATTCAAGTGGGTAGCCATGTTGGTCTGAAGCAGCACAACATAACAAAATCAGAGTCCAGTGGCACCTTTAAGGCTAATAAAGATTTATTCAAGGTGTGAGCTTTCGAGTGCATTCTTTCTCAGACTAAACCCTAGTTAGTATTTGGATAGGAGACCATCAAGGAAAACTAAGGTCACTATGCAGAGGCAGGTAATGCCAAACAGTCAACCCTGAACATCTCTTCCCTTGAAAACCCTGTGGAGTCAACATAAGTCAGCTGTGACTTGATGGTGGTTCATGTCTTGAGAGGTGGTTCATATCTTGCAAAATGAAAGCGGTGGCCTCCTAGATCAAGTCTTTATGTTGGTTCTTCTTCTTTTCCTGCTGCCTTCAGCTTTTCCTGGCATTGTCATTTTTCTAGTGACTCTTGTCAACACAGAACGTCATCAAAGCTCAGTAGCCTCAGTTGGGCCATTTTAGCTTCTAGGGGGTGTTCAGACTTAATTTTCAAGGTATGAGATGATCAGAAGTGGTTTACCATTGCCTTCAGCTAACTAGAGCTCCAGCCTCTGCTTCAGTGGAATTGGACAATGACCTGGTGTTAGCTGAAAAGTCACTGTCCTTGTCTAGGTTAGATCCTCCCCCAGTGTCCTCTTCTACTACTGCTGCTGGCCTGTGGCTACACTTCCTCCGCCATCCATCGCCACTGGAGCTGTCCACTTCTGCTAATGTGGTGGCCCTTGATTCCAGAAAGGGATGATGCATCCTAGTCAGTGCTGACAGCTCTCCCCTCACCTGTCTCTGTCAGAGCTTGGAGAAACTGAGACTGAACAGGTGTTCCCTTCTCTAGCCAGCTGATGATGTAAGGGGGTAAAGCTTCATCAGGCCTGCAGAAATGCTGCTTCTCACCCAGCTTCGGAAGGAAAAGGAACATTGTTAAGAAAAGTCAACAGCTTTAATTTGTGACCGAGGTGCATGCTTCTCCACACTGCTTCGGCTGGGTTACCTGTGAATACCTTCATGGAAGAAAAATGGAGAGGCGCTTGATTGCGACGAATAGGGCAAGTTTCTTTTCTGAGAAGTGTTCGGAGGAGGGAGGGCTGAGATGAGCCAGCGGGCTCACGTCTGAGCGCTGCACCAATCAAAAGCCAGTTGGGGGCACTCCCAGGAGGAGTCCCCCACCCACCTCCCCACGTTTTGCAGTCATGGCGTTGTGGGAGGAAGGAGAAACGCATTCAGTACAGTAGCCCACACCCTATTGCAAAGCAGTTCTCCCTTTTCATGATCTCGTCGTTCTTGATGGGGAGGAGACCGCAGGGAACCGCAGTAAAAAAAAGAAGGAAAAAGGATGACTCTGAAAAGATCCCCCTTGCTGTCCGAGCCTATGCTCGTTTTCGCGGAAGTAAACGTCCCACTGTATTGTGCAGGGCTTACTTCCAGGCAAGTGTGAATAGATTCACAGCCAAAGGATTCGCCGGTCTGGAAAGGCAAAGCTTTTGCGGGGGGCGGCAGGGGGAGGAGGGACGTCGCTTTCAAAGATGCAACCCTGTGAGTCCCTCCTAGAATTACGCCCCGTGGTCTCTCCAGTGGCCCCTACTTTCAAGCAGACATGAGTAGGATCGGGCTCTATACAGGATCGGGTCACCCTCACACGGAAGCTCCCCCCCCCCCCCGCCCCTAATCTCCTTCGCAGAATCGCCACCCCACCCCAGCACTTCGGAGTTTCAAGGGAGAAAACGGCGCGCCCTGCATGCGGTCCCTTTTGCACGCACCCAGCCTCGAGCTGCGCCGTGATCACCGGGGGCGTCTCATTGCCCCTATGCGCCGTGGGATCCCCAGGGCAAATCGCGGGGTGGCCCGGCTGATGCGGCCCGGCGCCGCTGTCAGGTTGGAGCGCCAGAAGCGGGAGGGCTCCGGTACCTGCCCTGAATCGCAGCCTTCCGAGGGGGACGGGCAGGGCCGGTCAGGGCGGGCTCCGAAGCCCGTCGCGGAGATGCCACTCGTCAGCGGGGACTGCCTCCTGGGCGGCTGCCCCGCGCAAAAGAAAGCGGCCGGTCGCGTGTGACACAAGCCGCCCTCGGGAGGGCTCCGGGGCTCCGCCGACACCTTACTTCCTGGTTTGCAAACTCAGGACCAGACCCATCTCGGCGGAGGGATCCAGTTTTCTTCTCTAGCCGCCTCCCCCTTTTTTTTTTTTTTTTGCTTCTGCTTCTCCCTCTTTCTCGCACCCCCCCCCCCCCTTCCCGGTTTTGCACGAAAATAATTTGACAGCGTTTTGCTGACACGGGGATTTTGCAGCACAGATCCAGGGGGGTTGAGCCCCCTTAGCAGGAGGCGTGCACAGAATGCCATGCCCAAGGTAAGTCCGGCTACCTTGAGCTTTCCCTGGCGCGGGCTCGAAAAGGGTGGAGGTTAGTTATTTGCACCCCTCCCCTTCGTTCCCCCTGTACAGTCTCGGAGGGGAGGGCACGTTGCAGGAGGGGGCTGTGACCGCCGCGGGCGGGGGGACGGGGACTCGCACGTATATTTCCTGGCGGAGCGATATTTGTTTACTGGTCGAGCATGCAAAATAGGGCCGAGTAAATAGCAGCACGGGCGATCAATTACTATTGCAATTGCCCAGCTAGTGTAAAAAAAGAGACAACTTACGTCCGCCCTGACCTGGGACCCTGCATGCACTTGTTGCAGACTTGTGCCAGGTAGGCAAACGTTTGAACAACTTCCATTCTTGCATTAGATAAAAACTCAAGGGTTTTTTTTTTTGTAAGTTTGCAGTTCACTCACTTTCGGTATGTAGGGCTGAGTAGGCGAGGCCCTCGGTGCCTCCTCCCTCTTGCTGCAAGATATCCCAGCAGGAAAAGAGCCCAGCATTGAAACTGGCACTTGTACGTCCTCCATTGGGTGTTTGTTGAAGGTGCCAGGCCTTCGTGGTTCTTCAAATTTGAATCGAAGGCAGGCGAGCAGTCTTGAGCTGCAAGCTTGTTGGGGGTGGGGGGCGAGGGGGGAGGGGTGATCTTTACATGTACTGCTGGTGTATGTACGGCTGAAAAGGCTGCGTGCCTTGTGGCCAGTTACCGTATGCCTGGATCTGACACTTGATAATTCGCTGCCATACCTGCTTGTAGTTGGTGGGAAATTAGAAAGCGAGTGATTTGCATCTTGGCCACTCCCTAAGTCCGCACACCCATGCTTCCCCATGGCGTCTTCTTAGTCTTCGCCAAAGCAGAGACACTTAAAAGTAAGATGGATGCACTTTTTGCAGAGATGAGTCAGACGCTTTTCAACTGCTGAAAACCAGGAAAATAATGCTATGTGTTAAAAACATAAGTAAAAATAAAAAGCTGGGTTAGGAGATATAAATGCCAGTTTTGAAACTATTGCCTGTTTTGAGAGGTGGTTTCACAGGCTGCAGGAACAGAACCTGCAAAAATCGATTGTGTCATCACATGCTACAGTTAAAGAGTTTAAAATTAGAGTTGCTGCTCTGATTGATGAATTGCTCAAAAATCCTCTGAAAACTTCTAAAAAGTTGTCCCAGATTAATCAGGCATATATTTCAAAGTTATTTGTCAACCACACTTGCAAAAACAGCAGCAGCTGGTGGCATGTTAGAAGAGTCAGTTGCTCTTTTCTAGCGCATTGGAGAGAATGTTTCTTCTAAAATGGTGCTGCCTATGTTAACCTGCATATCTCAGCTAAAAGCAGTGTGCTCTTTTCTTTCAGTACTCTTTGTTTCTATTCACATGCAAATTTTCATTGCATCAGAATCACATAATTAAATCAACGTAAGAATTCCTTAATCAGGGGACACAGAGCCCTAGTTAAAATACCAGTGTGTTTGGGGTCAGTCTGAATCTTGCTTTTTTGACAAGCATTGTGAAGTTGACTCTCAGCTTATTGGATCCTGACAACTGAATGAATTCCAGCACCCTTGAAAGCCAACTGGATGAGATTCATGTATCTGCAATAGGTCCACTGCGTTGTTGAAGGACAAGATTTCTATTGACCACTGTAAAGGAGGTTGACTATAGAAAAGGTGGAACGGGTGGCTAACATTGTTCCCACTGTGTAGAAGTCCCACTTTTGGGTTACACACCCGCTGGCCTTCAACAAGCAGCTGTCTCTCAGCCACTCATGTGCTATAATGGGGTTGATAATATTGGTGTGTGTTATGGCAAAGCTGTCAAGATTGCTGAGATGATATCTGTGACAATGACACTTTGTCACATGCTAAATAATGCAGTTTCAATCCACTTCAGCAATCATTTGCCTGTGAATTTTGCCTTTTTGCACTGTAAGATCCAGTTGCAAAGTGGGTTGAAAGTATGTTATTCAGTGTGTGTGAAAGTACCATATATGACTGTTAAGAAGAAATGAAAATAAGTTGCTCAAATATGTGCATTTGGATGAGTTCTGGATCGTTTTAGGGCGGGTGCATATATCACAGCTCCAACGTGGAGGCCTCCATATGCTGGTGTGTGATGGCTCTTTGTGAAGTGGGCAGTTTCCCCTGCTGGCAAACTTTACTGGTGTTGATGAAACCTTGAAAGATACAAAGTGCTATGGTATGCTATGCTATGGTAGTTGTGTGCACTAATCCTGGAGATGCCTGCCGCCCAGCTCCTGGAGATTTTATACTATTGTGAAGCTGGAAAGATACACTTCTTCTGCTTCTCTCTCTGTTAATGTGCCAGGAAGTAGCTGTGGTTGGCTGTGATGTTCATCCTTGGAATATTTAGAGCCATAACAGAGACAAGATGAGAATTGGTGCTAGTGCAGTGGATAGCCGAATGAGTCAGGAAGTGTCTGGTTCAAAAATTACCTCAGTTATGAACTGAATTGTGTGGCCCTGGGTAAACTGTTCTATTTAGCTTCAGTTCTACCCTATACAGTGGGGTTAATAATGCTTGAAAGATTCATAATAATCTTCCAAGTTCATTATACTGAGCTCATGCATGTGAATGTTCCAAAGATTGCAGTCCTGTAGTTCAGTGCTCCCCAACCCCCGGGCTGCGGCCCACTGCCGGGCCGCAAAGGCCTCAGCACCGGGCCGCGGCTCCCTCTTCCTGCCCCCCCCACAGCGAGAAGCTCACCAGGCCGCGAGCAAATCAGCCACCGAAGCGGCCGATTAGCTTGCAGCCCAGCAAGCTTCTTGCTTCGGGAGGGGGGGGAGAGAAGCTTGCCGGGCCGCAAGTTAATCGGCTGCTTCGGTGGCTGATTGGCTCACGGCCTGGAGGGGCGGGGAGAAGGAGCCGCGGCCGCCAGCAAGGCGGCGGCACAAAAGTGCACGCGTGGACTGCTGCACATGTGTGTTTGCATCCGCCAGGATCGCAAATGTGCACGTGCGACAGTTTTGCGCATGCGCAGCGCTGCTGCGCATGCGTGTTTGCGCCCCTGCCGGACGCAAACATGCGCGTGTGGCAAGTCCATGCATTCGCATTTGTGCTGGGGCTGCTGCGCATGCGCGGGGCCCTGGGCCGCCCTCTCCCCTCACTCCGGCACAGCGGGACTGGGTTGTAAAGCACCTGATTTTTTTTAGTGTATCTGTGCATGTGCAGAGTGCAGTCTTTCATTCCTGAATACCACTGTGGACTATCCAACCATTTTGTTCAGCAAAAGTCTTCCCCATAACTGGATCCATCAGAAGAGGTACGGAAGTTGGAAGGCTTCAGATTTTGCTGAGCAGAACAACTGGTCCTGAAGAAGGGTGCTTGCACATGAAAGTTTTCATATATGCTACTGGACTCAAACTTTATTTTGCTGCTTCAGACCCACCTGAATCTATTGGGCCCACCCCAATAACTGCAACCTTCCTTCACAGATCTCGAGTTAGGGGAAGGAATTTCTAGATCCCATGGCCTGAGTTTGATGATTCCATAGTTGTTAAAAAAAAATTGAACCTGCTGCAAAGTTGTCTTGAGTCTGCACATCTTTTTAACATCTGAGGAGGGCTTAATGTAGGGGATAATGATGGGAGAAGCTTCATTAAGCACATCTCAAACTTCTCAGAATGCTCGAAGGCCTAAATGTTAGAAACAGTTCCCATGTGGGGATGGGTCATCACTTCATTGGTTTAAAATTCATCGAACTGTTGTGTGATTTTACTAACGTATTAGTCCTTGGACAATTTTCACTTTCCTGTGAATTAGCATGTACAGATAAATAATGGCATCTGTCCCGTTCTGTCTCATTCTACGTCAGAAATGTGGCTCGCTCATTCCTTTGTAACCGTGGGACATATGCCTTGGGTGTAGCAAGTACCATATATTTTTTCTTGCTTGGGAAAGCAATTCACATGCAAAATGGCTGTTTTAATGTAGAAATCCTGTACGCTGTTTTTAATTGCCTCCTTCTGAGTAATTTATAACAATAGTGTGTACAATTCTGTGCAGCTAAAGGGAATCTGTGTTGAATTTGTTGTGACCTCCACAAACATTTTTATATTTAAAGTACAAGGAAACAATGGGTTTGATTCCTGAAGTACTATATGTTGAACAAAACACATTATGGACATTTTTTTTTAGTTCTGCAGCATGTTTTTGCAAGTTGATTACATTTGAATGTATTAAAGTCTTTAGCACATGATTGTGATGCAGGTGCAAAGATGATCATGTTTGCTATGGTGCTGTCTATGTTTGCTATGGTGCTGTTTAAATGTATGCCAATTTGGAATGGTGTCATTATTCAACAGTGAGACAGAAAGGGGGGAATCTGAAAGGCATAACTTAGGACGCCCAAGCAGTCAGGATTTGACCTATCGGCGGCCTTTGACATCTTGGATCACGACCTTCTGATCCATCGCCTCGCCGGCACGGGGATACGGAGCACAGCCTTGCGCTGGATACGCTCCTTTCTCCAGAACCGGACCCAGAGGGTTGAGGTGGGGGAAGAGTTCTCGCGTCCCTACAGACTCCCCTGTGGGGTACCGCAGGGCGCCGTCCTCTCCCCCATGTTATTCAACATCTTTTTGCGCCCCCTGGCCCAACTGGTACTGAGTTTTGGGTTGGGTTGCCACCAGTACGCTGATGACACCCAGCTCTAACTCCTCATGGGCGGCCGCCCAGACTCCCCCCCTGAACCATTAGCCAGATGTTTGGAAGCAGTGACTGAATGGTTCGAGCAGAGTCGCCTGAAACTCAACCCCTCCAAGAAGGAGGTCCTGTGGCTGGGAGGCAGAGGGCAGGGCCAGGCAGCGCGCTTACCCACCCTGGCAGGAACGAAACTTACTATCGCGCCCCAGGCCAAAAATTTGGGGGTGACCATCGATACCTCCCTGACTATGGAGGCTCAGGTCAAGAGAGTAGCGGGTCAGGCGTTTTTCTATCTTCGCCAGGCCCGACTACTAGCGCCCTACCTGTCCCCTGACCACTTGGCTACAGTGATCCATGCGACAGTCACCTCCAGAATAGATTTCTGTAACTCGCTCTACGCCGGCCTACCCTTGTCTCTGATCCGGAAACTCCAGCTAGTGCAAAACGCAGCTGTTCGGGTCCTCACTGGTACACCTTGGAGGGCCCATATCCAGCCTGTGCTGAGGCAGCTGCATTGGTTGCCAATTGCTGCCCGGATCAGGTTCAAGGTTCTGGTTTTTGACCTTTAAGGCTATACGCGGGTTGGGACCCACATACTTGAGGGACCGCCTACCGCCCTATATCCCCCGCAGGGCTTTACACTCAGCGGGGGAGAATCTCCTGATCGTTCCTGGCCCTAGAGAAGCAGGCCTGGCCTCGACCAGGGCCAGGGCCTTTTCAGTCCTGGCCCCTACCTGGTGGAATGAGCTTCCGGGTGAGCTGCGGGCCCTGCAGGATTTACCAGCTTTCCACAGGGCCTGCAAAACGGAGCTCTTCCGCCAGGTTTTTGGTTGTATATTCGGGGACAGCGAATGAGTGCCAACACCCCCCCCCCCCCGGACCTAGTAAGTTAGACCTCCTCCCCACCCTCCCTGGCCCCTGATAGCAGGGATGGGAATAATAAGAACTTCCGCCATGTTGGGATTGTTTTAAAGTCTTTTAATGGGTATTTTAATGGGGATAGGACTGTTGTGACCCACCACAAGCCTACGGGGAGTGGCGGGAAATAAATCTAATTAATAATAATAATAATAATAATAATAATAATAATAATAATAATAATAATAATTTCACATTTATAGGTGGTATCTTTATCCTTTTGGTTGCTTACCTGTGTTAAAAAGATGTAAAACATGAGGAAAATTGCCAAGTCACTATGTATATACACTGTTGGATCCAGCCAGCTTTTTCACTCAACCTTACTTAATTCCCCTCTCTACTATAGCCCATGCTCACATAGGTTTTGTCCATGCTGGTGCCATGATCCTTAATATAGCCTTTTTTGATAGGGCCCCCTTCTCCCTTTATCACCCATGGAAGAGCTGGTTGGAGTCAGTCCTAAACTGGCAATCCTAAAAAATCTAATTCCGTTGAAATTAATAGATTTAGAAGAGTTATCTTTGTTTTAGGCTTTCACCGAACAAATATGGCATCCAGTGGCACCTTTAAGACCAACAAAGTCTTATTCAAGGTATGAGCTTTGGTGTACACACATACTTCCTCAGATACAATATTATGAAAATGTCATGTTTCCATTGTATCTGAGGAAGTGTGCATGCACACGAAAGCTCATGCCTTGAATAAAACTTTGTTGGTCTTAATGGTGCTAATGGACTGTAAATTTATTCTGCTACTTCAGATCAGCACAACTACCTGCTTGAATTTAGGATTGTACAGTAAGGCTTTATTATTTATTATATTATATGCATTATATTTTATACTGCATCCTCTTCTGTATGATATCAGAGCTGTTTACGATAAAATATTTGACAATAAATATTCAATATAAAGATTAAAATAGTACTGGCTAGTAAAATACATATAAATTATTGTGTTTTGTGCTATACCAGGTATGACGGACTATACTTTTTGAAGTGCTGTGTAAACAGATAGAGGACAATGAAGGGTTAATTCTTCACAGAGCCATTGAGCCTTGAGTGGCAGGCTGTTTTAAGAGAATTGATAGGTTAGCATCTGCTGAGCAGAGAAAGACTTCTGAACTTGATGCTGAGAATTCAGTATGATTTCAGCCATAGCTGAGAAGTGTTGGGTACTGACATTTTGGAATTCAGCCCCGACTGAGAGCGGTTTAACACAGACAGGAAAACTGGGGAAGAGTGAGTAGTTAGGCGGAGATTGGGGCAAGGAAAGAGGTGCCATGGAGCCAAATGGGGTGTTTTGTGGCCCTACTGGGACACTGTAGGCAGGGGGGTGGCTTTTAAGGCCTGGCTTTTCCCTGTATGCATGGGCCCAGCCTGGCATGGTCACTGATAGCATTTCCTTAATGCAGGGCATTGGAGGCTCTAAAGCAGGCCAGGGCTGGGAGGGGTCCATGCTGACAGCAGTATTGTGCATCAGTGGGAATTTACCCTGCTGGCGTGTGAGCGCCAGCCTGGTTTATCCCGCCCGTGCATAATTGGTTAGAGAGAGAGATAGAGAGAGACAGAGAAAAGAAAATGCCCTACCTAGTCAAACAGGGAGTTAACTTTGAAGAGTACAGAGTACAGAGATTCCTGGTGTGGTGTGGCTAGAAACTGCCTGTAGAAACCCTAAGAGTCAGTTAATAACTGAAGGCAACTTACAGAAGGGAAATAAAAACAGGAAAGTGGGGGGCATCATATCAAGGGGTCCCCAACGTGGTGCCTAGGGGCACCATGGCTCCCACTACCACTTTTCATGACACCTACCAAGAGTTTTTAGAAAGTGTACAAGGAAAGGAAGGGCTGTTGCCCAGCATGGTTCCTGATTGGCCACTGGAGAGTTGATTGACTGCAGATTTCTTAAAATGTTGCTTCAGCAGCAGAGGCCACCACAACACAAAGATCTTCCCTGTATGACAGAAGCTAAGCAGTGGCATCCAGTTTATGGCTGCATCCACCATACTGTGCCTGGATTCCCAAGGTGCCCACAGGCTCAAAAAAGTTGGGGATCCTTGGTGCTATATTTTTATTATAGTGGGAATGTTTATTATTCCAAAATAGAAGGAATGATGGGAAATTCAGAAATTTGTTAATTCCAAGAGTGATCAGAAATGTGCCTTCCTAGGGCCAGCCCATGGATGTATGTACATTACTTACTTTCTCATTTTGATGACTTGTAACTGACACTGACTCCACTGAAATAGCACTGTATTTGTAACAATGTATACTGATATATAAAGTCCATCTCTGGTGTTTGTCAGAGATCATCCAAACATCAGGTCACCCTGGATGCTGTAGCTGTATGCTAGGACCACCTCTTTGATGTGTGTTAAGTCAATGTCTGTTTTGATGCTGACCCACGTGATGTCAGTTTATGCTTCTTCTATCTGGCTTTGGACAAAGAAAGTATCTGGAAAATATTTGGCTGAACTCTGTTCTTAGGTTTGCTGTTTTTGACATAACAGCATGGGTCCTTTGAAATGTGGAGAAACTCTGCATTTGGGTCAAATAATAACATTTTTGAAAACAAAAACTGCTAGTCCCATTCCTAAGATTTTGGCAGTAGCTGTTGATTGAATGGGAGTGAGTATTTGACAGTGAAGCACATGGTTATGGTGTAAGCCAAATGAAAAGAAGGCTCTAAAATAATAGGTGAATACATACATGGTAGCACCATTAGGATGGTCTTCAAAAAATCCTTTCCATATCAGTTTTTCTGCTAAAGAATACTTGTTTAATATACATAAATGACCATAGTTTGTGTGAAACTGTCATAGATTCAAAGTTGCCTTGTCAAGATGAGAATGGATAAACACCATACTTAAAATTATAGGTGCTGCTAGCATGATCTGAGGAGAAACTGATGTGTGCATGGGGGCAGAGTCTTCTCTGTGGTAGAGGGAAGTTTGAATTTGAAGTTTGAATTTGAACTTCAGAGGATGGTAAATTCTGGAATGTTCTGATGAGCATTTAAAGAAGCTGGTTGAATGGCTAAAATCTTATTTTTATAGAGAAAATAATCTACTATTTATTGGATTTCGTGGTTTTTGAGTATTGTTTCTTTGGGGGACTTTTATTTGTTGATTGTGTTATATATGACAAACTTTTCTGAAGGCAGTTTTCGTGAGATTTCATTTCGTGAGATTTCATATACAAAAAAATGTATAACCAATGACACTTTATATTAATCAGTCTTCATGCTCCTCAAGTAGAAGCTGGGTTTATGGTAGTCTATAAATATATTGACAGCCTGAGAGTAAAACGAAAGGCAGCTACAAGAATAGTTCTTCTGACTCTTAGCAGGTATTCCATTTTGTTTTATCAGATCTCTTTCTATAGAGTTGTGGAGGGTGTAACATACCCTTGTGGAAAGCATATAAGTACTATAACGATTGAACATGCTCTTTGAGGGGATTGGAGGAGGAGGTTGGTTACTGTGATAGACGTGTTTTCTTATATACTATATATATTGGTTGATTTGTTCATTTATTTTAGAGCTTGGTGTATAACTTAAGAACCAAAAGGCAAATGCTGAACTGAAAGTTACTCATTCTAGTTGTCACAGTGTAAGCTACTTGTTTACTGATATTTCACCCCCCCTCCCTCCCGTTGCTGTATTGAGTCAAATAAACTCTTAAAATTCTACATGTCTTAGTTTGGTAAGGTACTCCATGGATTCTTGTTGGATAAAGAGAAATGACTCCTCCAAAATAGTGCTCAAGGTTCATTGTACATTATTGTAACACTTAATTAGTTTTGGGCAACTATCGGGTGGGAAGGAATATCTCATAAGTAATGGTGCTTGTTTTGAGGCATGGCAAGCATCCTGAATTGTGGCCATTTTGTTTGTTCAGGGTGTCATTGGGGTCAGTGTCTGTTTTAGTCTTCTTACTGTCAGCGAAGTACTTTGCTGCATTCTCTGCCAGTGTATTTTGTAAAACAGTTTCCTAGTGTTCAGTGCTGGGCAGTGAGAAGCTGAGTGCATAGGTGCCCCTATGTGCGTTTTAGTCGTACTAGGATTGGATAGGATGTAGGGTAGGCTTGTAGGGTCAGGTTAGTTAGTGGCAGTCTGTTCAGGCCATAACTAAGGAAACCAGAAGGCAGGGAAGTAGTGCAGGAAAGCAGGAATTTGAATTATGGGGCTACATATGCAAGAGCAGAACTTGAATGTTTCGCAAAGACCCAGAGCTGAATGTAAGATATTTGTAGCAAGATGATGTACATTAGATTGCAGAGGCTGGTGATGGAACATCCCACCCCATTTCTACCCTGCACTCTGAAGTAGTTTACCAAAGTGGGCATCAATGAAAGGAATTGGTTCCCTGTTCAAATACTGGGGTTTGACTCAAAGGAAGCTACTGTATTTGTGGTATTAATGGCATGATTACATCTTGTATAGTTGTTGAAAATATGACTAAAAGGGAAACAAAAGATGTTACATAAAATGTGGAGGCAGCATTCCTTTACATATTAGCATTTTGGTAATATTAGCATCATAGGAATACATTTTAGTTAAATTAGCATTTTAATGAATTGCAATTTTTAATCTGTTCACAGATTATCAACATGCTGCAGAGATAACATTTAAACTTTTGTTCAGTTGATAATCCCAACAGCCAGTGCTTGCTATTTTTAACATGATTGTGTATTCAAATAATCATGTTGGCAACTAACATCAATCCTAGGATATCAGGCAGAAAATATAATTCCATTCTGAGCCATACACTGTCTGTTCCACTATATATTTCTGGTAAGGCCTTGGAGATGGAGCTTAACACCCACTCAGGGTAGCTATCCCGCCTCTGAGTGCCTCTTCCTCCAACTGGCTTGCCTGTCTGTCCAGTGGCCAGCCAATCACCTTCCGTACCCCAACCCTGACCACTCCCTCCTCTTTCCACTTCCCTCTGAGGCTTGGAGGCTGCAGATTCCTGCTGTGTGGAGCTGCCCCTGCCAGCGAGTTCCCTAAAAGCTGCCTGCAGCCTTTCCCTAAAAGCTGCCTGCACTCCCTCCCCTGGGGGGGGGGGAAGGGAGCAGGAGGCCCTCTGCAGAGATCTTCCAATTTACCCCCCTAATCTAGCACCCATTGTATTCCTGAATACAATGGGTATGGCCTCTAGTAGTAGATATTTTTGTCACCTTTGAACTTTGACTTTGTTTTAGATAAATACCAATGTATATGGGGGGGGGGGAATCACAGGAACGGCCACTAGCTTTCAATGATTTTTTCAAAGTGACAGTTTCAAATCAATAGGTTTGGTTTGTTTCAAATTCACCTAATTATATATAAAAGATAATCAATGTGGTGTCGTGGTTAAGAGCTGCAGCTTCTAATCTGGAGAACTGAGTTTGATCCCCTAGTCTTCCACAATCAGCCAGCTGCTGGGTGACCTTGGGTTAATCATAGAGGTGTTCTTGCAGAGCAGTTCTCTTAGAGCTTTGTCAGCCCCACCTACCTCATAGGGTATCTGTTGTGGAGAAAGGAAAGGAGGTTTATAGGCTGCTTTGGGACTCCTTCGGGTATAAAAGCCAGGTCTCATATTAGAAAAATATTCACAGTTTCTAGCTACAACAAAGTGATAAATGTAATTATAATAAAAGATTTATCTACCTAATTAGATGTGTATGTCATCTTTGAACCAAACAGGCTCTCAAAGTGACTTGCAAAACAAATAGTTAAATTGAAACTGAATAAAAGACAAAACAATTATTTCTCGTTTAATTTAAGATAGTGGGTTGAAGTTTAAATATGGCCCTGAGGTTGAAATGTGCTAAAATAAAATCAGTTTGTGACTTGTGTAGCTTTGGTAGTTGTCCCTGTTAAAAATAATGCAAAGAGAAATATACACAGGCTGTGTGAAAATTAGTCCTTTAATGTCTGTTAATTATACTGCTTTGACTATTCAATCATTTAATTAAAACTCAGTACAGAATCAAGGCATGGTCTGTCCATGTAGCAAAATGAGATGGTCAAATTCTTTTTTTTGTACTTATTTTATTAAGTTTTATCATATAATACAGAAATGATAGAAAATAGATATAGTAGACATAGACCGTTTACGCACTGGAGGTTTCATGCTGGGCTCCAGGCTGGAGTTTTAGTCTCCCCATAAATGTATTGGAGATGAGGGCAGTGTTCTTAACTCTCTCGAAGTTGAAGTCATCTCTGCTGAACAAGGCCGTCCCACGCACAACATAGCCACGCGTGCATATATATACCACCAGGGGGGCTCTCGGTCCTTCCAGATGCACAAAGAGGCGCTGAAGGTTCTTCGCTTTGCGGAATGTCATCTGGTATCTCTACGGGTGGAGCACATTCGGGGAGTAGAGAACTGTCAAGCAGATTTGCTAAGCAGGTCTACTCTCTCAGAGACAGAATGGTCACTCAAGAGGTCAGTGTTCCTGAGCATCACGGAACGATTCAGAGTCCCAGTAGTGGATCTTTTCACATCTCACCTGAACCATCAGGTACCACGATTCTTCTCCCGATATCTACATTATCAAGCAGAGGCAATGGAGGCCTTGACTTCTCCTTGGCCAGAGGGGCTTCTATATGCATTCCCACCTGTCCCAATAATTCCATGCTTTCTATGGAAGATAAGGGCACTAAATGCAGATTTGATACTGGTGGCCCCGGTGTGGCCAAGAAGCCTGTGGTTTTCCACAATTCTGCAGATCATAGAATCATAGAGTTGGAAGGGGCCATACAGGCCATCTAGTCCAACTCTATGCAGGATCAGCCCAAAGCATCCTTAAGCATCCAAGAAAAGTGTGCATCCAACCTTTGCTTGAAGACTGCCAGTGAGGGGGAGCTCACCACCTCCTTAGGTAGCCTATTCCACTGCTGAACTACTCTGACTGTGAATTTTTTTTCCTGATATCTAGCCTATATTGTTGTACTTGAAGTTTAAACCCATTACTGCGTGTCCTCTCCTCTGCAGCCAACGGAAACAGCATCCTGCCCTCCTCCAAATGACAACCTTTCAAATACTTAAAGAGGGCTATCATGTCCCCTCTCAACCTCCTTTTCCCCAGGCTGAACATTCCCAAGTCCCTCAACATATCTTCATAGGGCTTGGTCCCTTGGCCCCAGATCATCCTCGTCGCTCTATAACCGATGGCTATTACCGATCCCTTTCGCCTACCTTCGGTGCCAGATCTATTGCAGCAGGGTCCGATCTGGCATCCGGATCTTGGATAGTACCATTTAGCCGCTTGGAGGCTGAAAGGCAGCACTATGTGAAGAAGGGATATGACACAAAGGTGACCGATACCATGTTGGCGGCGAGGAAGGCATCCACGAACCACATCTATGAGTGTACGTGGAGGGTCTTCAGGGGCTGGTGCAGAAGGAAGAAAGTTCCCTTATACTCACCAACCATAGGTAATATTTTGGCCTTCCTACAAGATGGAGCTGACCAGGGTCTCAAGGCAGCTACGCTGAGGAGACATGTGGCAGCGATAGCTACCATCATCCCAACAATTACAGGGAAGAAGTTATCACATCATCCCCACGTAATCCAGTTTCTGAAGGGAGCCTCAGTGCTTGGGCCTCCGATATGTCATAGATTCCCTACATGAAAACTCAGCCTGGTTCTTAATGCCTTGACTAAACATCCATTTAAACCAATAGCTGAAATAAGCTTGAAGTTTCTTAGGACAAATGTTTTATTCTTGGTTGCAGTTACTTCGGCCAGAAGAGTTGGAGAGTTGGGCGCTCTCTCATCCAATTCAAAACTGTGCCTGTCCCATAGGGATAAGGTCACACTTCGACTGGACCCGGCCTTCATGCCCAAGATCATCTATGATCTAGCTTTCATAGGCTTCAGGAGATTCACTTGCCATCCTTTTTTTCCTGACCCAAAGTGTCCTCTTGAACGGATTTAGCATACTTTGGACATACGGAGGGCTCTGAAGGCATTTTTGATTAGGACAGCCGAGTTTAGAAAGACAGAACATATTGATCACAAAACCAAACAAGGGTAATAGGATGTCCAAATCCTCAATCAGCAAGTGTCTGAATGACTGCATTGTGGAAGCTTACAAGGCCTCGAGAATCCAAGTTCCGGAAGGAATAGTGGTGCACTCAGTGCGCAGTGGTGCACTACGGCAGCATCTCTTAATCGTGTGCCAGTGGAAGAAATCTGCAAGGCTGCCACTTGGTCTTCGGTTTCCACTTTTACAAGACACTGAAAGATAGACCGTTTTGGTTCCACTGATGCTGTCTTTGGGCAAGCGGTTCTACAGTAGGTCATCTCATCGTGAGCAACTTCCCACCCTGGGGACACTGCTTGGGGAGGTCCCAAGATGTCTTCCGCCTCTGGGGGAGAACGACCAGTGGTCTTACCTGTGAGGGGTCATTCTCCTCAGAGGTATAGGAAGACATGTTCATCCCCCCCTAGAAGTTGCAAGTTGTTATTTTTTCTATTACTTTTACTGTTTTCTTTCCTATTTTTCACTCGAGTTTAGGTGATGATCTGAGGGGCGTATGCTGTGATCTAGCGGTGGAAGTCTCGAACTGGAGCAGGGAGGCACGCCCACTCAGGAAGAAGGAGGGGGGGAAAGTGAGCCTGCCTCCCTGAACCGGAGAATAGAACAACCCAAGATGTCTTCCTATACCTCTGGGGAGAATGACCCCTCACAGGTAAGACCACTGGTCGTTCCTGTTGATGGGCAGCCATCCATCTTTATCCCCAAGATATTCTGGCTAGATGTTTGGAGGCTGTAGTGGACTGGGCTCAAGAGGAGTTGGCTGAAGTTGAATCCAGCTGAGATGAAAGTCTTCTGGTTGGGTTGAACCAGTGCTACTCCTGGCTCTTGATGGAGTCCAATTATAAAGGTTGGTGACCATCAAGAGCCTGGGTGTGATCCTGCATCATCTTTTGAGGCCCAGGTTACAAATGTTTTATGCCAGGCATTTTACCACTTTCACCAAGTATGTCAACGAGCACTTTCCCTGTCAGCATCTGACCCAGAATCATAGAGTTGGAAGGGTCCATCTAGGTCATCTAGTCCACCCTCTGCCTAAAGCATCCAGGATAAGTATCTGTCCAACTGCTGCTTGAAGACTGCCATTGAGGGGGAATTCACTACCTCCTTAGGCTACAAATGGGTTCAAGGAGTCTGATTGCCTGGTTTGGCAGGGAATTATCATGTGGCTGTGTGTGGATGCTGTGACACAGTTTACTAATGTAACAGGATTAACTTTTGCTTATATATTCCTACTGTTATGATGGTCAGTTCTTAGTCTGAGGAAGAGTGCTTGCACTCGAAAGCTCATGCCTTGAATAAATCTTTGTTGGTCTTAAAAGTGCTACTGCACTCTGATTTTATTGTGCTCATCCTGATGGAATGATCTACCTATCAAGACTGGCAATATTTATTTTAAATTACTGGATTCTAAATGTTATAATATCTGTATTATATTGTACTGGATTTAACTATAATGAGCTGCCGTGAGCCACTAGGAAAGGGCAGCATATACCTCCCTACCTACATACATACCTACATAAAGCAGGAGGAGGTTCTCCTCCTTAATGTTCCACCTATCAAAGAAGCTTGTCTGGTAGGACATGAGAGAAGGCCTGTTTGGTCGCAGCACCACAATTACGGAACTGCCTCTCCAGGAAGGTATGCCTGGACCCCTCACTTTTGATCTTCAGTAGGCAATTAAAGACAGTTAAATTTAGGATTGCATGTAACTAACTTAATTCTTATTTAATTGCAGTCTTTAGGGTTTTCTAGAAAAATAATTGTTGTTTTATTTACATTGTGAGCTGCCTTGAGGTCCGCAAGGTGGAAAGTCCAGTAATAAATGTTTTAAACAAACAAACAAGCTTCCCGATGGAAACTTGCCACCACATATTGTATAGATAAGCCAGAAATTTACTGCTGTGCCAGCATTCCACATCTTCACTCCCAAGTTTTCCTACCAAATGGCATGGTCAATTACATTAAAGTGCCTCAGAGATGTAAAAATATTGACAGGGTACGCATTACTCCTATCCAGTTATAGCTGGGGATTCTCCACCAACTGTACCAATGCCATCTCCGTTCTACACCAGAGCCAACATGGTATAGTGATTTAAAGTGGCAGACTCTAATCTGCAGAACTGGGTTTGATTCCACACTCCTCCACGTGAAGCCTGCTGCCTGTTCTTGGGCCACCTACAGTTCTCTCAGAACTCTCTCAGCCCTAACTACCTCACAAAGTGCCTGTTGTGTGGAGAGGAAGGTGATTGAGATTCCTTTGGGTAGAGAAAAGTGGGATATCAGACTCTCCTCTTTTGCTTTTTCTATAACCAGGCCAGAAACTAGATTGAAAATTGTCAAGGAAATGTTGTTGTGGGAGGACTACCTTTATTTTTTGAGGGGAAGATGTGCATTCTTGACCTTGAAAGGAAGATCTTGCAGCCTTCTGCATAGAATGTAGTTGTTAAAACGGAAAGAAAAATGAAATGGTGGAATCTTGCTGCAAGGGAAGAGGATAGGTTTCCAGGAGTTTGACTCTCTGTTCTAAAGGTTTTTGATGAGTGCTTGGTTATACAGCAGGGACTTCTATAGACTGGGGTGGGGATGGAACTGCTTCAAAATTCCAAATCTTAATTTTTTATTACTATGAGTTTTGCTTTTATTCTGTTATATATATTGTGCTTTGTTTTTCTATTTTGAGATTTCAGTATAGTTATAAAAAAAATCAGTGAGATACCCTAGCTTCAGCTTTTGCATTCTGTTCATCTCTAGCAGTTAGTTTAGCTTATTTTCATTTTATAATCACTTTAAATTGTTTTCCTCAAAATATTTAGGGTTAAAACAAAATTCTTATAAATATTACTAAATATTTCTTTTGGTTTTACATTTTTAACATGCCTTTTAATTTTTTTTAAATGCCAGCAGGTTCTTTAGTTCCTCTGTTGCATCAGGGTGTTTGTTTTTCAAAGGTCAGAAGTACAATTTTATTTTTTGATTTCTGTAGTACAAGTCATCAGCTTTCTTCTGCACTGGTTTAGATATTTTTTTAATTGGCTGCCCTCAGGTATTTTTCCTAGGAAAATACTCTATATTTTATCTATTACCCCCGTTTCTCTTAAAATGATAATGTATTTATTTCCATTTTTATGTAGTTCCTACCTAAGACAATACTACCAGTTGTTCTGTGTAAGAAATTTTGCTGTTGTGTGGGTCAAAACCCAAGATGTTGCAGCTCTTTTTCTGGTGGGTCTGAGAGGCCAGGAGGCTTGATGGCAAATTTGGGTTTCTTTCTGCATAATGTGTAAAATGGCTTGAAAACTGTGTTGCAAGTTAGTCTTAGAAAGAACAATAAAATAGTCAACCTGCAAACACATCCCTGGGACTAAGCCCTCTTTAACAAAGTTGAGCTTATTCTCCTTCTGAGATGGAGGGCATCTTGGCTGGGTTTTCCCACCATTCATTCTGGGTGGCAGGACTAAAAAATTAACTTCTGTGCTTCTTGCTTCTGTTGCGGGAAGACCCTTAACTGGGGCTGCATAGGATTACTTCTGAAGTTTAGAAATGGGTCCCATTTCTAAAAGTTTGGGAACCCTTGGATTGTACAATTTATTTAACAATTGTTGATGGATAAACTTTTGCTATGTGTTTGGAGGGGTGTCTTGCTTCATTCCTGTTCCTGTTTTCCTTTCAGTAAGTGTTCCTGTTTCATCTGTGGTAAAGAAATTACAGCATTACTTGTTCATCTTATCTTATCTGTTTCACTTAATTTCTGGTAAGGCCTTGAAAGAGGAGCATGTCTCATGGCTTAAGTGCCACTCAGTGCTTAACACCCACTCAGGGTGGCTGTCCCGCTCCTGAGTGCCTCCTCCTCCAACCGGCTTGCATGTCTGTCCAGCAGCCAGCCAATTGCCTTCCATCCCCCACCCCTGACCACCCCCTCCTCTTCCCACTTCCCTCTGAGGCTTAGAGTCTGTTGATCTCCGCTTCATGAGAGCTGCCTCTGCCAGTGAGTTCCCTAACAGCTGCTTGCAGCCTTTCCAGGTCGCAGCCTAATCTACTTCACAGGGTTGTTGTTGTGAGGATAAAATGGAGGAGAGGAGAAACATACAAGCCACGTTGTGTCCCCATTAGAGAGAAAGACAGAGTATAGGTGAAGAAAATAAATACACTGTCTTCATTTGTACTGCTTTGATATAGAAAATGGCAGACAGATTAACCCCCCCCTTTGCATTTGTGACTTTGCCTTTCCCTCTGCAGTATTTCTCCATGTTTCACTACTGTTTGAACAACACACGAAGGAGAGTATCTCAATGCAGTATCTCTCCGTGTTATATCAACTCCTCCTATTTGCTAAGCTTGTATATGCCTGGTTTCTGTTTTTACAATGTTCTCCCTTTTAGTCTCCTCTTGCTGATCTTTGCTTTATTCTGAACATTAAATTTTTTGTTCTTATCCTGTTGCCTATGGGCACTATGTATGCAGAAGCAGAGTTCTGCTCTCTTAGATAGAAACCTCATGCGCAGATGAGTTCTGAGTGTGCATTTCCCCATCCTGTTCACAGCATGCAAGAGGCATTCTGTAAATAAAAATCTATCATTCAGTTGTTCAGCAAGAGGAGCAGGGATTATGTATGTCTTGCAAGTAGTTTTATTGATTTGGAGATAGGGGGGAAAGTCAGTATGATCCTACTTTTTGGTTACAGATCTTCCCTAATGTCCGTGAGATCAATTTTGAATCGGTGGACCCTTTGTAACTTTTTAATAAACAGCAGTATATACTGTGACCTTTATGCTAGGCCAATTGCAGGGGGAAAGAAATGAGTGTATAGTGTGGTACTTTCTCTCTGGCGTCTTTGCTGCTGTTTTGTTCTTTTACTGCCAAGGGGAAATAATAAATTGTTGACTTTTATCCTTGGGACCTGGTGACATGCCAAAGGTGACCTCTCAGGTTTTTTATTTGTATAATTTATTTGCATGACCTCAACACTGGATTAGTAACATACACTTTTGTTTATTAACTATATTCTTTTAGAGCCTCTATAAGTAACATTTGAATAAACACTGTATATGCTAGAGTAGGAGAGTGTGACAACTATCCAGAAAATTGTTAGAAAGAGCCACTGAAGATTCAAAGAATGTTATTGTCAGATTTTTGTATTGTTTTGGAACAGTTATATTTTGTACTTAGGCAGTCCTTGACTAGTTGCTTGTTTGTTTTTGAAAAAACAGCTTAAAAATATTCTTCATTCTGAAGATTACTAGTACTAGTTCAGAATACCAGATCTGGAATTGTTTTTTGGGAAATAATCCCTGTGCAAATTATTCTCCTGGCCTATTGGAAAGGGATTCCGTATTCAGGATGACTTTGAGCACTGGGCATCCTCATTCAGCTCATCAGAGGCAAGCTATGTGGGAATTGATTTGAATGGCGGACCAGGGACTAGCATGAATAGTGCAGGGCTTTGCTTCTCGTTTGTTCTTTAGCAGTTTAGTACTGCGTTGCCAAATCAGTTAGGGTGAGTTATGAGGGTGAGCCGCTGTGTAACTGTTGCTGGATTGTCCTCCTATTCTGTTATGTAAGAAAATAATTACAAATGTGGTTCCTTTATCTGTTGAAGAAGTAACTCTTGGTTTGTAATTATGCATACAGACATATTATAATTTGCAAGGAACAATTGTCAACTGCAAGCCTCAGGCATTACTTAACCATAGTTGCTTTTGTTGTATGTCAAATTAAATTTCTGACTTTTTGAGAATTTAAGGCTTGAGAAATGAACAAAAGAGCAAGTGAATTTTATTTTAGCTACTCTGATATGCAGAAGGAAAACTGGATTAGATTTAGATGGTGGAGTGAAAATTGGTGTAAGGAACATTAACAATCTGAGATATGAAGATGACATCACATTACTGGTCGAAAACAATGAAGACTTGAAACACCTCATGATGGTGTTAAAAGTGACAAGTGCCAAGGCAGGATTAGAGCTGAACATTAAGAGAAAAGTAATGACTACTGGGGAATTATACAGCTTTAAGATAAGGTTAACAATGAAGAACTAAGAATTCCTTGTCTTCATCAATAATCAAAAGGGAGACTGAAACAAAGAAAAGAAAACCCAGGAGATTGAGAGGTGGAGGCAGCCATGAAGGAGCTAGCAAAGATTCTTAAATATAAGGATGTGTTGCTGGCATCAAGTTGATTTATGCCATTGTTCTTCCTGTAAGGTGGAGGACATCTTGGATGGGTGATTCCCACCATTCACTTAGGTAAGCAGGAAACATCTTTCTCCTCTTACTGTCTTCCTTTGTGAAGGTCACTCTTTCCTCAGTTATTTTGTGCCTCGGTAGGGAGAGCAAAGTATTTACTAGTCTGAAGCGTTCACCCTAGACCTCTTATCTAAAACCTTTCTTCTGCCTCTTTATTTCTGTTCTGTACAGTCTACCTTCCACCTTACTCTACTTCCTTTCCCTCTCTTCCCTCTCCTCTCTCTAGAGGCTTGGGAAAGGAAAGGGCTCTCTAGAAAGCTCTGGCAGAATGGTGGTCTTTTTAAAGCAAGTTTTATAGCATTTCTCCCAGAGCGCTCCAGGCATTGCCCTCTCCAAAGCTCGTAATAGCGTTCCCTCAGAGGACTACATGGAGGTACCAACTGTAATTCTACAGACTCTGAAGCTAATAAGAGGTAAATGGGGAAGCTCTTCTCAGATGAAGTTGAAGACAGTGAGGCACAAGTCCCTGAACAGTCCTCAAAGTTTTTTTTTTTTAAACAGATAATTTCCAATATGTGCTGTCCAAGTCATTGGCTGCTCTGGATCTTAAAGATTCACTTGCCTGTGAGGAACAGTGTTCAGGAAACGAGCACATCAGGTGACCTAAAGGGAGCAAACAGTATTTCCCAAAAGTAACTGAAGCTCCTAAAGATCTTCCCTTGCCATACCTGTTTGAGAAAGAGCTGGTCTGAATAGGCATGTCCAATATCTAACAAACATTTTCCTGCCTTATATGGTTTGCCATCCTACATGGAAGAATTTTTATAGGTGCTACTCATTGATGCACCAGTAGCAGCGCTCCAGTCTTCTGGATTACCAGTAGAGGACAGTCAAGGCCATATTAGAGATACAGCAGACAAAAGATCAGATGTGGTTCTTAAAAAGGCAAATGAATAAGTTGCTATTTCAGTCAGCTGCACCCATAGTTTCTACAGGGAACATAGCATGGAATAGGGAGTTTTTATTGGTCATTCTAGAAAGCAACAAAAATTATTTGAAGAAGCAAACAGAATTTTCAAAGCATCATCCTGAATGTGGAATCCCTTTCCAATAGATGTAGTGATATTACTAGCTAGGGCTCTGGCAACATAATTGGCCACCAGAGTATTACTTTGGGCTTGGCCGGCTGACTGTCATTGCAAATGACAGCCCATGGATGGCCACCCGGACTCCTTCCCAGATACATTCGCCAGATGTTTGGAAGCCATGGCTCGATGGTTAGAGCAGAGTTCCCTGAAACTCAACCCCTCCAAGACAGAGGTGCCTGGGGAGTAAGGTGGAAGGACAGGAAGCATGCCTACCCACCTTAGCTGGAGTTTAGCTTAACATCTTGGCCCCGGTGAGGAATTTGGGTGTGATTCTGGATGCCTCCTTATCTATGGAGGCCCAAGTCACGGGGGTAGCTCATATGGCTTTTTATCATCTGCGTCAGGCTAAGCTACCAGTGCACTACCTGTCCTTGGATTTCTTGGCCACAGTGACCCATGCAATGGGTCACCTCTAGATTGGACTTCTGTAACTCTCTCTACACAGACTTACCCTTGTCCTTAACCTGGAAACTCCCAACTGGTACAAAATGTTAGGGTCCTCTATAGGTCACCATGGAGGACCCATATTCAGCTAGTGCTTAATCTGGTGAGCCAGGTTTGATTCTCTGCTCTCCCACATGCAGCCAACTGGGTGACCTTTGGCTTGCCACAGCACTGATAAAGCTGATCTGACTGAGCAGTAATATCAGGGCTCTCTCAGCCTTACCTACCTCACTGGGTGTCTATTGTGGGGAGAGGAAAGAGAAGAAGATTGTAAATAACTTTGAGACTCCTTCGGGTAGAGAAAAGCGGCATATAAGAACCAACTTTTTGTTGTCATCATCACCACCACCACCATCATCATCATCCCCCAGAAGGACAGAGACTGGCAAGCCATATAAAACTAAAATTCCTGAACAGATATGTACAATGAAGAAGGTCCAGGATGGGGATGTTCAAGCCCATTTAGGGGACTCTAGTGCCAGGCAAATTCATTACATCTCTTGCTCTCATGGAAGCATACTTACCAGTCTTTCAGGGGCACTGAAAATACCTATGCTTCTGGGTATGAAACAATCATTTCAAATTTTGGGCACTTTTGTTTGGCCTGCCAACGCCTCCAAAGGTCTGTTCCAAGGTGCCAGTAAACCCTGTGATAGCACTGAAATATTGGGGCATTCATATTCAGCCTTAACTTAACAACATCCTAGTCTGTTCCAATTCCAAAGGAACAGACTATATATATATATATATAACAGGCTATATTAGACACAATGCACACTATCCACTGTCTATAAGAATTTGGATTTCTCATACATTCACATAAAATTTATCTCTATCTCAAGCCCTAGAACACTTTGGTGTCATTATAGACACCACCAAAATGTCCTCATCAGTAATAAGCAGGTCCAGTTCCTTAATCAACCGACTCAGACTAATAGGTTTGATAATTCCATTCTAGATGCTCTGCAATGGGAATATTAACTCGGGACCTTTGCAACAACTACTAAGGCCTTACGAAAAATGCATTGCCAAGAAACAGGACACAGTGGAGTCCCATAGAAGTACCAGTAAATCTGACTACCATTAAATCTGACAGAACCTCGCAATCCAATTAGCTGTCCCCCCAAAAAAATAATGTATGACATTGTCCTGATAAGAACAGTCAGCATACCAACCAAAACGTATATAAATGTTCAAGGGTGTTGCAAATCAACAATATTACAAAGGTAAGCATCTGGACTTCTGATGCGGGCAGAGAAGAACCTACTCTCTGTTTGGGAGAAATATATACAAGGAGTAGCAAATGTGCAGACAGATTGGCTCAGCCATCAAGAGATCCAAGAGAATGGTTTTGAAAGGAAGATCTATTCGACCTGATTTCTAGCCACTTCAGCCTTCCGCTGTTGGATCTTTTCGCATGCCTGTGAATTGCCCAAGGGGTCAATTCTTCACCAGATACACATGTGCAGAGACTGCAAACACCTTGACATCAGATTGGCTGAGATATTACTGCATGCCTTCCCTCCAGTTCCAGTTCTACCAAAACTGATCCGGAAGATCAAGGTGCAAGAGGCCAAGACCATTTCAGTAGCTCCTTATTTGACCTTGATGGCCATGGTTCTTAGCTGTACTGTAAATGACATCAGACCCATCTCTCTAATATGACATATGCGAAGCAAAATGAGCTTTGCTGTAAATGTAAAAAAAAAAAAAGGAACTAAGTTTTGTTGACAGCTCATTACATTTTCAGCTGAGTCTGGCATCTTTACATTAAATGTTGCAAATACTGGTCATTGCTTATTGTAAATTTCTACAATGCCTGGCAGACATATGCCTCCGTCAAGCTACAGAGTGATGCACACTGGGTAGTAAATGTTGTTTCCACAGTGACTCAAAACTGGAAATACTTTTGAGACTTATAAACTACTCAAGACAGAAAGTAGAAGTTGTTGCTAGTGCTGCTGCTTTAATTTTTGAAAATAAAGTATAGAAATTAGTATTAGGGCTGCACTACTTGTCTGTACTTAACTGAGGTAGTCTGAGAAGTATCTTCTGTACTGCAAATAATCTTAGCCTTTGAAATAGTGTGTGTAAGTTGCAAATAAAAAATGGCCTAGTTTTTCTTTTTAGCTAGACATGTCACTCTGTGGTCTGTGTGGATTTTTCAATTGAAAATTGGGTGGGGGAAGTGGAGGAAGCACCACCTATATGTCAGCAGTATAATACGAATACATACCTCTGCTTAGCTATTCGTATATTGAGATATTTGGTCATTAGCTGCCTCGGGTTTCCTGAGCTGTCAGTAGGCTTTCCTCGACCATAACAGTAGTCACCATTTTATCCAGCGACTACTTATAATTGCAGGGAACAGTTCTCTGACAATATAGTTATTTCTGTGACCATGAACCAATTAAAAGAAGCAGTCAGAGACAGGGACGCATGGCGAAGACCTTCCTATAGAATCGCTGAGGATTGGCCATGACTGAACGGATAGCATCTTCATCATCATGGAAAGGGAAAGGAAGGCCATACTACTTATTTATTCACTATTTTTAAATTTGATTTATTTATGTATTAGGTTCATCGCTTATACTGTCTCAAGTGATCCAGACAGGTAACAGAATTACACAAATATAAAAAGCATTGTTTCTCTCCCGGGAGGTGGGAATAGATAGGGGTGTTGGGATAGGAACCAAAGGAGGGAGAGCAATAGAAAAATGCATGTAGGTTTGGATCCACCAGAATAATTTTATGAATGGGAGGATTTCAGCCCATAGTTGTTTACGTCTGCTCTGATTGTGGGTACCATATTGTGGGTATCATGGCCAGTCTTTAGGTGAATCTGGGCCAGGGGATCTGAATAGTGAACTGCTTCTGAGTTTAATTCAATAATAATATGAGAAAAATAAAAGTTATAAACATCACAACTACATTTACTAGTTGTGCTGAAGTCTTTCATGTTGTAGCAGGTTTGGGAAGGGTACCACTGTGGGAATCTGTGAGAAGGATTCATTTCAGCTGAATATATCATTGTAGTGTAGCTGTCAAAGCAGCATTCTCCAGGTTGCAGCCTGCCAATCCCAGCTTCACTTCTTTTCACACTGCCAATCCCCAAATTTAGGATGACACATTGGCTACATATCTGGCAGAATTGTTAATTTGCATGGCAGGAATAATCTCCCCTGTACAATATTGTAGTGATCCATCTCTTGTTACTAAGGCTATTTACATTAATAAGTTATATTTCTGTCTGTGTAGCTGAGATTATCAAGCTTCCCATTTTGCCTGAAAACTTCCAGTAAGACAGAAACATATCATTTATCTATGGCCTTCCTCCCACTTTGTCAATTTGTGTTGAGGATGAACCCTGTTGATTTTTATGGATTGCTTTATTGATAGCTCCTGTGTCTGTCTTTGTAAACTGCTTTGAACAAAGGAAGTCTGTTATAGAAAGATCTTAAATAGACGTATGTGTTGTAAGCAATCTATCACTGTTTGTGTGCCATTTCCTGTTTTGACTGTGTTACAAGTCATCAGTATACTGTGAAACTGATTTAAAGAATCATGGAAACCATTGAACAGGATCATTGTTGATACTTTTAAAAAATTACAGATTCTAGGTTTGCAGTTATTAAAAGTAGGTGTCTGTATGGGAAACATGCAAAAATATTTCAAAGCCAATGAAGAAAATTAAATTGATGAGAGATGTTTAATGTGGTCATGTCCTAAGTCTTCATCTGCAGTTCTCCAGATTTGTGTGATTTGCCTATATATGGTTCCATGTGTTTATCATGACATACCATATTTACTCAAAAGGAAAACTACCCTGAATGTAAAATGACTCTCTCTCTCTCTCTCTCTCTCTCTCTCTCTCTCTCTCTCTCTATATATATATATATATATATATATAAACCATATATATATATATATATAAACCATATATATATATATATATATATATATATATATATATATATATATATATATATATATATATATATATATATATATATATATATATATATATATATAACCATGCAAACCAGGTTGCATATAACACTAGCATACTGGGGAACTATGTCATAAGAGTACATGATGTTAACATAATTAATGCTGCATGTGCATGTGCCAGTTACAGCAGGCCCATTGGCTTCCTCCAAAGTGAGCCTTTGGGATATGGCAGAATGCCAATCTAATTTTTAAAAAGTAGAGAATCTGAGTTGTGAAATAGTTATGAAATAAATACTCCCCATGATGATTTCAGAGGGAGAAAGTGTGTGTGATTTTTGTGTTGATCAGTGTTAAACAGGATTAGCCAAGTGGCGCTTTTGTTGGGCTGTTCCTTTTCCGATTGCAAGAGTGTGCATTCTTCTATGTATAAAAAGTATTTTCCCGCACATACAAAACCAGTATGTAATGGGGAATTCTCAATTAATTTTCCTTCTCAATTTACTAGTTTGAGAGAATATTTTTGAGGGATTTAGCATCCTGGAAGATGATTTAATTAAATCTGTGGAGTATTTAAAATTGTGGATTTCCCCACTTGTATTCTGAAGTGGTACAGATACATCACATGGGACTATTAATTACATGCACTGTTTCCACACTGGGAACATCACTGCCCAGGTTCCCATGCAGGAGCAGATGAAATCCAGGGCAGATGAAGTGCAACAGCCAAATGCTCCCCCATGTGGGAGCAGGAAGTAGCAGGGCAACTTGCCCTGGCTCAAACACCAGCCTGCAGCCCGGTGTAAAGCCTCCAGTGCAGAATGGTTTGGTTTTAATACAATAGGTGTTACCAGACAATGTAATTTATTTTATTTGTTTATTTGTTTATTTCTTACATTTATAGTCCACCTTCCTCCTTGGTGGGACTCAAGGCAGATTACATAAAATCCCCAATCCTTAAAACCATAAACCTTCAGATGGCAGAAAGGAAATCCTTCCACCACCATCTCCCCACAGCCATCCACAAAGGGCTACAAATAGATTCTTGGCTTGACCTCAGTGAGCTCAGCAACGGAAAATCAAGTCTACTACAATCTAAATAGCCCATGACAGAAATGAGAGAAGTATAGCATCAAATGTTACTATTAAGTATGTGTGGTGTTATTCTGTTGTGATGAAAGGGCATCAATTCTATGTATAATTATCTGGGAGTGTGTCTGATTGAACACGCTGGGGCTTATTTTTGAGGAAATATGCACAGGATTGGATTGCAGATAATTTGGTTTAAATGCACTATCTTCCCATTTTTCATATTAAAAACTGTCATATATCTAAAAATACAGACAGATGGAAAACAGGCTACAAGCCAGATGTCTATTTCTGCCATTTATTACAAAGTTCTGTTAGATTTACAGCATATTAAATTATCAAGCAGTTTGCATAGTACATAAAATAAGATTTATGCTGTGATTAATAACTATTGCTGTATCCAAGCTCAGAATTTGACAAGTCTAGATTCATGTGGCTGAAATAAGAAGCTGGGGGACCTTGTCACTTAAGGTGGCACAATGGCATAGTATTCTTCCCCCTGGTTTCTTCTGAGAGAGTTAGAATAATGCAAGATTATTTTATGCACTTTTTTTGGGTAGCGCCTCTGAGGTAAATCCTTCTCACTCCTATCAGTAATAGTTTCAGTCTTGACATTTCTCCCATTACAGTAGCCCTTTTCAACCGTTTGACTGTAGAATTACCCCTGAAATATTCTTTAGGCTGTGAGTAACCCTGAAAGTGATGCCAGCTGGCCATGCCTTCATGCTACACCCCCAGATGTTCCCTGTTTACAGTATGCATGCCATCACTAATAAAATGCTTGTTGAATAAGAAGTTGGTTTCATTTTGGTATGTGCAGTACCTTGCCTGAACAAAGCAAGGAAGCATTTGTCCCAGCTGTCATGAAGCCCACCATACAAAGCAGCAATTCTTCTCAGAGGAAATGATCTGTGTGATTTGGAGAGCTCCTGTAAGTTTTGGTGATCTCCAGGCACCCCCAGGAGGTTGGCAATCTCAGCAAGAGTTGAGAAATGTATGTGTATTATGTATTGCAGAACAACACTATGATTTGTATTTATTTAAAATATTTTTAAGCCTCCTTTTCTGTTGAAATGTTTGGGCTCCAAGGAAGTTAAACAATTAAAATTAGATCAACAGTAAAACAATCCCAAAATACAAACTAGTCACCCTCTCCACTTACATATCGACTTTCCTATTGGCTAGGCCTGCCTTAAGTCATAGAAGAGAAAAAGTTTTGCTTTTATATAGCAAAAGCAAAATCAGACTCCAGTGGCACCATTAAAACCAACAAAGATTTATTCAAGGTATGAGCTTTCGAGTGCAAGCACTTTTCCTCAGACTATGAACTGACCATCATGACAGTGGGAATATATAAGCAAAAGTTAATCCTGTTAAATTAGTAAACTGTGTCACAACATATAAATACAGCCATATGATAATTCTTTTCTAAAACAGCCAGTCAATCTCCTCGAATTCAGTTGTAGTTCACAAAAACATAGGAGAAATAAAACTATGTCAGTGATTAACAGCTTATACCCCACCATTTGCTGTTGGCACCATCTGTCTCCATACAAGTGTGAAACATTCCTACAGGTAGAAGCTGAGCTGGCAGCTATCTTGTCCTGGGACCAGAGAGTTAAATTCAAAATTACATTATATATTACTAACAGTCACATAGTCCCATTTAAAATAAATTGTTAGGAATGTGGATACATGAGTTAAACAAGGTTAGCATGCATAGTAAGATAAAAAACCTTGTTGAGTCCAGGGTATGTCATTGTTTTGAGTGTTGTAATAACCCATCCAATGAATCACCAGGAGGCACTGACTTCCACAGAGCATTCAAGAATCCAACTGGATCCATAAGTCTTGGTGGGTGGGCCAAAATATGCCCTCCACTCGCACAGTGAGGCGTTCGCATACAGAGTTGGGCTTTCAGTGCATAGAGATCTGACCATGGCATGGCATTTGCCACTACCAGATCCACTCCCAACTCTGCACCATAGAAATCTAGGGTAGACCTGCCTGATGGGTGGGCCAACAACAAACTGCAAGAGCACCATTTATATGTAGTTGTATACAATGTGTAGTTTGTAATTGGCAACTTTTGAAACACATCTTGTGAATAAGTTTATTAGTATAAGCTATATTATTTAATTCTGTAAGTGCTAATTTCTATTGGAATAATATTTTCTGCAAAATTTCTTTTAAACTTGTGCTTATAGCACTAGCCAAGCTGTAAGTGAAAACACATCACTCTCCATTATACATACAACTGAACATTCTTCCCCATAGGTTCATAAAGTTGATTGGAACCATGTGTCAACTGCACTGGCAGCAGCTCTGCACTAAAAGGAGGGGTGGGCTGGAGTGAACAAATTCTGGACTCCATACCCTCCTTGAAGCCCTGCCCCTCCCTTGCAAGCTGACATGCCAGAGTGGTTGCCTATGCTCTGACTGGAGCCCACTGCTACAGTTCCTAACCCTCTCTGCCTATACCCCCAAAAGAGCATTATGCTCTGCCAATACCAACTGGCTAGTGATCCCTGGCCCCAAAGAAGCATGTCGGCCCCCACCTGGTGGAACAAGCTCCCTGAAGAGATCAGAGCCCTGTCTGAACTCCCAAAATTCCGCAGGGCCTGCAAAAGGGAGCTCCTCCATCAGGCATTTGCCTGAGACCATCAACAGGTCCCCCCTCAGGCATCCCTCCATGGCCTGAACAAGTCTGTCCTCTCTGGGGGCCTTGGCTGGGTTCAGTTCCTGTTGTATTGTTTATGATCACTGAAATTGCGTTATTGGATTGTTGTTATTTTTGTATTTGTTTATGTTATGTATTAATTCATTTAATGTATCGCCCATGTTGTATGTAAACCGCCCTGAGCCATGTGGAAGGGCGGTATAGAAATCAAATAAATAAATAAATAAGTAAATAAATAAATAAATAAATAAATAGCAAAAAGCAATAAATTATATATTGGCTTCTCAAAATTGATTAAATCTATTCAGAGACAATGGGGGTATTGATAACATTTTGAAACAGTAAATACTGGAACTGTGGAACTTTCAGATTTCTAATTGTTTGTTCTTTAGAAGAAGAAGAGTTGGTTCTTATATGCCATTCTTCACTACCTGAAGGAGGCTCAAAGTGGCTTACAGTCGCCTTCCCTTTCCTCTTCCCACAACAGACACCCTGTGGGGTGAGTGAGGCTGAGAGAGCCCTGATATTACTGCCTGGTCAGAACTGTTTTATCAGTGCCATGGTGAGCCCAAGGTCACCCAGCTGGCTGCCTGTGGGGGTGTGCAGAATCGAACCTAGTTTGCCAGATTAGAAGTCCGCATTCCTAACCACTATACCAAACTGGCTCTGTATTTATATATTTTTATTGTGAAATTGCTGTCAATCCCTGACTTCTAAATCCCAGAAATGCAGATGTTTGAACTACGAATGATTGAAAGAGTGAGGTTAAGGGATATAGATATTTCCCTATCATTTGCCAAGTATCTACTATATTGACATTGATTACAGGACTTCGGTATACAAAGCAGTGAGTTTGCATCTTTAAAAAAAATAAGCACTTGTGTTTCTTAGTAAACAATGTAATGGAATTTTCAGTACAGAAGTATATGAATCTTTGAAGCACTCAACTGTTTTTCTAATATGGAACAGCAATTTATTTCCTTTTTGACGTAGAATGCTTTTAGATGCCATATTTAGCTCCTGTAGACATCACCCATTTTGTTGCTAGGTTAATTTGCATGCCAAGCTTCTTACTTAATTTATTACTTTTAAAATTGTGGTTACCTGCAAGTTATGGTTACGTGTAACACACAAATGCAATAGCATTGGTTAACTGGAGTTTGTTTCCCTCTGTTAACTGGGACTCTAAACTTCTATTGAATCCTGGTTTAGGTTGAATCCTGGTGGAGGGAAAATAACTTCAGCCAACCCAGAAGTCTCTATTTGTACTTAATAGGTTACTGGAGTTAATATTGAACTGTGATTATTGGTGGGGAGGGGGGAAAAGGCATGCACATGAACCTCTAAAAGTTATGTCTGTTTATATTTTCTGTGGTTAGCATGTGAATGCATCCATAGACTTTCACATTTTAGTCACTTTGTATAAACATTACCCTAAATCTGTACAATTGGTGCCCCCCCCCACTGAATTAAGTCCACAGCTGTAAGTGGTATGTCTCTAAACTTTTTTGTTGACCCATTACCAAGAACTGCAGAAACTAGAAGATTGTTAGGCATATGGTAAGTCTCACAATATGGCTGGTGGGTACCATGTGCCATGACTGTTTGCAAATTATACAGATCTTCATTTGCCCCACTACAAAACTTTTTTCATATATGATTAATTACTAGATTATAGTCTTCTCTTGGCACAACATTTATTTTCCAATTAAAATTCAGTGTACAATGCTAGTGGCAGCTTCTGAATGTGAATGAAAACAAGACACTGGCTTTCAAAGTAAAAGACAGGACTCAAAGGTGAAGAGAAATAGTGGGAACCTAGGATTGAAATCTGTTTGATAGGCTCTGAAACAAGAGTTGTTTAGTTTTAAAAGCTACATAAAGGCAAAATGGTTTAATAACTTTCTCCTTAAAATACACATTATTTTATGTATCTCATTTGCTCCTGTTTTTTAAACTGAAATGTGGTTGTTCTGTTCCATTTCTATTGTTTTATTTCATTTATTCTCTTAAATCCTTTCAAATCAGTTTTAATCCTATGTTAATCAGCCAAACTTCCAAGTGTTTATCTAGATAGTTGTCTACAAGGCACATTATTTGTTCAGTGCAATTGCTGCATCAGTATGTTTATAAATTCAGAGCATTCTCTTGGATTAAAATGTAAACATCCTAAAATACATGAACTAAAATGAGTTTATAGCGTTTGAAGTAATGTTTCAAGCACAGTTTACTGATCAGAAAACAGGGGAAATAGAACCCTTATTCTTTACAGCTATATTTTTATTTAATCCTATTCTTTAAAAAGTAACACGAAACAAAGAGAGACAGAGTCAGTCTCAGTCAAGGAAGAAAGAGTTTTGAAATCCAGTTCAGTGGAAACCTAAAAGCATTGATAGAGGGCAGTTGATGATAAGATCAGAATCAGCCCCTGATGACTGAAGTTGCCAAATTAGAACATGGGAGATATTTCCCTTGACAACTTCAGTGATGTAACAAGGTTCAGGGCCAATGAGAAGAAGAAAAGGGAGCATACTTGTGACCAGTGGGAACTAAGCTAAGGGGTGGCTTTCTTAACACCATGATGATCCTTCTTTTACTCCCTCTCCTTTCTTTACTACTACATTAGTGGCTTCCTGAGCCTCAGGGAAGGGCGGTATATAAATATAAATAAATAAATAATCAGCAGCATCCTGCACAGTCCTTTCCCTGCACAGCTCTCTCCCTGCACAGAGCATGGCTGCTGCGGATCTTGGGTGTCAGCCCCAGCTACAGCCAGCCTCTCAGTGGGGCCCTGTGCTCTTTGCCATCTCCTGGAAATTAGCTGTGCTAGGACCAGCCAGGCACAGGAGGGGGGAGGGGACAGGAAGAAGGGAGGAGACCCCTGACCTCTAGAGGGGGAAAAGGGGTCTCCAGCTGTGCCTTCCCCTTCAGGTGCCCCCCCCCTCACGTCCTGCATCCCCCAAGCACTTCCCTCTTCCCACACATGCCTCTTTCCAGCCCCACCCTCTGTGGGAGCCCTCCTAGCTGCCACCCCATTTCAAAGTTGGCATTGGGTGCTGTGGCTCCATCTGGAACATAGGTTCCTAAATCAAGCCCACCGTCCATCCCCCTTCTACCTCCACAGTGCTGGAGGACATGCATATTAAACAGAGGCTGGGACAACATTTGTTCTTGTTGGACCAAGAGAATTGTAGATCAAATGAGTTAGGTAGGAAGGTTTATTCTTCAGCGGCCTTCGCCTTCTGCATAGCCAGTTATCACATTATAAACAGAGGTCATCTGGGAAGGGCTATCTAAATATTTTGAGGAGTTACCCAAAGAGTCCAAAGGCTTAGCCGAAGTACTCCAATTGGAGTTTTGCACATCCAAGCAAGCCATCAGTGCGGGGAAATGTGGCTGAAGTTGCTGCTTGGGCCATGGCCTCTGCCATTACTTTGAGACAGCACTCTTGGCTTTGTGGTACCTCTTTGCCACCTGAGAAAAGAACCAAGGTCGAAGACCTTCCATTTGGAGAGATGCTCTCTTTGCAATAACAAAAGATGATTTTCTTTCTTTATTAAAGAACAGCAGGCAGACAGCTTGTTTCGCACAGGTGTCCAGGACAACTGGGAAGTAACTTCAAAGGGCTATTCAATAGAGTTCATACGTCCCCCACCAGAACTCTTCCTTCGCTTACCGCTGAGCAGTCATCCAGAAAAAAGGTTAAGGTCACTAAAAGCCATTGCCCACCTGTTGCAAGTAAGGGCAATAGAAAAGGTCCCAAATCATGAGCGAGGAAAAGGCCTCTACTCTGTTTTCTTCACAGCTCCAAAAAAGAGCGACGGTTGGAGGGCAATACTAGACTTGAAGCGACTCAATTTTACTTGCCTTCTATGCAACGCCTGGAGTTAAATGCCACAGTCCCATCAACTCGGTCTGATTTTCATGGGATTAAGCCCATGTTGTATATGGAGCTTCTATGTGTAAATATTTTAGAGTTGAGCTGATCTTATCTTTTGGGTTGAATCCTTGCCTCAGTTACGAAGAGGCTCCTTAACATGTTTTCTTTTTGAAATACAAATGCTTATAAAAATTACTGGGACTAAGCTCCATGTTAAAAAGGGCCATTCCTCCTTTTCTTATACTCAACAAAGAACCAGCATGAATACATTAATATCATTTCTGTAACTTATTATAAGATAGTGCCTACTGCAGAACAGGCATTAGCATTATTCTGATGTTTATTTTTGTGCAAATTTATGCAGCTTGGATCAAATGAATTAAAATGTTTAAAATCATCACAGATCTATTTCATCAGGTAAAAGGCCTAGTAAAAATAGATCACATTCTCACAAAGAGCAAATGATTTTGCACTCCTGTCTCTGGTCTGTGCCACTTTTGATTCCAACGGGGCTTTCAGACTAAAATCAGTCCTAATGAATAGAAGAAGGCTAAGTTGGAACTGTTCTGCCTCTGGGAATGTATGTGTGTTGTTGCTATGTGGCAAATTCAGTCATGTGAGATTGACCTACAGTCTGAAGATATATGGCCCAGGGTCAAGTTTACCATATTATGAGTGTGAAATAGTCTATTGCCTGTGTGTTTTGGTTTGCCTAGTCAGGGACTCACTGCTGAATTTAATGTGTTTGTGGGGATTTTCATTTAATGTGTTTGTGGGGATAGGAAATGTGTAACTATGACAGCTTTTCCATAAATTTATCAGTTGAGGTTGTAATCAAGAGATGAATATTGATTTATGATCAGAGTAATGGCTATGCTTGCTGGTGCTTACAATGTAAATGAACAGAGACCTGTTAACAAGCATCCTGACTGACCACGTTTCTTCAATCCTATCTGACTTGCCTGCATTAGGTTGTACCCTGATGATTAGATTTCAGGTCTAGCAAAGTTCCAGGTCCTAACCTGAATTATATTTAGAGTTATTCTTATAGTGTTTTTTGGAGCTTCAGAGGCAGGGTGGGTGGGAAGTTGCAATTACAGTACAAGGAAAGCAGACTTTCCACCTGCGATTCATGACTTTCCAGACCTATCCACCACTTACTTATCTATATATTATGGTTTGCCAGAGCTCAAGCAGACTTGCTGGTGTGGATGTTTGCTCCAAAACAGGAGGATTGTCAGTCATCTATCAGGCATCAGTAAATGCCTGGTGGGCTGCATTCTGTTTGATAGGTCACAAGTTGTGCATTGTTATATGCCATGATCTAGGACATGAAATGCCAGAATCTGTTTCTACAACAGACACAAGTTGAGGACATGGGGGGATAATCTCATTCCCGTTCCCTCTCTCCCTCTTTCTTGAGCACGTGAAGCTGCCTTATAATGATTCAGACCATTGGTCCATCAAGGTCAGTATTGTCTACTTGGGCAATGGCAGTCTTGGGCAGAGGTCTTCTATATTACCTACTATCCAATCCCTTTAAATGGAGATGCCATGGATTGAACCTGTGACTTCTGCATGCCAAGCAAATGGTCTACCACTGAGCCACAGTTCTTTTCCTCTTTCTCTTCCTTGGCTGTGCCACCAGCCTCTCCCCCTTCCACCCATACATTTTCTTGTTTTTCCCTATCACCCACCCACCTTCTTCTGTTTCCCTTCCATTTCTCTGTTTCTTGGTTTTATCTTTCCTTTTGCCTAACCTTTTTTCCCTTTTCAAGAAACTCTTATTTAGAAGTCTGCAAAGAAATGAGGGGGTTAGCCAAGACTGAAAATGCCTTGATTGTTCAAAACATTTACAGGCCATTTGTAAAGAAATAAATTTTAGGTGGTGATTTAAAAAAAGAGAGAGACCATTCTACAGGGAGAAAAGCTCCAGTGCAAGTACAGAGTTATGTGTGATAAGGGGTTTCCCCATTCTCCCCCTAGGGGGTGAGGACATCTTCTGGGTGATTCCTACCAATCCATCAGGGAGGCAGGACTTAAAAATTCTTCCTGCCATCATCAGGTGGGAGTTGCCCAGATGTTCAGTTCATTTCCTGCCTCTGTGGGGAGAACAGTGTGCAGGCAGCAGTGCAGGCCTTATTCTTATGATATTTTTAAACTAATTATATTATTATTGATTCTCATTCTTTACCCATGCCATTTCTGGGTCTGTCTTTGGCAGACAGCAGTAAATAAGTAGGAATCGAGTCCGTTACAGGATTATCCCGGTGGCAAGCAATGGCCACTTTGTAGATGGGCTTTCCAGCATCCATTACAGAAAGTAATATGGAGCTTGGAGAAGATTCGCTTCTTTCTGAAGGGGAGCTAGAGGCTCCAATTGTCAGCGGGCGCACACTATCGAGTTGTCCCTACCCGATGGATGAAGAGACATCCCTGAAAAAACACAGCAGGGTAGAAGAGCGGGAAGCCTCAGATATAGGTGCATGCAGCAACCAGAGCCACTTGCACATGAGGAGACCCATGACAGCTGGGAAACTACAGTAAGAGCCCATTGGCACTCTCACTTGTTACATGAGGTGTTGAATTGTATTAAAGAAGTGTTTTTTCAATTTACTCGGAATAAAAGCGTCAAGGTTTCTGTGTCAAGGTCTGTTTGGACTGCCAAAAGGGATGAATACTTCCAACTGCTGAAATAAATGCAGCGCTCCTGCTCAGATCAATACTGACTTTTAAAAAGTTTCACATTGTAGTTTCTAAATTTTGTTTCTCAACTCTACCCAGCCACAGGGGAAGGAGGAAGGTAATCAGTTTGTATGTATACCATATTACGTTTGTAATAGCTCTAGGTAATTCTATAGCCTGTTAGAATTCCTTTAGAAACCCTAACACAGACACTGATGCAAAGCCTGGTTTCTGTGTATAGCCACATTTTATTTGTCTGTCTGTCTTACTGTCTGCTTTGGTGCAAAGAATAAAGGTGGCTGGTAGGGGATGCTACAGCAGCTTTAATGAGTGTTTGCCCTTTCTGCTATCTTTTACCTTCTTAAACCTGTTTCTTATTCCCTCACTCATGCTTCTACTAGGCAAAATATTACCTAGAAGCTCTCAAAATGGCTGTCAAGATCTCAAGGACACAAAAGACTCTCACCATTCGTGGGAGTCAAATCAAGTCAAATTCAAATTCAAAACCTTTAATTGCATATAAAAGAGATTCTACAAATAAATGAGTGGTGGCAATTACATAGACTAAGGGTACAACAATTAAATCATAGCAAGGATAATAACTGAGAAAAATTAGAATAGCAACCAGTAAATATACTCAGTAAATATTTGTTTACATCAATTATAAGTTCCAGTAACCTAGAATCATTTCTTACGTATCCAATTTCTCTTTTGTAACACAGTAGTCAGAAATTCAGCTACAGATTCCATTATTTCAAAGGATTTATCAGCATGTAGATGTTGCATAATCCTATCTAAAGAGCCAAGAAAATTTACAGTAATAGGTTTAATAATTTGATGTCTAAGCTTAGAGTGCGATGGAGTAAAATGTGTGATATTGAGTTAGGCTCCAATTGACAAAATGTAGGTAATCTGTTCTCCAACAGAATATTATTGTATCTTCCTGAGAGTGCCACTGAATGGAAGACTTCTCTTTTCCTGTAAGCTTGATGCCATAAACCTGTCCCCCCAAAACAGGGACTACAAATAGCCCATTGTAAATCTAATAGCTTCATGAGCATTACCTTTATTTAAGGCAGTTTATTGAGATGTGGATGACACATAAAGTCAGCAAGCAGTGTTCTTTGGCCATCTAGCCTTTTCTTTCCAGGAAAGGTTCTCTGCTGTAATATTTCTTACAGTACATGTTTATAGCAACCTTTAAAGCCTTGATTCTAAGTATATTGGTAGTGATTCACTAGGGCTGGTTCACTTTAGGTACAGTTTACTTTGAGCATGTTCTTGTGCTTATAAAAAAGTATTAGATTTACATTTTTAATTTAAACAAACTGTATTCCTGCTGTGAATGTGCTTTCAGGTTTTGCAGGATTGCAGTTTACCTCTGTGGGTTTCTTGTTCAGTTTCAAATATGAGTAGTTAAGGATATACTAAAATGTATTGGTGCATTTGTATGTATAAATGAGTACCAGTAGAAATAATTCTGTCTTCCGCTACTCTCCAGTTACAACACAAGCGTTTATCACTAAATGAACATTAAATCTGATGTTATCTTCCTTGCACAATTTCCCTGATGAATAGTCACTAGTTTTAAAGATCATTAAAAGAGTTCCAATCAGTTTCATAGTCAATGAGATCTGTGAGGTTCCTTTGTGAGCCTATGTCACGATATTGCAAATCTGTCAGTAACTTTGATCATGCTTGTGTCCGCTATTGCTCCCGGGAAGTACAGATGGAATAATCCCAGTTTGTACTCATGACCACCCTGTGAGGTAGTTTAGGCAGACAGCAGATGATTCGCCGAAGATTAACCAATGAGTTTTCTGTTGAACAAGGATTTGAACTTGGGTTTCCAAGTACTCAGTCTTCTACATCACTCTATAATTAATATGTATAATATGTTAACTCTGGAAGACAGTTTTTTAGGAAGGTTTCCTGTAAACAAATATTTTGAATTTCATCACATAAAACTTCAACAACAGCGCTTTAATGTGTTTTTTTAAGCAGAAGACTATAATGCATTTTTCCTCAATAATGCTTGTTACTACATCAACATGTTACCATGTAAAATTAATCCTTTACCTAAAACAATTTACCTTTCATTTCTGACTGTTCTGGAGGCAGATCCTGTCTCCCATCTCAAGTGAGCTTCTAACATTGGACTTTCAGGCACTTAACTTGTTTAAAAAACAGATGTCCTTAGAAAGGCACAACCTAGATTGGTTAATTGCATCCCTACAGTATTAGCTCTTGGGATAAGGATGGAGCATGGCATAGCTTACTGCTAGAAGTGTCTCCTTGCCCAATCAGCAGTGTCTTCCTTTTGTTTCTTGTAGTGCTTGTGTATTTTAAGTGCTTAACTCATTAAGTGCTGCGTCAGGTAAGACAATAGCCCTTTGCAGCCAGGAAGAACATGAGTAGGGGGGGCTCCACTCCCCACCTTTATGCATTTGCTGGATCATGGGCAAATGTGCACATTGGTGAGAAAAATGGACTATAAGTATAAGTATAAAAAGTGGGATATAAAGTATTTACATGTATAAATTATTAGTTTGATGCTATCATTCTTGGGATTTCACCTACATTGGGGCCCAGCATGCTTGTTACTGCACCTTTCTTTTGTACAAGTTTTTTTTTACTAGGGCTTCTGCATTTTTGGAATGGCTGTGGCTTATTCTCATGCAGTCTCACCAGCAACACTGTGTGTGGTGAACTTTTTCCCTGTGTGAAGCTACTCCTTGTTTAGAGGCTATGATTTGGGTTGAGGCATGGCACCCTCTCCCAGCACCTGAACAAGTCTGTAAACCATAAAAAGCCCCTGAGTTGTGCATAATCCACAAAGGGAGGAACAAAGATCAAGAACATTATTATGGTTGCCATGGTGCTTATTAGCTTTTCTCCCTTCCTTTATATTCTTCAGCATGTATATCTTAGTAATTTTTATTTATATGTTTCAGAGTATTATTACTTCCCACCCTGTGGAGTGAAAGATAGCCATAGAGGCTGAGGCCTTTCTGGACAGTTGTAAGAGAACTGAACTAGATTCAGCCAGCACTGCTGTGGACCTGCCAAGTCAGATGCAGGCTATTCCTCACATAGACCGTTTATGCACTGGGAACTTCACTGCCCCAGCTCCCATGTAGGAGCACAAATCTGGAGCGGATGAGGTGCACTGGGCCAAATGCTCTCCTGTGTGGGTACAGGAAGAGGTGGGGCAACCTGCCACAACTAAAACTCTAGCCTGCAGCCTGGCATGAAACCCCCAGTGCATAAACGGTCATACTGTGGCCTGCCAAGGTGCTTGTCATCACTCTGCCTCTGTTTAGCCCAGGAAGGCAACAAAGGTCTCTGGAAGTAATTTTGGCTCAGTTGGACTTCATGGGTCCAAAAATGGTAGGGTGGGATTACAAATTACATTGCTTAGGAGAACTGTTCCCTTTAACTACCATGGTTGTAAGTGAAGCAGGCAAGTACGGAAACAGGGCCTGCTGAATGGTGAGGCCTTGGTTGAGAGGCTGCCTCTCCCCATCCATCTGCCTAGCTCTGAGCCTTTTAAACTTCCAGCAGCAAGATAATGTTTCCCCAAGGCTTTTATTTATGTTGTTGTTTTTATTTTGTCGTGTAGTTGTGTGTAGGGTTATCAACCTCCAGGCAACCTGGAGATCTCCTGCTATTCTAGTTGATCTCTGGATGATCAAGTTTCATTCCATTGGAAAAAATGGCTGCTTTGTAGGGTAGATTCTATGGGATTCTGGCTGCTGATGTCCCTCATTTCTCTAAGCCCCACTCTCCCCAGGTTCCAACCCCAAATCTCCAGCTATTTCCCAACCCAAAGCTGGCATCCCATATGTGTTCTATTCTTTCTTCTATTCTACCTGTTTTAATTGTTTTTATTTGCTGGCATTATAATTTTATTTGCTAGCATATCTGTAGCTGCTTGCTTACTTATACCTGTTTTTAAAGGATTTTCACAACCTAAAGCCTTTTAATTTTTATAGTAGGTATAGTTTTAATCAGTGTATATTAGTTGAGAATGTGAGGCATAAATATTTAAAATGAGAAGGGTGGGGAGAAATAAATTGACTCTTTGTAGATATTTTAGAATATCAGTGGTTGTTAATCTGTTGTTGTGTAAGAGCCAAAATTTCCCATTAACTCTGTGCCTCTGTTGCTGAGATACTGTTTTTACATCTTTCATAATACAGCAAGGATGATCCAGCTGAAATTAAAGCACTTATAAGTCACATTGATTCTTGATGAGTTTTGAGTAGGTCTTAAAGATGGTTCCAATATTTTGTCACATATTTATGTCAAATATAGCCTGAAGTTAGTATGGGGTTTTGTGTGTGGAGTGTGGATACGTGGGTGACAGGCAGACGTTAGAAGTCCCATCAATTGCTGCAACATTTTATGGACTTATCTAAAGTTTTATCTCAATTATGTTCTTTGGATGGATGCAGAATGCTTCTTTGCTTATTTTCACTATATGCAAATTGGTCATCACAACTGTTTCACAAGGAAATCTGGTGACTTTTCTCCCCATACCACACTTTCCCCACAAAGATTCTGTCCTGACATGAAGGAGGAAAGTGGCCAGCTCTTGTGACAATCTGCATACTTTGACAGAATCATAGAATCATAGAGCTGAAAGGAGCCATGCAGGCCATCTAGTCCAACCCCCTGCTCAACGCAGGATCAGCCCAAAGCATCCTAAAGCATCCAAGAAAAGTGTGTATCCAACCTTTGCTTGAAGACTGCCAGTGAGGGGGAGCTCACCACCTCCTTAGGCAGCCTATTCCACTGCTGAACTACTCTGTGAATATTTTTCCTGATATCTAGCCAATATCTTAGGCACTAGGAGGTAATTTAAAGTCCTGCTGCTGTAACATGACCAGTGACCCTTAGTCTGTGGCCTGACCCAGGTATGGCTTGTTCTGTGGGTGTATGCAGGCTGGCTGGTTTTGTAAAGTTATAGGATTACAAACCAGTACTTACACAAGAGTGATCATAGCACTTGAAAACATGCTGCCATAATTGCACAGAGACTCTAATTCATTAAACCTTGTCTCTCTATTGCCTTGTGTACTTCTGTAGGCATTGTATGGTGCCAGGACACCTGGACCAGAGCAAGTGATACAAGCAGGGAAGTTTTGCAGTTGGACCTGGTTCCAGCTGTTTCTGTAGTCAGTGGGCTGACTTTTCTGCACATCATTATTCTCATAGTTTACAAAGGAGAGGGACTGTGGCTCAAGGGCAGAGCCTTTGGCATGCAGAAAGCCCCAGGTTAAATCCCCGGCATCTCTACTTAAAAGAATCAGACAGTAGATGATGCAAAAGACCTCTATCGGGGACCCCAGAGAACTACTGCCCTTCTGAGTACACCCTACTGACATTGATGGGCCAATGCTCTTATATTCAGTATAAAGGAAACCTGAAAGGAAGCTGCCTGCTATGGCTGTTTCAAGTGAGTAGCTGTGTTGGTCAGAAGCAGCAGAACAAACTGAGTCCACTTCCTCAGATACATAGAAAAATGTTGGTGCCACTGGACTCTAAATTGGTTCTGTTATTATTTATTATTATTATTTGTTATGGCTGTTGCCAGCACAAATGATACAAACAGTGTTATATGAATAATATTTTTCGAGTCACTTAGCAGAACTGGAAAAGCATTTACTTTTCAAACCATTAGGGTATTTTTATCACAATAAAATGAAACTCTGTTTACCAATAGAGACCACTACACCACAGAGGAAGCTGCCACCAAAAGTTTTATTTGAAGAAACTGTAACTAGCTAGGAACTGATGTAGTCATTAGTCATTTACTCAAATAGGAAACACAAGAAACCACAAAGAACAATGTCAGAGCCATGTTGAGGCTGGGCTGGAGTGCATAAACAGAATGACAGTGGCTTACACTTCTTTTGAAAAGGATGAGTCAGAATAATGGAGGACACATCTACCAGTTAGCCTTGGTGAAAAAATGGAACCCTTGTTTACAGAGATGGTGTGCCTCTGATGCCAAGTGCATGTGTATCATTGGTGTTCACGATGCTTTGGTGACAAATATTTTGATAACATTACTCAGATTTAGGGTTGCCAGGTCTTCCCTGGCCACCAGAAGGGGGGGGGGGCTTGTCACCTCCAGGTTGAGTAAACTCCTGGAAATTTGTGGATGGAGCCTGGGATGGACAGGAACCTCAATGGGGCACAATGCCATATTGAGTCCATCCCACAAAGCAGCCCTTTTCCCCAGGGGAAGTGATTTCTGTAGTCTGGAGACATGCTGTAATTCCGGTGGATGTCCCACCTGGAGTCTGGCATCCCTAGTCAGACTTTGATTGGCTGAGTATAGTCTTGTCTAGAGCTGAACTTTTCCACATGTAACCCCTCAGACTGAATTAGATGTACCTGACATGCTGATATGACTAGAGTAACCTACCTTATTGTAGTAATGGTTGGAAACTATTGACTTCATTATCACTAGTCCGCACATCTGCTCAATGTTGTTCAGATGACGGGGGAGGAGAGGAGAGTGATACAGTGTGTGTATCTGAGAGCCTTTTTTCCAGGAAAAGAATATGTAAACTGCATTGCTTGAAACTGAAGAACTGTGTATCACATTGTTATTTTTAAGTGGCCTTCTCCTTTCTGTTCCAGGATGCCTGCAGATCTGATAGAGAAGCTATTTCCATTAGAGATGCAATTTCAGACTTCAAAAACTGGGACATAGGCAGAAATGGGCTTTGTCTGTTCACAGCTTTTCCTAACAAAACACTGTTCCACCAATCTCCAATAAATTTTCCATTTGAAAGGACAAAGGTTGTTTTTGATTTGCTAAGAAATTCATTGTGGCCACAAACAACAGTGCTGTTAATATTGCAAGAGTTGAGTGCACAGGAAAAGAGCTGTATAGATACTTAGCAATACAGTCGTATAGTAGAAAAGAAATTCTGCTTTATAAGGAAGAGCTATGGTTCAGTGGTTGGGCCTCTCTTTGCGTGCAGAGGATCCCAGGTTGATCTCTGGCATCTGAAGTTAAAAGAATCAGATAACAGGCAGATAGGAAAGACCCCACCTGAAATTCTGGGGAGCCACTGATGGACAAAGGCTGACCATGATAGACCAGTGATCTAAAGCCCTATGAAGACCAAGCCCTATGAAGATAGGTTGAGGGAATTGGGAATGTTCAGCCTGGAGAAAAGGAGGTTGAGAGGGGACATGATAGCCCTCTTTAAGTATTTGAAAGGTTGCCATATGGAGGAGGGCAGGATGCTGTTTTCATTGGCTGCAGAGGAGAGGACACGCAGTAATGGGTTTAAACTTCAAGTACAACGATATAGGCTAGATATCATGAAAAAATTTTCACAGTCAGAGTAGTTCAGCAGTGGAATAGGCTGCCTAAGGAGGTGGTGAACTCCCCCTCACTGGCAGTCTTCAAGCAAAGGTTGGATACACACTTTTCTTGGATGCTTTAGGATGCTTTGGGCTGATCCTGCATTGAGCAGGGGGTTGGACTGGATGGCCTGTATGGCCCCTTCCAACTCTGTGATTCTATGATTCTAAATATAAGACAGAATCATGTGTTCTTAGACTTTTTTTGTGGGAGAAATTGCATTGTTTGCAAAGGTCCAGTTTGAGTTTGCTTTCTCTTCAAGTGTTCTTGTTGTTGCATATGTTTTAAAAATGGTAACCATTTAGTTTTGAGACAAATTGAAGTCACTACACTTATTCACACACAGTTAACATGAATCATAGAATCACAGAGTTGGAAGGGGCCATCTAGTTGAACCCCCTGCTCAATGCAAGATCAGTGTAAAGCATCCATGATAAGTAGCTTTCCAGTTGCTGCTTAAAGGCCGCCATTGCAGGGGAGCTCACCACCTCCTTAAACAGCCAATTCTACTGCTGAACTACTCTGACTGTGAACATTTTTTCCTGATATCTACACATAGTTTAAACCCTATCCTCTATTGCCTACAGAACACTGCTTTAAGAGGTACAGTGGCAGTCAGTTAAAAAGAGTCTCCTACTCCTAACATTGGAATGTCTGGCCTCAAGAACTTTGGATAAATGTTGCTATATCTTTATCAACATTTTTTTTCTATCATAAACAAACAGCTCCTATTCAGAACCACTTTCAGTGCTAAGTGGAGAGAAGAAGCAGAAGAGATGCATTTCTTGCATAGTCCTGCATAGTTTTTTAAGTATCATGCAAAGAAGTTAACCTCCCCTGTTCTGATGCATACAAGTACAGCTACTTCATCTCTGTAGATATTATAGACTGGCATTGTTCTGTAGTGAGTAGACCAGAAAAAATAGTGTATCCCAAAGAATTGGAGATGTGAAAGCTACACTTGTTTCCCCACATAGCTGTAGCAGTAAGCACGTAGTTGCAGTAATAAGATGCAGAGGGAGTACACTTACTGTATCTTCTTTCCACTTAACACTTCATTTTTCATTGCAAAGGTGGACTATTGGTGTGGAGTATACATTCATGTGTTGCTAGACACTTCTTCACATGTAAGATCAATATATTTCAAGGAACCCGAAAGTGCTTAACATAAGAGGAACGTGCTTCATATTGAAGATCACCTCCATAGCCTATTAAGTGTAGAGCAAGTGTATGGTACAAGCCTATGTGCTTACTAAAATAACTTTAAAACCTAGGCATTTGTTCAGTACAGTGCCTTACTTTATGTTGGGTAAATACAGCTGCTGATACTCTGATCTTGCAAAATTTATCTTCTTCTGATGCAGAGGACATCTTGGATGGGTTTTCCCACCATTCACTCAGGGAGGCAGGAAGAAAGCTTCTGCAACTTCCTGTCTCCTTGTGAGGGCCAACCCCCAAGCCAGTTCTCTTCCTGCCTCTAAAGGGAGCACACCTTTTCCAGGTTTGCTCTGACATTCACAATCCTTCTCTTACTTACTCTGCTCCTTGCTTCTTCTTCTTCTATCCTTATCTCCTCCTTTGCTGTCACCTTCCTTTGAGGCTAGAGAATTGAGAGCATGAAAATTAAAATCTGTTTTCCCTCCTGCTTACACTTTTGGGACTCCAGTATAACATGATGAAGGAACCAGCACTATGTAACCTCCCCATCCCTTTGCAAAGAAACTGAAAACTGCACTCAGAATAAGTTCAGGCTCTATTTATGCTCACATCCACATTTAAATTGACAAGACACAATTTTTTTAAAAAATTGACTTGCTGTAAATCTTGAAACGATTCAAATGAAATCATAACTATTCTTAAGAAAACCACACTATTCCTCTTTGAAAGAGGAAGAATAGTTATTTAGACTAGGATCTAGAGAAGTAGTGGAAGCTGCTCTTGCAGTGCTTGGAACTCTTCTATGGATGTGTGACCTTGCTCCTACAGGGGCTGAGACTTGTACCCCAATGGCTGTCCTAACAGAGGAAAGTGAAGAGGTGTCTTGTCTAAGAATTAGGGTAGTAGCTCCTTCTTGTCATTTCTCAGCAAACAGAGCTTATCCATTTGCTCCATATGTAAAGTTTTTTATCTGGACTCCAGTGCGGAGCCACAGAATGCATGTCTTGAAAAAAGTCGTCTATGAACCTGCCTCAGACCAAGCTAGACCATCTAGCCCAGTGTTAACAGCAGTTCTCCATGATCTCGACATAAATATTTGTTACCCTAAAAAAAATGAGATCTACAGAACCAGAGATGCCAGAGGTTATCATTTCTGTGTCTGCAAAGTATGTGGTTTACTACAGAACTATTTGCCTTACAAGGAGAGCATGCCTATATAAGTCTTGTTCTTTTATTTTAAAAAGAGTGCACAGTCGGGAAACAGTCCTTTATTTCTTGTGTATCCCTTTTATCCTTTGGAATTTGGTACTGCATTCCAAAATGTTACATATAAAGCAGTCCTTGTAAGCATCAAAATAGGAAGGTTGGGGTTTGGGAAGCATCACTGGTAAAGGTCAGATGGAATTGGGGGGAGTCAGGACATCAGCAAGAGAGAGATTGCTGGGTTACCTGGTGTAGCACTGAGAAGTTGTTCTGAATATTTAGAGCCCAAGGGTTGGATAAATCAATCCTTCCATGCAAGAATTGTGGCTCTTTTCTCCTTTGCATCTTCCCAAGAGTTTCTTCCGGCCACAGGAAAATTGATTTCCAGGTTTTAGGAACCGCAAAAACTAATAGATTGGAGAACAGCAATGAGGAGAGAGAATGCCACCTGTCCTCACAAAGGTGATTCCACTTCCTCTTCAGTACAGCACACAAGCACACACAGCCCAGTTTATATGACTGTTAATCCATACAGGTCCCATGACCTTCAGGAATCAATATTTACTTGTTTGGAAGGAGGTAGGGAGGTGAATCTGGGAAGGATCCACAACTTTTGAGTGCTTTCTACTGATGAATCACTGTGTCTGACCCTAAAACATTTGGGTACCATTTGCTTACAATAGTAACTTAAGAAGGCCTTTTAAGCCTTTTCCAGCTAAAATTACATTTAACCAAAAATTACAAATTGTTTTATTTTAGAAAGAAGAACAAATCTTATTACATGAGAAATAATTGCCATTTGATTTATCTAGATGTACAAAGGAAACAATTTTTCCTTTCATTTTACATCTATCCATTTGTATTTTTTAATTCGTAAGAATTTCTATCCTGTCACCCTGTCCAAAAAAAGGCAGCTTGTAATTAAAAACAAGTTATATCAATATATCTTAATTCTCAACAAGTTCCCACATATAGCTACTTAAATCGAGATACTGGGGCTATGAACAGACAAGGCAGATCTTCCTACAAAGCCCACTAAAGCCCTGGTTTTGCAGGAAAATCTGAAATATTAAAGCCAAAAATGAAAGATTAACCTGACAAAAAAAGAAATAAATAAGGGCACCCACACCTGTATCTTTAAGAAATAGATGCCCCGAGATCTGTGGCCATTGTGGGGGTTGCTAAGCAACCAGAACAATAACACCAATCTTCAGTTTGTGGTTTCTGTCATTAAAAGGTAGACGAGAGGTGTCAGAGCCCTTTCCTAGGTTATTTTGGCTTCCCAGTCCATCTCTGCTGTCCTTCCTCATGCCCTGGAGGGAGGACTTGTCAGGGCCAGAGCCAGCAACTTACTCTCATGCAGTTTGCAGAACTTACCCAGGTGTGATGGTGGCTACCCGCTGACAGTGCCCCACAGCTCATCTGGTTCCAGGGGCAGCCTCCATACAACTTGCATAGCCATCACTTAACTCACCTGAATTATTTGTAACTGCATGAGGAGAGGCTGCCATGGGAGGGAAGATGGAGAAGGCTGACACTCGATGTCGTTTAATAGTTAAACTGCCACACTGAGAGGGACCTTGGCTTGGTGGCAGGACATCTGCTTGTCATGAATGAGAAGAGTTGGTTTTTATACCCTACTTTTCACTGCCTGAAGGAGTCTCAAAGTGGCTTTCAGTCACCTTCCCTTTTTCCACAACATACATCCTGTGAAGTATGTGAGGCTGAGAGCTCTAACAGGGCTGCTTGGTCAGAACAGCACTATTAGGGCTGTGATGAGCCCAAGGTCACCCAGCTGGTTGCATGTGAAGGAATGGGAAATCAAACCCAGTTTGCCAGACTAGGAGCCGTTACTCTTAACCACTACACCATGCTGGCTCTCAGGTTCATGCAGAAGATCTCATCATCTCCAGCTAAAAGTATAAGGGAACAGGCAATGTGAAAGTCTTCTCCCTGGGACCTTGGAGAGCCACTTCCAGTCTAAGTAGACAGATGGGCCAGTGATCTAGCTCAATGTAAGGCAGCTGCATATGTGTTCATGTGGTCTGGGTATCCCAACGTCCGATCCACAGTCTGCTATGGAAGCTTGCTGGGTCGCCAGTCACTCTCTCACAGCTTAGTCTCACAGTGAGGATAAAATAGAGAGTAGAGAAATGTTATAAATTGCTTTGGGTCCCTAGTGGAAAGAAAAGTGGGGCATAAATGAAGTAAATTAATAAAGCTGGAGATGGGTGGGGGAGGAGAAAAGAAAGCTCAGTTTGTGAGAGGCAAGAAGAGATGGAAAGGGGGAAATAGAAGATGATTTGGGAGTTGTTGGTTCATACCTAAGATAATTCAAGAAACAATATTGTCTTTTGTTGCTGGCTGTCTTGAATAAAATTTGCACTTGGGATATCAGTTCTTGCAGGTTATAAAGGTTATAAAATAAAATTTAACACTTTGTAATAGAACTTATTGGATTCTGTTTTTTATTTTATGTCTATTTTAAATACAGAAAATGCTGTCTAAATCCAACTTTCAACTTTTACCCTGCTGTACTTGAAAGTTAGAAGGTTTCCTGTGATACTTGACATATTTTGAAAAGTCAATTACAGTGCTTTCTATCGAGCAGCTTTAAAATTGTATAAAATGACGTTGGCCTCTGTTTGTGAACATATTTCTTAATGATGTTTAAACTAGTCTGGACAACTATGTTAAACAAAGAATTGTTTTTTATTTTCCCTAGTACCAAGGAATATTCCCTGATTTTACAAGAATAGTTTTGAAGTTCAACCATGTACTTATATGCCACAATCCCTAGTCATGGTGAAGACCAGTTATTTACAAGAACAGCTGATATGTTTAAGGGTTTCTCCATAAATAGATTTGTAATATTCAACCCCTTGAATCAGAATGCTGGTCCTGTTTAATCCACATATTCTGGGCAGTGGAGAGGGGCTAGCACAATCAGCTCTCTAGGAAAAATGTAATTACATCTGGATAGCAATGGTAGCTGTAAATGCTAGCATTCCAAATAGTGTGATGCAATGACTTTAGTGAGCTCAGAAGGACTTCCTTTTGTGTTTCCTGGACTGATGCTGTTGTTCCTGATCCAAGGAAAGCTTGGAAGTTCTCTTAGTTTCAGAGAAGATAGGATTAAAAATGTTAATTTATTACGGTCATAGACCAGCATAAGATGATACAGAAACATCCATTAAGTCCAGGAATTAAAACATCTTAAAATATAACAATAGAAAATAGAAAAGGTAGATAAACACAGCTGTCCAGTTCACTTAAAACAGACCATTCTATTACGAATTTTGATCGCTGCTGCGCAGAACTTGGCAACTCTATAAGTTGTATTATTTTTCTATATCTGCAGGCAGCAGAGAAATGTAAAATTCTCCTGAGGATTAAAAATGGTTAGCTCCCCCCCCCCCACACCCAAAAAAAAAAGTTTCTGATAACCTGATTATCCAGCCTCCCAATCTTGGTGCTAAAACCTTGAAAGAGTAAGTAAATGAGTAGTAGTAGTAATTAATAAAGTGGCATTACATAGCAGTCGACTTAAGGCGGCCCTAGGGTTTTCCGGGCAAGAGGCAAAGAGAGGCAGTATGCCATTGCCTGGTTCTGTGTAGCAGCCCTTGTCTTCCTTGGTGGTCTCCCATCTACTTCCGAGCCATGGATAGCCAGCTCTCCTTCCCTTCTGAGTTCTTGACAAGCTTTGGGCTAGTCTGGGGTATTCAGGCTGCTAAGGAGTAATTAGGTTTGTGTTTTTGCTACATTTTATTTCACCTCTCCTCCAAGTAGCTCAAGCATTGTACTTAATTCTCACTACATTTTATCTTCACAACAACCTGTGAGGGACGTTAGACTGAGAAAGAATGACTGGCCCAGGGTCACCCAGGCAGCTTCATTGGCATGAGCCTGTCTTTCTGAACTCAATCCATTGTTACCCATATAAATGCACCACATTGCCTTTCAAGAGCATATCGGACTTTCTTCCATATACTTCTTATTGGGTTATTAAGAAATTGAGTGTTTCTACTGACCAGCTGGTAATATCAAATGACAGAGAAAATATTTGGATTATTCAAAAAGCAAGTCCTGAGGAAACTGAGCAATCAAAATAAAACTTCTATGTAATCTTGAAGTATATTCCTGTGGCAGAGTTTGGAGTTTTATTTTTAGTACAGAATTCCAGCTCTCTCTAGCCATGCTGAGATGCATTAAAAAGGTAACTAGTTACAGGAGCTCGGGTGGGTGGGAGAGATTTGAGCAGGCAATTCTGTATCAGTGTCCTTGATTCCATTTTACTGTTGAATGACCTTTGCTACAATACTTTTTTAATAGATAAAAGTGTATTGTTAACTATATTTGAAACCCATGGACTTAGGCAAGAGTTTCATGTTTTAAGAGATACTGTCATTGTTAATTTTTAATAGATAATCCATAAACACCTCATCTTGAGAAGAATTGTGTTGATTTTGACATGCCTCATGTCCAAATTATTGCATTTAGGATTACAGTTTTAGTTTAATTACAGTTTAGTTTGGTTTTTTTTCTAGATAGTTTTACAATCAAGGGAACATAGCATAATATGCCAGTAAATCAAATCCAAGCAATTTATTGATTATTTACGATGTGGGTTATTTCATTGGTTGATGTTATTTGGCTAATTCATAGCTGGAAAAAATACCACATCTGGAGGGGATGTTTATCAAAGTTTAGCGTTATTGTCCAACAAGATGTCTCTTGTTCTCCCAGTTTGTGGTTAGAATTCTGGAATGGTGTCTGTTTGCTAGTCTAAAATAAAAATAGTTGTATAAGCTTTTGTGAACCAGAACCTCCTGAGTCAGAAGCATAAAATGTTACCCTGTTTTGGCAGAAATCATGCACACTACCACAAGTCAAAGAAGGTGAGTGGGTATGTATGTGTGATAATCTGGATCTAACCCAAAGATTACATATTTCCGCAGGTACAAGGATTCCCCCCAAGTATGATTATGTTCCTTTTAGCCTGTATCCAACCTTCTGCCTCTCAAAATGAGACTAGAAGATTCAGAAATCCATGCTATTATGCAGAGCACTAATGAAAGATGATCCAGGCAAAAGAACCAGACAGTCAATTCAAAATATGAGTGGAGTGAATGTGCCTGGACTACTGATGAATAGGCCAAGCAAGATAATATAGTACACAAAAACCTCCAAGGAGGGACAATTGCTTTCCTTAGTTGGCCAGTCTGCACTTATTAACACCTTCAGCACATGAATTCCACCTTGGACTGGAGCCTCTTTTGGAAACATCTTTGTTGAAGTATGCCAATTTATGAGTCTGTTACTAGTTGAGGAGCTTTTCCATTTTCAGTGCCTGATTTCTGTCCACATGGGTCTCATGTTTAGAAATATCATTGGAATATAGAACATAAGAACTGCATTGTTGGATCAGACCAAAAGTATACCTATTCTAGCATTCCATTTCCCACTGCACTTAGGTGGAAATTGCCAGAAGCCAACAACCAAGGTAATTGGCACACCAAGTGGTATATATCTGTCCTCATGTATGTACCTCATGCACCTCACCTGGGCTTTCAGATGCACATGTGAGTGTGAGAAGATTTCCCTAGTATTTGGGATTTTCCCAGTTGTGGTTATACAGTGAACTGTGAATGGTGCTATTTAGTTTGTCAAAAACAGGTTCTCTTGAGATGTTTAAGTATGGAGTCTGTGTAGCAACCTTTTTAAATTTCACATATTGGATAAGCTAGACCTGAGGCACACATTAAATTGGGGACCAGTGTGTTGTGCAGCCTGTGGATTGAATACCCCCATATACCTCTCCATTCCACACAAACATTTCATTCTTTGAAAGGATTTCCTGTCTTTGTTATACAGAAGCAGCTCCTTATTCTGGATTGGAAGCTGCTTTTGAGGCTTTCTGTTCAGTTTCCAGGCTGCATACTAAAGAAAAAGACTCACAAGCTCTGCTGCACGTATGGATCCCATGGCATAGCACTCTTCACTGGGGACAAACCTTAGTTCATCAGGGAGAGGATGGAAGAAATTAAACATTATAAGAAAGAGAGGTCTACCTCACTTGGGCTTTCCTTTTCACTCTTACTTATTTCAAATATTTATACCTTAGATTCTCAGAATTATATGGCTCTTGAGACAGTGTACAAAAACACTGAAAGAAGAAGAAAAAGAGTTGGTTCTTATATGCTGCTTTTCTCTACCTGAAGGAGTCTCAAAGCGGCTTACAGTCATCTTCCCTTTCCTCTCCCCACAACAGACACCCTGTGAGGTAGGTGAGGCTGAGAGAGTCTTGATATTACTGCTTGGTCAGAACAGCTTTATCAGTGCTGTGATGAGCCCAAAGTCACCCAGCTGGTTGCATGTGGAGGAGTCCACACTCCTAACCACTACACCTGGCCTTGCTCTATTTAAAAACTACCTGCAAATAGGAAAGCAGCACAGTCAGGAGTCTAATAGTGCCTTAAAGACTAAATTTTTTCTTGCCCTGTCTTATTTTCTCCCTAAGGTTGTTTCCAGTTTTCACTTATTCCAGGATATTATTTTGCCCATATTTTTTGTTGAACCATACTCTGAAATTAAGCGATTGTTGAACTCCCTAGATATTAAACACTTTATTATGTTACCTTAAAGCAGTGGTCCCCAACCTTTCTGAGGCTGGGGACCGGCAGGGCAGCGGGCCGCACCTGTGGGCCGCGCATCACGCATGCGTGAATGCATCATGCGCGGCCGAAATCGCACATGCGCGGCACTTTCGTGCATGCGCACATGCGCAAAAGTGCACCGCATGCGCGATTTCAGTCGCGCATGCGTGCGTGCGGCCCTGATTTCCTCTCCTTGCCCTCCCGCAGTAAGAAGCTTCCCGGGCCGCAAGCTTGCGGCCTGGGAAGTTTTTTACTGTAGGGGGGGCGGGGAGAGGGAACCGCGGCCCGGTGCCATGGCCTTCGCAGCCCGGCACCGGGCCAGGGCCCGGAGGTTGGGGACCACTTCCTTAAAGGAACCCTGGAGTTCTGCACTGAAAGAACTCTGTTTATATACTTTGCTAGTCCTAAGAGAGGGAAGTGGGCTTCCTCTCAAATTTTGTCCTGGTGGATTGTCTTAACCATTAGGGCAGTAGTCCCCGGGAAGCTTCTTACTGCGGGGGGGGGGAGGAGAGAGGGAATCAGGGCTGGGCCGTGCGGGCCCGATGCGCGGGTGTGGCCCGTGCGGGCACGGCCCGCGGCTGTGGCCCTTGGGGGCACGGCCTGCGGGCGCGGCCCAATGAGCGGGCCCGATGAGCGGGCGCAGTCCGCACAGGCGCAGTCCGATGCCCTGCCGGTCCCCAGCCTCAGAAAGGTTGGGGACCACTGCATTAGGGAATGCTATGGTATGACCAGGTTGTTGTGCCTGCTAAACATTCATGCCCATTCTACTAGAGCTGTAGCATCTTTGGCATCTGTCTTTGACGGAATACCATTAATGGAGATCTGTTAAGCTGCTACTTGGTTGTCAGCAGACTCATTTGCATGCCACTATATTTTAGATCTGCAAGTGAGGTAAGAACCTCAAGTAGGAGGTAGTACTAGTGAGAGAGCACACCCTACTGCTTGGTGAGTAGCTTGCTATTAGCTACACAGAAGATCAGTGATGAAAACAAAGTCGCACTTACCTGTAACTGTGCAGGCACACAACTCTCCCTTCTGCTGTGCTGCATGCTCTGGCTTCTGTGGTGCTAGAGGTACTAAGGGTGGGGGCTCTGCTATGCGAGAACATGTTCCTTGAGTGGGAACAAGTTTCTGACACCAGCGCAAAGGATCTCCTGGAGGCTTTTGGCTGTAAAAACTTTGATAGCAGGCTTGCTCAGTGCAGTTGTCCATACATAAGTACAATTTTGTTTTCAGTAACATCTCTAATCTAATAAAACGGGAATAAGAGGAAGAAGAGTAGGTTTTTATACCCCACACTTCTCCACCTTTAGGAGTCTCAAAGCCACCTAAAGCCACAACAGGCTCCTTTTGAAGTAGATGGGGCTGCAAGAGTTTTGAATGACTGGTCCAAGGTCACTAAGTAGGCTTCATGTATAGAGGTGGGGAATCAAAACCAGTTCCCCAGAGCAGAGTCTGCCTCCCCTAACCACCACACCACGCTGGCTTTAAGGGGAGTGTATTAAAAATTGCATCATCAGACCTGGTGATGGGCTTTCTTTTTAAAATAATACACAGTGTTGAAATGTGAATCATGTGTCCCCCACATGCAACCAGCTGGGTGACCTTGAGCTTGCCTCAGTACTGATAAAGCTGTTCTGACTGAGCAGTAATATCAGGGCTCTCTCAGCCTCACCACCTCACAGGGTGTCTGTTGGGGGAAGAGGAAAGGGAAGGTGACTGTAAGCTGCTTTGAGACTCCTTTGGGTATTGAAAAGTGGCATATAAGAACCAACTCTTTTTCTGTATATTCCTAGAGCATGTCTCCTTTATTAGTACCAGCATTTGGGAATAGTTCCCTAGATTTATCTTTTTAATGTATCACTCTGTGCAGTGAGGATTATATGAAGTATGTTGGGGAAAGTAATGATGCAATTTGGCGTAAAGATAATAGGAGAAGTTTACAGAAGAGAATTGCAGAGAACAATTGCAGCCACAAGAAAATCTCTTGCACTAAACTGCTCAAATGCAATTAGTTATAAATTAATATACTCATCCTGTTTTACAATAATGCTATGTTTTTTAAAAATGTAATGCTCAGGAGCTAATTAGAGGGAGTGCTTTGTGCATTAGTGATTTCTTTTGAAAAAGCCTTTATTTTGATTTTCATAATGGTTCTCCTGAGATAATGAGCAATATCTTCTGTAAAATTTTAATGTGGAGATGATATTTAAAAAACCCTTTTTCTCCCCCTTTGCTCAGTCCATCACAGCTTAATCACAATTATAGAGCTGTAACTCTTTTTAATCAAAGTTTGTCACTGTTCTTACAATGATTCTTCTGATGGCAAGAGTTATCTATTTCAGAGTATTTACCGCCTCCTTGTTGTCTATAAATGGATTCAACTCTGATTTTAGTCCTTTTTGGTTAGTCTGTGGACCATAAAAAGGGAGGAAATTACTATTCCATTAAATAGTGGTCTTTTTCTCAACATGAATCATTAAGCAGCTTGACTTTCAAATGGATAAGCTTCAGGACTGTTGAGTCATTTGGAGAAAGGAATGATGGGAAAGATTTTAATAAACCACTGAAGTTGGCTGAGGCCTAAGACCTATAATGTGAGGGAAGAGATGGGAAAGTTTTGTGGACAAGGCCCTTGTGACACAGTGCTGATATCTGTTCAATGTATCTACATGATTTGAATAGCCTTGGGCATATGGAGAGAAATAAGCAATTGGACTGTGGTTTGTGGAAGTAGCAGTTGTGCTTACCTACTCTGTTGATCCTGCAGTGCTACAATAAAATTCAGTCTGTGTCCACACCTGTGGCTGTTTGTGTTGGGGGTATAGTCAAGGGACAGGTATGGAGGTTGAATCATGATACATATACCCCTGTTTGGTAAAACAGAGGATTGGGTCTCATTCTCCCCTGGTTCTAGGACTCCATCCTTGATGGGTGGTTCTCACCGCTGGTGCTAGGGAGGCAGGCCTTAAATTTACTTCCTCTTCCTGTCTCCCTGGTAGAACCGCCCTCATCTTCAGTTTTTCTCCTGCCTGCAGGGAGTGCGGTTGTGTGAGCATTAGCTCTTCACCTTTTTTTTATAGAAGCTAGATTAAGACTGTTAGTTGGAATTTCTATACTAAAATCCTTCTACTTCTTTTCCTCTGTATCTTTCCCTCCCAGTTCATAGTTAATGTTACCAGGTTAGAGTTTAAAGTTAGATTAATAGGAAATTTACTTACTGTTCAGAATGGCAACAAGTGTTTTTCAAGATGATTATTTGTTGGAGTCTGATCTCCCAGGCACGCATGGAGCTGCCGGTGGAGCTACGGGCCCGGCAGATTGCGTTCCATCGGGAACCTTACTGACCGTGGCAGCCCAGCAGCAGCCCGATAAGCCTAGCAAGGCTACTTGCAAAACAGCCAAAAGGCTGCGTGGAGAGAAGTGTGAACGGGCTAGCAGAGGCGTTCTGCCTAAACAAACAAGCTCCGGAGGCAATTCTGACTGCGTCATTATTAGCTCTGCAGGGAGCTTTGGCCTGGAGGGCAGCCATGTGCCGAGCTCTGAGTTGCACGTGGGGGAAGGAGTCCCCCTAGTGGCTGAATGCCAAAATGACTGCACGAGCTCTATAATACAAGGTGAATCCCAAACCTCTGTTGGCTCTCTGGGACACCCATGGCCTGGCACTTCTTCTGGAGACAGACCTACAAATGTGAGTGAAGGGCTGCCTGCTGGCATGTCCTCTGAAATGTTCAATTTTATGAAGTGTATGTTAAGAAACGAAATGAATTCGTTTTATCAGCAGAGGTCTGCTTTAAATGTGCCTTCTTTACCTTTACTGCCTAGGATGCTGCATCCTCCTGTTCAATATTATTCCCCATCGCATTCTGTTCACTATGAGCAGGTTCCTCAGTCCGTTCCCACCAAGGCGGCTAGAAAGATATGCTATAATTTACCTATGTCCTCAGGATCGTCTGTGAACGATCCAGAAGGTGAGTTTTTGATGGATGAAGAACAGGGGACACAGGCGATGGAGGAAGATATTCAGGTACCTGAGTCAACTCAGAGATTTTGTAAAGAGGAGGATTTTCAAGATTTATTACAGAAATGTATTGTGGCTTTAGCCCTTATTACAGAAATGTATTGTGGCTTTAGCCCTTATTCAGCCAGAGGCAGCTGAGGCACCGCCAGAAAAAGATATGAAGCCTAGAGTGAAAGGTAAGGAAGAATTTTTTCCTCCTGTGGAGGTCGTACAAAAGGTGTTTCCTATGCCTGAGTTTTTTTTGAAAAAAAAAAAAAAAAAGATTAAGGCAGAATGGCAAAAACCTATGGCTAACAAGCAATTTCCGGCATTTATATATATATATATAAAAAAAAAAAAAAATGTACAAACTCTCAGACTATGTGGAAGAGTTTTACAGACATTTCTGGTCGATGCACCAGTCACGGCCTTGCAGTCACAGGGTCTGGTTTCTCAGAATGGTGAGGGTCACCTTAGAGACCAGATGGATAAAAAGGAGATTTTTCTCTCAAAAAGGCACATGAGGCTGTAGCTATGGCCATTAGAGCCTCGTCCACAGCTTCCATAACGGCTAGGGCTTCGATAGTCTGGACTGGAAAGCTGGTAAGATTAATTCCTGAAGCAGACAAGAAGTCTACTGAAGGTGTATCACGACTGTTAAAGGCAGTTTGTTATTTAGCAGATACTACTTTGGATGCAGTTATTTTTGCAGCCAGGGGACTTGTGTCCTTGGCAGCTGCTAGGCGTGGTCTTTGGCTGAGGGCCTGGCCTGCAGACAATCATTCCAAATCCATTGTTATTGCCTACCCCTTTCAGGGAGATAAATTGTTCGGGGATGCATTGAATAGAATTTTGATCGAAACCCGAGATAAAAAGCAAATGATGCCAAAGTTTGTTAGACGTGGTAATGATAGAAAGTTTCAAGGCTTTTCTTTCAGATCACAGAACACCCTACCAAGATTTCGGGAGAACAGGAGAGGATCCTGGGGGAATAGTCGATATTCCCTTCGTAGGGGACGTTACTCCCGATATAGCAGACAAGGCTTCAACAGACAGGAGAAGCCGGACAGGGACTCCTCCCAGAATAAAGCATGACTCCCTAGAAGACGGGGAGATTCCGGTAGGGGGTCGTTTATCATTGTTCCCTTACAGATGGTTGAAGCGCAGTCCGTCTAATGGGCTGCAGAGATAGTTCAGGTTGGTTACAAAATAGAATTTTTTGCAATTCACCCCAACAGGTGTCTGGTGTCCCCATTAAGCGCAAATCGGCTCAAGAGAGATGCTCTGCTAAAAGCAGTCCAACATCTACTAAACATAAGAGCAATAGAAATAGTTCCTGCAGAGGAACAGAGAAAATTCTGTTTACAGTGCCAAAATCAAACGGGGATTGGCGTCCAATTCCATTTGTGGCATTACGCCAGTCAGGCGTGTTAATACATCATTTTCGGACGACCTCTTGATCCGAGCGTCATCAGCTCAGGAATCAACATCACACACAGAGAGAGTGATTACCACTCTGAAGGAATTAGGATTTCTAGTCAATCTGGAAGAGAGTTCCATGGTTCCTACCCAGTGCTTTGGAGCATCTGGGAGTTTTGTTGAACACAGAAAAAAAAAAGAAAAAAAAAAAAAAAAAAGGAAAATTGGTTTTGCCAAACAAAAAGATCAAAAAGACCAGAGATCTGGTGGGGGCTGTGATACGAGAAAAATCAACTTCACTTATGACACTGGCAAAACTCATGGGAGTTCTGGTAGAAACACGGAAGCATTACAATGGGGGCATTTCCACCTGCGTCCTTTACAGTCCCTTCTAAGGCCATTTCAGGAGAAAATAACAGCCAAGTCAAACATCAGAATCAGGTTGACTCCTGCCGTAAGGAGCAGCCTCTTGTGGTGGCTGAAGCTGGTGAATCTTGGTCAGGGACGCTTTTTCGTGAACAAGAATTAGTCCTATTCACAGATGCCGGTCTGTCGGGGTGGGGAGCCACTCTGGAGACTAGGCATGTTCTAGGGAAATGGTCAGCACAAGAGAGGGAATTTCCAATAAACCTATTGGAAATCAGAGCAATTCGACTGGCCTTGGTACACTTCCAAATCAAATTACAGCAAAAGCATGTCCTGGTAAGAACGGACAATGTTGCAGCCAAGGCTTATTTAAACAAGCAAGGGGGGACGGAATCTCCCTCAATTCACAAGGAAGCGTCACTGATTTTACAATGGGCAGAGAAGACTCTTCTGTCCCTGAGAGCAGAACATATCAAAGGGATCCTGAATGTACAGGCCGACTGGCTCAGTAGACAGGAGATTTCCAAAGCAGAATGGTCCTTGAATTGGGGTGTATTCAAAATGATTGTGGATCACTTTGGCAATCCAGTGGTAGATCTATTTGCCAGTCAGGAGAATGCGCTCTTACCTCGGTTTTTCACCAGGTTTGCTCAACTCAGAGCAGAACAGATAGATGCCCTGACGGCTCAATGGCATTTCCTCCAGTCCCAATCATTCCCAAGGTACTCAGAAGGGTCAGACAGCAAGGGGCACAGGTAATCCTGGTGGCTCCTTATTGGCCACGCAGACCATGGTTCGCAACAATCCTGCGTCTAGCGGTGGGGAAACACCTGTCATTACCGGTAATACCAGATCTCTTGACACAGGGGCCAGTTTGGCATTACGAGCCAGGCTGGCTACAGCTGACCGCGCGGAGACTGAACGGTCAGCTCTGCTAAAATGCAGCCTTAGTGAAAAGGTGACTAGCACCATACTGGCGGCCAGAAAACCTTCTACTGTTAGGATATATAACTATTCTTGGAAGGTATTTGTCAGGTGGTGCAGACAAAAAAAAAACAAACAAACAAACAAAAAAAAAAAACAGGACCCTTTAAAGACTGGGTTATGGGTCATCTTGGAATTTTTACAAGGATTGGATAAGGGTTTGAAACCATCCACATTACGTAGACAGGTGGCAGCCTTGGCGACAGTTATTCCGAAGGTTCAAGGGTTTCCCTTAGCCAAGCATCCTCACTTTACTAGGTTTCTGAGGGGAGCCACGGTAGTTTCTCCCCCAGCCGTGCATCATTTCCCAACTTGAAGCCTGAGTGTGGTACTATCAGCGTTGCTGAGACAACCTTTTGAACCTTTACAGGATATTTCATTGAGACATTTGCGACTCAAGGTTATTTTCTTAGTTGCAGTAACGTTTGCTAGACGAATTTCAGAATTAGGAGCTTTATCCATTAGGAAAGATCTTTGGGTGTTCTACAAAGATAAGGTGGTTTTGTGGACAGATCCTATATTTAGGCCCAAGGTGGAATCTAGATTCCACAGGATGCGGGAAATCAATTTGCCTACATTCTTTCCTGACCCTAAACATCCTAAAGAAGTTTTGTGGCATAGATTAGATGTACGAAGGGCCCTCAAGGCATTCCTTATACGTACGGAGCCATTTAGGAGATCAGAGTCAATGTTCATAAGCATTTCTCCGCCTAATAAAGGGGAAAGGATGTCTACTGTGGCTATTGGAACGTGTCTCAGGGATTGTATTGCTGAAACATACAGTTCATTGGGTAGGCCTGTGCCCTCTGGCATTACAGCGCATTCAGTTAGGGGGGCTGCAACAAATGCTGCCATGATAAATTCTGCCTCTGTAGAACAGATCTGCAAGGCGGCTACCTGGTCTTCAATTTCCACCTTTATTAGGCACTATAAGCTTAGTATTCAATACAATACAATACGTTTATTGGCATAAAGCAGATTAGGAGGCTATACAAAGATAGTCAAGATGCATCGGACAGTTTAAGTTTAAAAAACTGAGGACAAAAATTTAGCCATATAAGCTTAGTGATTACAGTGCAGCGGAGGCTGCCTTTGGCAGAAGTGTTCTTTTACAAGGCTTAGATTCAGACGACACAATCCCGCCCGGTACAAAGTAAGCTCTTGCATATCCCATCAAGGATGGAGTCCTAGAACCAGGGGAGAATGCCCATTGGCACTTACCGTGAAGGGTACTTCTCCCTGGGTTCTAGGACTCCATCCAGCCCTCCCTGGACGTCGTCTGAAATTTAGTCCAGTTATAGTCATTATGGGACAGGAAAAGGGGGAATATTGGAATTTAGTTGTTCGGAACTGTTTTTTCTGCTTCCTCTTCCACTATTTCATGTTCTTATTATTAAAAAAAGAAAGAAAGAAAAGAAAAATTATTACAGAGAGTTATGGTTACGGTAGTTTGGAGTATTGTTTCTCTGAGCTTTGGAAGGATCACAACTGAAGATGAGGGCGGTTCTACCAGGGAGACAGGAAGAGGAAGTAAATTTAAGGCCTGCCTCCCTAGCACCAGCGGTGAGAACCACCCATCAAGGATGGAGTCCTAGAACCCAGGGAGAAGTACCCTTCACGGTAAGTGCCAATGGGCATTCTGCTTATAACAGAGGTTCACTGGAACACAAATGTAGGGATAGATTAGGCCAGTGGTCCCCAACCTGCAGGCGGCGGCCCGGTGCCGGGCCGCGAAGGCCATGGCGCCGTGCCGCGGCTCCCTCTCCCCGCCCCCCCGCAGTAAAAAATTTCCCAGGCAGCAAGCTTGCGGCCCGGGAAGCTTCTTACTGCGGGAGGGCGGGGAGAGGAAATCAGGGCCGTGCCCGCGCATTGTGCATGCACAGGCTGTGCATGCGCGAATGCGCCATGCATAACCGAAATCGCGCATGCACACATGCGCAAAAAGTGCTGCACATGCGCGGTTTTGGCCACGCATGGCGCATTCGTGCGGGCCGCTGCCCTGCCTCAGAAAGGTTGGGGACCACTGGATTAGGCAACAACACATCCCTCTGTTCCCCCAGACAACAGTTCATGCAGAGGTGGCAGAGAGTCCAAACATCTCCTTGGGAAAACAGCTATGTTGGGGGACAGGGTATGCTAGATGGCAGAAGGAGGCATCTGGTTGAATTATGGTTCTTTAGACACTTATTTCTTGGGGCTGGGGGACCCCAGAAACAGATCTGAAGGGCATCCAGGACCCTCTTGATACCATTGTGCACCAATTGGCTGAGGCACCCTGTGTCCATGCCCCCCTCCCCCGTGCTGCTGATTCAGGAGACAGCCCTTGTCCTTTGGCTAAACATCCACAGCTGGTTGAGCCTAGATTATTCAGAAATTAGCACGATGCATAAAATGTCCTGGTAGTCATATGATACCTGCACTTTTAGGCTGTAGAAATTATGGTGGTTTCAGTGAACCTGCAGCTCCTCCCAGGGGGCAATGAAGGCAATGTGATTGCAGTCAGCAACCCCCATGACACTGGGGAAGCCCATGAATGCTGCAAATCCTGCTCATATATTTACCAGGTCTTTTTCCTCCGTGGGAAGCACATATGCTCCTGTAAGTGGGTCAGTATGGCATCCAGGAAGCTGGTTAGAGAGTGGATCGCTGAGGACCTTTGCTATGACACTTTGGAAGGATCTGGTGGATATTAACCTGCCCCTGACTACATGGACATTCCTGGAGAGTTTGAAAGAGGTGGTGATTAGGCCATTTTTGAAAACTAAATCACACTCTAATGTGGATCATTGGAAAGATTTACAATTAATATTTTTTTAGAAAGCCCGTATCACTGATGATGACTAATCCCAATTGAGCCTTTGAATACTTTTTGGATGTTTGACCTGTACACTGCTACAGGCTGAAGATTTAATAGAAACCCCAAAACATTTCATGGCAAGCAGGTGTACCCGTCTGAATTAACTGATTCACAGAGGCTGCTATTCAAATTGCGCTTCTTCTTTATTTCTGAGTAAATAGGTTTAGAATTGCACTGTTAACAGTGCAATCCTAAACAGAAGTACACTCTCCCAAGTAGTAATATATGATGCACCCATTGAAGTCAGTAAGCTTAGAAAGATGTTAACACTGTAGAATTGTACTATAATTGATTTTGCCGAATTGGTGCTGGAATAGCCCCCCCCCCCCCGGCTCCTCCACAGCTATTGTACTGTGAAGCGCTGTTATGCTTCTGACCCGTGCCTTTGCCTCAGTTTCCCTTCAGAACAAAAAAGATTGAATTTCCCCAGTGGAAGGTATGAAGGTAGCCCTTCTTGGTGACCCTGGGCTTCAGCCTGTGGGACAACTGAAGCAATCCGTGGTAATTTTTCTTTCAGGATTGGGAACATTTGCACTACTGCTTTTATAGGTGTTGGGATTATTATTGGGTCTAAGAATAGCCATTTGCTGATTTGGCTAATGACTGGGCATGGAGTGTCACCAGCTGGTAAAATATATCTGTTGTGCAGGCTGAGAAGTAACTCAGTTTTAAAAAATGTTGAGCCTGTGAGAGAACACGCACATATTTGTAATCCTGTGGGGGCAGGGAAGCCATTTTGGATTGGGATTTCGAGCGGAGAAATGGTGGGCAGGTGTAGTGTTGAAAATTTCCGCTGTCCTGCGTAATCTTCATTCCACATTTCCTCTTCCCAAAGTGACTTTAAAAAACACAGCAACTGCTACCCTGTGGGTTATTACATGATGTGTGGTTAAGCCCTCTATGGTATGATAGCAGAGATTTAGACAAGTAAATTGAGACTAGATTCTAATATGATTATTGTAAAGGGAATTGCTATTCAGAGCATTCATTCTGTTTTCCTTTTACTTCGCAGGTCCCCAGAGCATACTAAGTGTACTATTATGTTCACTCAAGCCTTTTTAATGAAGACACAAAACACCCCACTCCTCAAAGTGTAATGACTGTCTCTAAAGAATTTATTTCTGTAGTGCAAGGGGACCAGCAGAAAAATTAAATAACTTCACAAGGTTCAGTTTTGCATGTTCAATACCTCTCAGGGATTACTGTTCTTGGCTTTATTTTAAATGGTTTTTGATCAGAAGAAAGGTGCTGAAAATGGGGGATCAGCAGATGTACAAAGCGAACCATGTCATTAACAACAGTGAAAGTTTATATTACCAGCAGCAGCACCTAAATTCTCTTGCGCCTTTAAACCACAGCTATGGAGTGTCAGCCATGGATGCATCTCAGGATTCTCCCCTCTCTCCCTCATTTCCCCATGATACAAGAGAAAACATAGCTTTGAATATTGGCTCCAAAACACTTGGGTTGATGGATTCTCCAAGGCAAACAAGTTGGGCCCATTTGAGTTCTGGTAACCACATCCCAGTAAGGACCAATCAGAACGTGATGTGGAGCTCAGCAGCGCAAGGGGAGGTCACTGATGGATATGACCATCTGTGTCCCCCGGCCAGTGAGGTCAGGTCACAGAAAATCACCAGTGGAGTTTTGCATAAATTAGATTCCTTCACCCAAGTCTTTGCCAACCAGAACTTGAGAATCCAAGTCAACAATGTGTCCCAGATTGTACAGGCTCAGCCGTCAGGGATGGAGAACGCCAGCGACAGTGCGCTGCGGCAATTGTTGTCTCAGAAGCCTGCTGCTGAGCAACAGCCTGTGCATAGATATCAACAGATGCCACAGCAAGTTCACCCGGGTTTTGCAAGTGCGCAGCAAAAGCAGCAAATGCACCTCATGCAGCACCAACAACCACTGTATTACGACGACCAGCAACACTTAGGTCACATGGCAATGCACCCTGTGGTGCACCAAGGACAGGCCCACTTGCCACAGCTGCACTCTCAGCAGCTGCTACCGCAGCAGTTGCAGCAGGATCAATACTATCTGCAGCAACAGCCCCACCAAGGGCAGCACAGGCTTCTAATACATGAAATGCAGCAGCAGCAGCAACAACAGCGACAGTGCCCAGTGCCCACGGCTCAGTATTATCCAATACAGTCTATGATGCAACAGTTACAGCATCAACAGCAGCAGCAAATGCAACTTCCTCCCTATCATAGAGATCCCGAACCAAAGACTCTGCACGAGGCTCACCAGTACTCTCAGGACCGGGGTTCTTCCGTGCAGCTTATACAGCTGGGAACAGTACCTCAGTACTTCTATCCAGATCAGCAACAGTCATTCAGGCACTTGTACCCACAAAGTTTATTGCAGCAGCAGCAGCAGTCTGCAGAAGACACCCGCCAGCAGAATCATTATCAGAGTGAAAACAAATCTCATGCCGTGATGGACTCACATCTTGGGCTCCCCGGGGCAGAGAGGACAGAGAGTCCGGCAGAGCAGGACATGAATCCTATTGGTGTCCCCCAGCAATCTCTCATACCTCCAGTGAACATCCACATGAATAGCGAAAGAGCCCAGCCGTTGTCTCCCAATGCAGCGTGGACTCAGGTATGCAAATAATTGGTGCGCTGAACTGTTTTCTAGCTGACAGCTTGTTCGCATCTGTAGGAGAATGAGATGGTAAGATGGTATTATTTGTCTGCAACTGGAGAATTATAAGAGTTTACATTTTTGGGGGGGAGGGACCGCCATGTTTAAAAATTCCTTGCAAGTCAAGAGCTATCTTGGTGCGTAAATGTGGGCTATAGTGCCTATCTTTCTACTGTGCTAGCTTTCTGTTTTCATGGAGGGTTTTTTGTGCATGTGTAAAGTAATGTACATCCCTCGCCATCTGAAGCGGTACAGTCCGTTCTGCCACTTCAGGACTCTTATCATGCCATGACCATCTCACTCTCTTGCATCAGTGAATAAGGCATAAGTTCTGGAATAGATGAAGTAAAAACTGGCCAGCTGCCTGCCTCCTTCTTATGAAGTATGGCCCTTTCTTGCCAATGATTGAAGCTGATGCTTCCTCATAAATGTTAATCAGTTGACTACCCAGCAGTTGGTAGGGTGTACTTCTGCTACCCTCCAAATGTATAAAATAGGTAACATTAGTTGCCTGTAGTTATGACCTATTGTGTGTGTGGAAGGCAGGCCGGTACGTTGCAGACACTCCGTGGGGCGGTTGCAATGTAGCTCTAAAGTACTGCGTGTGGGGAGACAGGGATACATCGCCACAATGCTTCTTTCTCAGCACATTGACCTGAAGCACAACCATTTAGTTTTTCTCCCACATGCTCCATGCAGTGGTAAACCAGTGTTCAGGAAGAGAGGAAAGGTTTGCTGTGTCCTGGACAGAAGTCCGCTTACTTTGCCTGCTAGAATTCAGTGGCAGAGCGTGGGAGCTGATGAGTTGCCTATCTGCATTGTCCCATCCTTGTGTTCTGGGGTTTTTGGTATGATGTACGGCTGTGAGAGAGAGAGTAATTGGAACTATTATGTATATGTTTGTAGACAGATAATTCTGCAACAGGCTGACATACCAATGTTTCTCCTTTCTCTCTGTAACAGCAGGTCCAGCAATCCGAGAGCACACTTGAATCAGTATCACCTGAACAAAGGTATATTTACAGTGAACTACAGATGTGTTCTAATCCATTCTTTTAAAGAAATAGTCCAGCAAGGACTGGACTATAGTCCAGTCTCTGCAGTTCGACATAAGGATCTGCCTATGAACAGGCCAAATAGCTGAAACTTCTAGAACTTTGGTGCTCCATCCTCACCTGCTGCCCCGATACATTTAGTGGCCATTGCCTCAGTTGAACAGTGAAGGAAACATTTTGTCTGCTCAGTCCCTTTTTTGCAGGCCCAAAGTGAAGCTCTTTGGGGTTAGAACATTTCAGTCTTTTGTCTTCAGTATTTTGCCATCACACTTCTATCTCTTGGCTGTTTCTCTTTGTCTAATCTTTTCACTGACTCGGGGGTTTATTGCCACGGTATTATAACAGATGAGTGTATTTATTTTATTGATATGGTTATTCAGTTTATTTCCCTGTTCCTTGCTAAGACAATTTAAAAACAATGCAAACAAACCCAATAACAGTATGGCACTGCATAAGCAATTCACAGACTGGATTAGCAAAATTAAAGAAAAGTGCAGCAAAAACAAGATAAATCGTACAGGATAGAGGTGAGGGGAAAAGACGGTAAACAATGTATGCAGCACTCGTACACAAAGTCTGAAAATCCAGAAGGGAGAATATTGCAGATCACCAATGTGTTGGTGCTATTATAGGAACAAGATCAATTTAGAATACCACCATCCAAGAAGAAAAATTACATGGGGAAGATTTCTTAAACATCCCTCTCTCTGTTTGTCTTGCTGTTGGTTCTGTGCGGCCACATAAAGACATCTGCCATTTGTAGGGGAAACACTTGTGGATCCATAAATTACAGGACCACAGCCAGAATGACTAAGTTAATCCCCACATCCTGGAGCCAATTTAAATTTTACCAGTGAACCTCAGGGAAAAACACTCAATTATTGCTGTCACTTCTTGCAGATTAGAGTTTAGGTACTGATTATAGCATGTGTTACTTGGGGGTGGGATTATTTATCCTTTGTTTTTACTCATCTGATATCCTTGGGGTAAAGTATCAGATCTCTCTTGCCTCCCAAGTTGACAGTGAAGATAGACACTGGACATCATTGGGTGGAAATTAGACTCCTTGGTAGTGCTAGTGGACTAAGGACTGATCAAAGAAACAATGACTAGGTGTCATTTCTAGAACCCGGTTTCCCCTTGTCTTGGTTCCAGCAGGAAATGAGGGATCTTGTCTTCTCAAGTAACATCCGGTAGGTTTCCAGGGTCTAAACTAGGGTTGCTAGGCACTATTCTTAATTTTCTCTTTCTAGTTAGCCAAGGCTGTTGTGTTCATCAGACTTGCTACAACTCTGGATGTGTCAACTACTTTTCCTGGCTGGCCCATCCACTTACTTATTAAACCTTTCAGCCAGCCACAGCATGGAGTTTCATGACACAGACAGTCCCATTATAGATATGGGTTATAGATTTTAGGAAGAATCACTGCTGGGTGCTTCTCAGTTTGATAGCTGCAAGATCTTTTCTATGGCAAGACAGAATTGCTGCTGTCAACAGAAGAGGTTATGCCACATCTTCACAGTGAACCAGTATTATCTGGATAGCAATATACTGATGACTTCTACCACCTTTATTTTTCCACTGGGACATGTTTGATCCAGATCCTTTCAGCAGAAGTCCTTCATACAAACCCTTGACCATGTTGCCAGTGGTCTTGATGCTTGTTCAGTAGTGAACAGATGGTGTGCACTTCCCAGGAAATCCAGATTCAGAAAGAACATATAACACAAAAGCTTTACATAAATGTATAAAAAATTGATCAAGTGCACTCTCTTAGGAAGCCCTCCTGTTCGGGCAGTGGTATATTGTTCTATTGTTCATGATATTGTCGTGCTGGCCACTCATTTTAAAGACAGAGCAATAGCTTGGGAAACGTTCTAAGCAGAGCAGGGCCATTGCACATGAATGGTTCTTAAGTGTGCAATCCTGGGCACCGTTACACCACCTACCCCATTGACTTCAGTAGATTTAGAAGTGTGAAGCTGCTTAAGACTGCACTGTAAATCGCTTAATAGCCCTATCATTCTTTGCAAAACCTGTGATAAATCTTCTTTGCTAGTATTTTGCTAGTGGGGAGTAGGAAGGGCCTATGCCTTTGAGAAAAAATAAACATGTAAAGGCCTGGGAAGAAAAAGTCCCAGAAAAATACAAGGTGGAAAGGTGGGGTGGGGTGTGGGTGGGAATGGAATCTTTGGAAATGAGTGAATTGCTTCGTAAAACAAGGTTTTAACAACTAAACAACTAAAAATGCATAGTAGAAAGATTTCTGTGTAAGACAATGTAGATATTTAGATCATGCTAATTCCCAGAAATATTGCATATGTACTTTCAAGGATACATTCATAGATGAAATATGACTATCTTATCCACAGTTAATGTGAAGTTGCAGCTTTTTGAATGTTGATGTCTGGGCTTGTTTAAAAGCACAGAGTAGCCCTGTATTCAGGTACTTTGTGGCTGACACATGGCTTATAACTGAGTTCTTGGTTCAAAACAGAATCACCTGAAAAATTATTTCACTACAGCATATTGCTGGATAAGTGGACTTTGGACCCACAACTTCAGATTGTTATACTAGTTTGGTATAGTGGTTAAAAGTAGTTAAAGTTTCTAATCTGGCGAGCAGAGTTTGAGTTCCCACTCCTCCACATACAGCCAGCTGGGTGACCTTGGGCTAGTTATTCTCATAGAGCAGACCTGCCAGAGCTCTCTCAGCCCCACCTACCTCACAGGTTGTCTGTTGTGGGGAGAGGAAAGGGAAGACTATTATAAGTAGCTCTGAGACTCCTTTGGATAGTGAAAAGCAGGGTATAAAAAACAAGTTGTCTTCTACACATCAGATTACACTTGATTTTAAAGCGACGTGTTCAACAGTAGGGATGGCAAATTCCAGTTCTCTTCAAACTGAATCAGAAGCTGTGAAACAAATAAGTTGGTTTGGGCTGGTCTGTTTTGGGGAAACAAATGGGACTGCACAGTAGACAGGTGCACCTGCCCTGCTGTAAGGCTAAAATGAAAACCATTTCAGTGAATGATTTCGTTAAAATGGTTGCCATCGCTTTAAACCTCATAACTTGACTGATCTACCTATCAGCTGTGAAGTTTAAAGGGCTGACAGGCATTTAAAATATCTCTGTTTTGCATTCCACCTTACAAACGGAGAGAAATGAAATAGAGGGTTTTAAAGGAAAGTGGGAGGAAGCAAAATCAATCTCTGAAATACTTGCATTTGTTTTACCTTTATGGAGAGGGGTGCACTTGTCAGCTGTGAGGCTGAATGGCTGCCGGCCATTTGAAATCCTCTATTTCATGTCTCTGTGTTTAAAAGAGTGGGTAGCGAAACAGAGGTTTTAAATGGCTGCCAGCCCACACAGCTGACAAGTAGATTTGTCAGGCTGTGAAGTTTAAAGGGCTAGCAGCCAGTTTAGTGATCCACTTTGCTGTTTCCTACTTGGAAGCAGGAAGAAATTAAATCAATCACTGAAATGGCTTGCAGCTGTTTTAGCCTGATTGTGGGTTGTACCTGCATTTCCATTGTAAGTCTGAAATGGCTGCCAGCCATCATTCCCCCCCCCCCCCCCGGTTTTACTTCCCTTCTTTTGGAGGGGGAAGGGAAATGGAAAGTTAAATGGCCCAAAACTCAACAGGCCAAAAGTCTGTGAAATGTTCAGGGGAGGCTCATTCTCCGAGCCGGGGGGGAGGAACTGGCCAAATTCACAACAAATATAGGGTTGTGAACCAGTTTGTGCCCATCCCTATTCAACACATACAGGGGAAAATAGATGACGGAATTAATTTGCTGCATTCAAATGCATTAGAATTAGAGAGAGAATGAGAGAAAAGTGGGAACAAGTGTAGTGTAAAAATGTAAATCTTACAAAATGCCAATTATTAAGAGCAAACTTGTACAAAATGTTTTATAGATGGTATGTAATTCCTAACAGAATTAATAGGATGTCGAGTCAATATGATGGGAAATGTTGGAGATATTACAACACTATTGGTTATTTTTATCATACGTGGTGGTCCTGTGATAAAGTTTTTAAAAATTGGATAGAAATTCATAGCATGTTGGAAAAAAATTTAAAATTAAGTCTCTCCTGTATTCTAAATTTATGTTATTAAGCTTTCCCCCTGAAAATTTACCGATCAGTGCCAGATAATTTTTTTTACCATGCCATGGTTTCAGCAAGATCAGTAATTGCCAGAAATTGGAAGCAACAAGACCAACCAGGAATGGTCACATGGTTGGATAAAATTGAAGAGTTTATCAAGATGGCCAGACTGACTAATTTGGTGAATAGAAGGCCACCAAAAGAATTTTATGCACACTGGGACTTTTATTTGAATTATGTGAACAAGTAGATCTGACACACATATATATAATTTATTTGTGATGGAGACTGTAATAATTTATACTTTTATAACTAACCTTTTTTCTTTTTCTGTACTTTCTTAAAAAAATAAAAAATGGTAACAAAATTAGCCACTGAGAGAGACTGTAATTCGTTGCTGTGTTCTGTTATTTATAGCAGCATTACAATGTTACTTTGAGCATTTTTATTAAAATAATATCTTCTTCATTTGCTGTCTCTTACAGTACCACTGGTCATAGTCAGGAAACATGTACAGAGAGATCTGAAACAAAGAATAAACTAATGTGCACCATATGCTTGAAGGAGTTTAAGAGTTTACCTGCCCTAAATGGCCACATGAGGTCTCATGGAGGGGTACGGGCATCTCCCATCTTCAAACAGGTTGGAACTTTTTTGATACTTGGCTGTCAACATTTCCTGCTGAAGTATGCTGCTTGCTTTGCTTTGCTATTTAAAACAGTGTGCCATAATTCCTGAGCTGACCTTGCGGTTGTCAAAGTAATGTCTTTTTCTAGCTTTGTTTCAAGTGTGCTAATTCTCCCTTCAGTGGAGAGATGATATCTTGACCTAAGAGTTTTACTTAAGTTTTTTCGCTGGCCTTCAGGTGAAAGAGGTTCCTTGCTCTGAACATGCTTGTGTGGACCCTTATTATCTGGTCTTTAAAAAGAAAACAACTCTGCTCTAAATCCGATAGTATTGTTTGCTCTGCCGTGGGAAGACGTCTTGTTTATCTGGAGGCATTTTTGCCCAGGATGGAAGTACCTTTTTACATGATGTTCACCACAGCAGAAGAGATGTTTAGTCTCTTGCAGCAAAAACCACAGAGACTGACATATTTAATGTTTTCACTGAAAAAAGTGAGCTCCAGTTTACCAAAGTATCTGCCACAGTAATTGTGTTACTCTTTAAAGAACCAGAAGACTCTTTGTTGTTTGTGCCACCTTTAATATTCTATACACCAGGGGCCATCTGTGGTTGAGGCTGAAAGCCTTTAATTGTCTGCGCAGGAGGAAGGAGACAACCCGTCAGAGCAGCTGCCGCCACAGCCGCCTTCCGAGGTGGATAGCCTTGTGCCCATCGTCATGCCTGTGTCTGTCCCTGTAAAGCTCCTGTCGCCCGATCCCAACTGGCAGGCCACTGACAGCAGTGCCACAGTCAAAGATAAGCCTGTCTCAGATGATGAGATGCCTGTTCTTGTGAGGATGACTTACTCGCCACTGCGTTCCCCTAGAGCGGCCAGCCCGTGCGCAGCTTCTGTGAGTGTTCTCTTGCCACTAACTATGCCAAGGGCACCTGATAAATCCCTTTGCACTTTTAACGTGCGTCTTATTTTCTTTGGAAATGCCGAATCGTCCAGGTCATACTTACCGGTCATGTAAAGGCATTGTATTTTTTTTAAATGCCTGGTTATTTCTAAGCAGACTATAAACAGAAACAAAGGGATTTATTGCCTGCCAATGTCACCTGTTTATTTGTGCTTGTTTGTTTTACTGTTGCTTCTTAAAATCAGTTCATTTTCTCCTTGAGAAATTAGAGAGAAATACACTTCCGCCTCCCCACTATTTTCTGCCTTAAGTAAATAAGCTATATCCACTAATTTCATAAGGAATAATACAGTGTAATAGATACTGTGAAAGATGTACCTAGCCCCTGCAGCCTCCTTCCTTGTTTTCCCTATGTGTAAACCGTGGCCATATTTTAATGATGGAGTCGTAAGTCTTGGCAAGTGTCACAGCCCCAGCATTATTTCTGCAACCTCCCATTTCTTTGTACCCCGTGTGAATCTCCTTTCTACCTCATGGGCTATCCAGACTGTCAGTGTGGAGAAGAACATGAGCCAAGCAGGCAAATGCAGTCTCATTTTTCATGAGAAATCCATGGGGGAGTAACAGGAAAGTATGTAGGCAAGTAATAAACATCACAATGATGGCCAGTGTTCCTGTTCGGATAAAGGATGGGTCCTAAGCCAGTTTTCTGCTTGCATTCCTCTTCATCAGTTGTGGAGGCAGCATTCTGCTGGGAGCAGATTCCTCCAGAGTTGGGCACCTCTGCTCATGCAAGACCAGTACATTTCAATAAGCTCAGCAGTGCCTAATACAGTCCACAGCAGAGGACTGCTTCCACAGCTAGATTAAATGACTAATCTTCCACAGCTAGTTTAAATGATTAAATGACTAATAACAGAAAAAGGCCTTAGGGTCCAAGTGTATGTCAGCAGATACCAATGATTGGTGGACACTGTTTGACTGGTCCATTTAAAGCATGCCAATCCAGCTTCGTACTGCCAGATAAGTCCCCTTTTCAGGCTATAATGCCTGGATCTATGTCAAAAGTACCCTTCAGGTGTCATCACAATGAAGGTGAGCAAAGCCATCTGGCAGTGTTGCACTCCGTTTCACCAAGGGTTAGTTTGCTCATATACATTCTTCACTTAATGGTTCCCACCTATCAGGTGATGAGATTGTTCCTTGTGGTGTTATGGTCTACCCCATTGTGATCATTTTACCCAATTTGGAATGTTTCATTTGTCAAGTATTTGAATATTAGTGTTTGTTAAGATACAAGTGCTCTTCTTGGAAACAGCACTGGCTGCTTTTCCTGAAAGGGTACCAAAATTTAATGCTGTTCTTGTTGCTAGGGAGTGGCAGTTTAAACCTCCACCAAACTCTGAATTTTACAACAAGGTGATCCTTGGTAAATTCACTGTTACCCAAACATCTACCTCATTTGGTTGCTGTGAAAATAACTGTGCCCCTGTAAAAAAAACGAGGGAGGGAGGAAGGGAGGGAGGGGGGGATTGGTTGGGAAGGAACTACAGAAAAGATACCCCAAATTATTTACTTTCTGAAAACAAGGCTATACCTGTTTTTCAGAAGCTTGTTAGTTGGTATGGGGTATGCTGGTGTAACAAGTATGTAATCTAAGACATTATGACTAAAATTGCTTTAATGCTGAAATCTTCCATTCAGGATCCCAGTAGGAAAAACCACCAAAACATGAACAACTCTGACGAGACCTTCAGATCTTCACAAGACAAGAGGAAATACCGCCATAGACCCGAGCCACTTTTCATCCCACCTCCTTCCTTCAACTTCAGCATCATGCATTCAGGCGCTACCCTGTACCAAAGCCAGCTCCGCTCTCCTCGCATCCTAGGTGACCACCTTGATAGGACTCATAAGCTCCCGCCTTACACCCCCCCTCCAATGCTCAGCCCAATACGTCAAGGATCTGGTCTCTTCAGCAGTGTTATCACCTCCTCTCACGGGGTATCCCACCCCCAACTACCACTCACTCCTCTGACACCCACTCCCCGGGTGCTTCTCTGCCGATCCAGTAAGTATTCTGTGTCCTCTTATAAGCATGGTAGATCTTATAGACATTATTTTTGTCATTGCGATCTGTTGCTTGGTCAGTTAGAATGGCTTAGGGAATGTTTAGATCTTTGGTCGCTGCTTCTCACTGTGTTTCTGTATTAAGTTCCGTCAGAAGGCAGAAGTTTCTTCTCAGCTTTAAAGCCTTTCATGACACAGGGCCCACACTCTGGAAAGACTGTTGTACTTCATACACATGTGTTGTGCCTTTACTCTTTCCAGCACTGTGTTCTGTTTGTACCCAAAAGGCCTGGCTCAAGTCTTTCAATGGGTACCCTGTGTGTCTGTAACAGCCTCCTGAATGAGGCCAGACAGGGGGTGGGACTCCTACTCTCCTGGCTTTCTGGTGAGGTGGCCAGCGTTTGAGGCTGCTGGGGCAAAAGGGAGGTACCTTCCTTTGGGTGTAGAGCAGGGGAGACTTCAGGAGTAAGAGGGAGGTAGTTATGAATTTCCTGCATTGTGCAAGGGTTTAGACTAGATGACTCTCAAGGTCCTTTCCTGCTCTGTGTTTCTATATGGCATTTTATGTTTTTTTATTGTTCATGCCTTGTTTTTTTTATGTGTGCTCATCACATGTTGTTGCCTTCCTTGTTTATTATATATTTATTTATTAGGCTCATTACTCACCAGTCCCAGACAGGCTCGTGGCGGTTTACAACTTGTCCGTATAAAAACCCAATAGACCCCCATTAAAACCCTGTTGGTGCATGGAGAAGCAACTGGTTGGATTTATACAACTCTGCCTTGTACTGATTCAGACCTCTGTCCATCAGCTGCATCTAATGCTGTTATTTACTCTGGCTGCACCTCTCTAGTCTGTCATGCTGCCTAATTTAAAGCAGTAGAGTAGTCTCTGCAGTTATCCAAATACATTGATCTGTCCTGTCAGCATATTATAATGCCCATGCCTTGCTACATGTGTGTGTGTGTTTAAAGTGCCATCAATCGTAGCCGACATACGGCAACCCCAGCAAGGGTTTTCAAGGTAGATGAGAAGCAGAGGTCATTTGCCATCACCTTCCTTTGTAGTCTTCCTAGGAAGTCTCCCATCCAAATCTTGACTAGGGCAGGTATTGCTTCAATTCCAAAATATGATGAGATCAGGCTGTATGATGCCATTATTTCTCCCCTTACTCCATACGTAACTAGTATACTTGTGAAGAGGAAAATATCAGGAAATCCTGGGTATTATGTGTATAGGCAATCTTCCGGTATTAAAAAACAAACAAACAGCAAAAGGACATCCTTGTATGCCTTAAAATTCTAGCCCTCTCTGGCTTCTTAAGCTGTGGTCTTTCCCAGACTTATTGTCTGAGATCATTTTAAATTGAGATGCCAGAAACTGGCCACGTGCAAAGCATGGATTTCACCAGTTATGGTCCCTTCCCACATTTTTTTTTCTGTAAGGGGATACAAGAAAGAAGTGGAAAGTGAACAAGGATGTGTTACTGAAGGGAACATCTACTTAAATGTTACTTTTTTTCTTTCAGATAGTGTTGATGGAAGCAATGTCCCCGTGACCCCAGGGCCTGGAGAACAAACCATTGATGTAGAACCGTAAGGATTACCATCTTGTTTAATATACACATTACTCAGGATGCAGTGAAGTCCAGCTGATACTTCTTTATTTACTCTTAGAATGTGATTTTATAGGCATTAACAGTGGCTAGAGTCCAGACATTCCTCTGCATGTGTATCTGTCCAACACTCCTGAGTGTGCGTCAGAACTTCCTTGAGTGTATTTTCCAGCTTCATTTGTTTGTGCTGCTTTGGAGGCTGCTCCTGATGGTTTTTGGGTTTCAGGAAGAGGTGTCATGGTAACTTGGCACTTTAATTGTGCATCTGAAGTGCCATAGCTTGTGTGGAAAGTGTGGCCTTGGATGAAATAATTCTGTGACAAACTGTGACAAGAACCTTTTGCATTCTAAAAGCAATGAAGCATTTCCTTAGCTTTAGTGAACACTTTAAGAGTCTCACCTCTGTTTTGTTGCACAGTGTAATCAAAAGTTCACAGTTTTCTTTGGTGCTCCTTAAATCTTGTGGATGCTCAGATAATTATTACAATTACCCTCTCTATGGGGGTGTTTCCAGGGGATAGGGTTCTGAAGGAGCCAGTGGTTCATCCCTTATTGAAAAAACCATCTCTGGACCTGCAGGACCTTGCCAGCTACTGGCCCTGTTTCGCATCTTGAGCTTATGGACAAGGTAATTGAACAGGCAGCCATGGACCATAGCTTCTTACCTGGCCTCAGAGTGTAGTCTGCTCACTCTGATGGATGACTTCTGCAGACAGCTGGACCCAGGTGGGTCAGCACTGCTAGTGCTGCTTGACCACACAACGGTGTTTGATTTAGTAGAATGAACTCCCAGAGGAAACTAGCACCCTGTCAGAGCCCGCTGAGTTCTGCAGGGCCTGCAGGATGGAGCTCTTCCACCAGGCATTTGGTTGAGGACATAGCAGCAGATAATATCTTCCTAAACTATTATTGTTTAATATTATTATACATTATTATTTAGTATTATTGAATAATAATAGTAAGATTTCTAGGCTGGCCCTCTGAGACCAGCTCAGGGCAGTATACATACACAGTTATAAATACAGCAATTAAAAAGGTAAAAGAGCCTCCTATTTTTTTTCTGTTATTCTGAAACAAGAAGAAACTGGTCACACAAACATACAGCTCTTCAAGTTACCTGATGACAAAGTTTTTGCCATTAAAAGAGACTCTGAAGTGATAGGCTGCTGAAAATCTATAGATTCAAATTATGAACTGCTCTTTTAATCATTAATCACTGAAATTACTTAATCGTTATGAACTTTTATAGTATTTGATGCTGGTCATGTGTTCAGCACCCTGAGATGGCAGTTGCTGAGAGAGGTGATATAAAACCAGATAAATAAATAAAGTCCTGTTTTTCAAGTGTTCACTCCCTTTTTTTATGCACCTTCATGGCATAGTGTTAAAGTAAACTAAGAATTCATTACTGAAGTGGGTGTCCTGAGGACACTTTCCTAGGATTAAGCCTTATTGTATGACATGAGCCTTACATCTGAATAAAACTTCTTAGGATTGCACCCTTATTTTGCCATGACTATTAAAGCAGATGCAGCAACCCTAATAGTCTGAAGGATCTTCTAAGAGCGCAGAAGCTAAACTGTGTCAGTACTTGAATGGGAGACTCCATTCAAAGGAAGACTTTGCAGAGGAAGACAATGGCAAACTACCTCTGTTCATGTCTTTCTTTGAAAACCCCATGAGGTGAGATCACCATGCATTGGTTGTAACAGCGCACTTTACCTTTATTAAAGCAGGTACTCCTAGTTTTGTAGAGGGCAATTCCTTTCTTGTGTTTCATGTTGTGCAGCAGAGTTGAATATATACAGTTCTGTAGCTGGACAGCTGGAAGTACTCTCTTTTGTCTTAACTGGTTATTTTGAGATGGATTGGGTTATTGTTTTGTTTTGCTTTTTGTCACTGAGTTTTGTTGCTTTTTATGGCAAGTACACACGATGATAACTAGATAGATGTTATACACAAAAATAACTGTTTGACATTCTGAGTGTTGTGGGTTTCCTTAGCTGTGTGGCCTTGAGCTGGTGGTTTTAGTCCCAGGAGCTTTGTTTGGTATTTTCAGAGGTAGAACATGGCAAGAGGGGAATCTCTCCATGCCACTTTCCCATCCTTCTCTGAAGATTCCAGCCGCAATTACTGGCAAAATGCCAGGGACTAAAGAACTATCAGACCATGGCCACACAGCCTGGAAAACACACTGTGAAAACCTCTGACAATTTATTGTTTGACAGTCATTTAAAACCTTAATGGTATCACCCCTCCCCCCCCCCCCCCAAAAAAAGAGGAGGCGTGAGATTAAACTGTCATCACTGCGTAACCAGAATGGTCATACAGTGGCATGCCCTACTACCTGAGAATGAAATATTCTTTTCCTTCTGACTCCTTCCCCTTTGACTCTGCCTTCATCTTCCGGGCCATGGCCTGCTGCCCACCATCTTTCAGGATCCTTTCTACTTCAAGATCCATGCCTACTTAGAATGAGACTGACTTGCATCTGTTTTATATACACAAAATGCCAATTAATAGATTCCTTGGGCAGTAGAGAAGTTGGATACTTAAAACAACTTGTTTCCTCGCCTTTCCATCCAAGAAATTCCAATTATTTATTTGAAATGTTTGTGCCTTTCCTTTCTGCAAATCTCAAGGCAGCTAATAAGCAGTCCTGAAATGGATTTCTTAATGAAATTAAGGAACCAACACATGCCAGCAGATAATAATTGTTAGTATATCAGCACAGCAACTCTGGAAGCCACAGACTAGATAAGGCAAAAACTCCCCCCCCCAAAAAAAAAAACCTCCTAAAGACTAGTAGGAGATATATTCATTTTTAATTTGCAAAATTGGTATCCTACTTTTCTGTTCTCATAAGGGCCACTAACACAGCTAACAAATTAAAACATATACAATAAAATCACATCTTAGATACCATTAAAACCAACAAAACCATTCTACAGTTATTAAAACCTGAGCTAAAGTGCACACAGAAGCATAAAAGCAACAATTAAATCATTGGGCGGGAAGGAAGAACGATGCCAAAGAAAGAGAGATCAGCCCGTGGAAAATCACTGCTTTACAAACCTTCCTGAAAACTAACAGTGAAGGCACCTTTTCAGCCTCTTAGGACAGATCATTTCACATGGTTGAGGTGGCAAGGGGAGACTTGGGAATAATCTGCAGAAGTGTGTATCACCCATCAGGGACAGGAAAGCAAGTCACAATTGATGCAATGAGCAGAATTGGTGTGTGGGTCCATACCAGGAACCAGACAATCCAAATCTGAGCTCTCTACCACTTCCTGTTACAGGTGTTAAGTGGTTCTAAAACACCTAAGAAATATGGAGGAGCTCTGTCTGATAACTGTCCAGCAGCAAGAAACAATTTCAGGGTCAAGGTTTATTTGCCTCAGTACTAGGGGTAGGGCTCACCTCTTGAAACAACTGAAGTACAATATTGAGTGTAGTTTTGCGTCTAACAGTGCTATCCTAAGCAGAGTTGCATTCTTCTGGGCATGCTGAGTCCATCAGTTTAGAAAGACATAACTCTGCTTAGGCATGCACATGGCATTTGCATGCACCACAAAGTTCCCAAGTTCCTAATGGTAACTCATCAAGCTATTGATATTTTTACATACCTAAGGGTGTAAGGACACATCTGAAAATCAGCGTCCTGTGCTGTCAGTTGAGCATTTTAATGTTCAACCAAGAGAACAGAAAGTGCTCTGGGAAAGTTAGACATCTCTTACCTGGAACACCCCTGCACTCACAGTGGGGAGGAAGAACACCATGTGGGCTAAGTTGTTTCCTTCACCACATAAAGTAAGATTCAAGTGAGTTTACTAAAAACAAAACAACTTATTTCAAAGTACCAGGACACACTCCATTTTGAGAAGCTTCTTGCTTTCTATTCTTCTCTCTACCTTCTGTCCCCCATTCTCCTGTCATATTACTCCATCTGCTTTGGGCTTGCGTGCATCCTTTCCAGCTGTATCTTTCTTTGTTCTCAGTTGTATCAACATTGGATCAAGATTCCAGGCTGATATCCCAGAACTTAAAGACATAACCTCAGTAGGGAAGGAGGATCACAAGGCAACTTTAGTATGGAAACCATGGCCAGAACTGGAAAATGATGCTTTCCAACAAAGAGGTATTGTGTTTTGTCTTTGGAAAGGAGTTCTTAATCTCTAAATGATAAATGCCTGAGTTATTTGTATCTAAATGCATCACAATAAATGATGCATTTCATCCAGGATATTGTTCTTCGGGCACAAGATCCAGGGCCCTAGAAAAATTAAACTGGCTTCAGTTAAAGTTGAACTGTGCTTTCTCTGCCTGGCGGAACTGATAGAGCTGATCCACCAGGCCTATGGTTGAGTCCCACAGAATAACAACAACTGGCCTCCCTATGCAGACAGCAGCATTCGTTCAGCCACATAGATAACATCGCAGCCCTTTATTCCCCCTCTCTCCCACTAGAGAGAAGGTGGGGAGCTCCTGGATTTTTAATGTAAATTAGCTTTAAATAATTTGAATATTTTAACTCTTTTATTGCATGGCATGTTGCAAGCTGCCCTGAGCCCTTGGGGAAGGGCAGCATAAAAATCTCAAAATAAATAAATTAAAAGTATGAAAGTTACTGCTTCATTATATAAATTCTCTCTCTCTGTAGTATCACATCCCATAATAACCGTTGTCTTTATGATTATTGCTGCCACTCATGCTTCATAATATGTGCCTGCCTTTTCCCCTTTTGTTTATTTTATGTCATTCAAAATAATACTGGCTGGATGCACCAAAGTACTTACTTGCTTGTCCTTTCCCTTGTCTGTAGTATGCTGCCCCTCTGCTCTCAGAATGAGATGGAGGTTGTCATAATCATTTGCTTTTATTTACAAAATTTCTTTCAGGTTTATATACTCACCACCATGGTGAGTGAAATGATCTAACTCTATTCTTTTGGATCTCTTTCATGTAGTGAACGAACTCTTAAACATGTGTTGTTCAAGTGTGTTACCTGGTGGAGGAACCAACATGGAATATGGTTTACATTCTCTTTTTGAGGCTAAAGGGGATATGATGGTAAGATAAGTTTACTTTCTAACTCCTCATCACATTTTAAAAAGGCACAATGAAGACAGTTTTGACAAGGATGCCTCAAATAATTTTTTGAACACCAGACTGTGAGATTTTAGACACTCTTCAGCAAATTATTTCGTCTTTTGTGATATCTTTATGGTATTTCTAGTAGGTTTTTGTTTTAAGTTCATGATTCTAGAATCATGCTCTGTCTCCATTCAGTAAAACTACAGTTTACAACAGTGCTTAGTTAGGTGCTATGACCATGAGAGTTAATGTTGTAGGACACACATAACCACGTTACATTGGCTGAGGATCGCTGTGTTTAGGATACTCAGATAGCTACCCCACACTTAGGTGGTCATAAAGATTTTAAAAATTCTTTCTGTTCTACTCCTTCTGAAGTTCTTAGAGAAATAACAGCACCTTAGTCACAATTACTAGTACCATCTAGGTTGGAAATGTGTTCTTTCTGAGGTTGTCTTTGAAAAAACAACTGGAAGCTATCAGTGGGCCTGCTCAGGTTGTGACTGACCCACCATGAAGAGCATATCCTAACAGTATTGTCTAAAGTTTATTGACTGAATTGGGTCCGAAAATGAGGTATTGGTGGTAGCCCTAAATGTCATGAGGCCATGTTTGTTACCAGAAGGACCAACACCACCTATATATGAACCTATGCATGATCTCAGATCTTCTCAAAGTTCTGCTTTGCTTGCCTGATGTGTTGCAGGTAAGCTTGATGGGCATGCAAAATGAGGGTTTTTCAACTGTGGTGTCTACATTGTGGAATTCCCTTCCCCAAAGCAAACTCACCTGGTTTCCCTTGCTTTCTGACTTTGAAGTCTTTTTACGATGATTGTGTTTTGCGAGGCATTAGGTGGAGGGAGTCACGTCCCTGATTTTATTTTATTTTTTTGATGATGCTGTTAGTATTTTTTTTCTGTTGTTTGAAGCTGTTATTTGGCCTTGATTTTCATTTTTTTCTTTCAAAAACTGTGTTTTTAAAGATACAGTGTAAACATGTTTGTGCTGTATTAGCCTCCTTGTATAATATGCAAGTTGTACAAAGGGAGCATATAAGTGGTCTAAATTGAGTAACACAAAACACAGCTCTTAAAAACACAAATATCCAATAAATGTTGCCCTGCACCTGCTTAAGTGTGGCTGTTGAAAGCCAGCCAAAGATAAAAGCTTTACGTCTCTTCTGGAAAGAGGCTTGGATGTGCGCCATGTCGTTACAGCTTTGTTTGAATTATGCTTGTTTACGGGCAGATCTCCATGTGATACGTAGTTCTGTGACCCTCTTTCTCCCTCTGCATTTATTTCTTTTATAGATTGTAGCTGCTAGAACTCTACTTTCAAGAGGTAGTCTGGATTGGGGGGCATTTAAGACTCACCTACCCCACTTTCCCACCAAATAGGGCCATTGCTGAGCTATAGTGTTCCACATCTTGGGGTGGGAGGGAGTTCTTCCCTGGGGCAGTGATTTCAGCAGGAAAACATGAGTTTAAAACGTTGAATGTTCCCTCTTCCCCCTGACATGGCTCACTTCCTCTTGAAGTTCTAGCCCCCACAGCTGCAGTCTATAGAAGGAAATGTATCTGGGGAAAGGATCGTGGAACTATACTTATTTTATTTATTTTTATTTTTTAATTTTAATTTTATTTCTATAACGCCCTTCCATATGGCTCAGGGGGGTGAGTGCCATCCTAAGCAGAATCCATGGAAGTTGATTCTGCTTAGGAAGGCCCTGTTTGTGCATTTTCCTAAATGTTAGGATTTTTAAATGTAATTCTTATGCCAGGAAAAAAGAATGTGGCAAACTCCTACAGGAGTTATCTTTCTAGCTTCTGAACAAGAAGTCAGTGACCCTAGTCCTACTATAATTGTGGGCAACTTGTTACACAGGGCTAGTGACGCCCATAAATGGGGCCCATCATATGTCAAAATACATGTCCAGTCATTTCTTTTGTCTATATCAACTGTGTACATTGAACATGGCTTATGTGTTCAAATATCCATTGTTGGGCTAGACCTGGTTTCCTAGAAAATTCTTTCTTATAAGCATGTTTAAAAATTATTTTGAGGCTTCTCATGACTGGTCACCTCGGAGCATTGTACAATTCACACAAAAACCAAGATATATAAATTATCATTAGAAGCAATACTAAAACTTTAAAATTATATAATTTTAAAAACCTGCCAGCTCATAGGGGGGCCTGGATCTGATGTTCTATCAGTTTTTTCCTCTGGCCTCAACTGTAAGCTTTGCAGAAGAGCTATGTCTTGCAGGCTCTGCAAAACTACTAGCGCACTCAAAAATATAATTTGGAGTATCCTGGCTTTTCTTATTATTTTCATTATCTTTTCTCGGATACTCATTGTGCAGTGAATTAGGGTTAATTGTTAGGAGAGCCCGCCTAAGTAGGTATGTGCAGAAATAAACCCCATTTTATCCAATGAGGCTTTCTCCCAGGATAGAATTTTCTGGACTCTGTTCTTCAGCCTGTAACAAGCAGTTCCATTATACCAGAATAAGACCGATTATGCAGTCAGCTGGGTGCGCCGGGCCACAGCCGTGTACACATGGGGGACAAAATCCCCTGGCGCACATCGCCTACCCCGGAAGCATGCACAACTCTGGGGTGGAAACAGTGATCAGTTCAGCTGGAGAAAATGGCTACTTTGGTGGATGGACTCTGTGGTATTATACCCCACTGCATTCCCTCCCCAAACCTTGCCCTCTTCAGGCTCCAAACCCCAAATGTCCAGGTATTTCAGCTGAAGTGACTGATAACTGGGAAGAGTTAAGCATTGTTTTCCATAAGAAATTCACTTATAAGACAAAAACGGCAAAAATCACGTTAGAAGAAAAAGAGCAGAAATCTTTGTGAGATAAACCTAAATTCCTCATGGGTACTGCACCCTAGTCAAGAGCTACACCAGTACATTGCCGGGCAGGAAAGGGAAACTGCTCCTAGGGCAATAAAGCAAGAATAAAGATTCCTGCCATCTTTAAAAAGAAAAACTCCTGTCTGATCACGGCATCTTGGATCACACCCAAAGCTTGGAGCTCACTGCACTGTGACTTGTACAGGCTGGATCATGAGTAGAACTCCTCCCATCTATAGGACTCTAACTTGTTAGTTAATGAACCTTTTTGACATTTTCTTGGGTTCTGAATGTCCTTTGCATTGTTTAATTAAATGGTATTAGAATCTCTGAAACCTTGGGTGTGAACCATACCTTACATTATGGAACCTGGTGATTGGGACAGAAAGAGATATGGATATGGCAGATCCAATTCAAATCCTTTCTCTGTTATGGAAGCTTGCTAGATTACCTTGGGCCAGTCTCATACTCTCCTCAGAACCTACCTCACAGAGTGGGGACAAAATGAGCAATGATCTGGAGAAAAAGGTGGGGCATAAATGAAGAAAATTAAGAAAAAGTACTGAAAATGTTACCAGCAGACAACTATTCATCATTAGTGGGATACTACTGCGGAAATTATTGTATACCCAGAGCTTGAACTTGCAATCTGTTGGTGGAAGGGGCTGATGGCCTCAGGTCTTCCCTTCTGCCCAACAGCCATTCCTGACCCTTCTTTGAGTGGATGCCACTGGCTGGAGAAAGCATTTCACCCCCTTTCATTTCCCAGCTTGTGTGAGTATTAGTCCATGCAGGTCCTGTAACTGAGGGAATAAACATTGCTGGGTTTGAGAATGCGTGCTGGGGGGCAGTAGTCCCCAACCTCCGGGCCACGGCCCAGTGCCGGGCTGTGGCTCCCTCTCCCCGACCCCCCCCCCCGGCAGTGAGAAGCTTGCCAGGCCATGAGCAAATCGGCCGCTGAAGCGGCAGTGCCGCACGTGCGTGTTTGTGCCGGGGCTGCTGCGCGTGCGCGGGGCCCCGGGTCGCCCTCTCCCCACACCCCGGCGCAGCAGTCCGCGGCCTGCAAAAGGTTGCAGACCGCTGCTGTGGGGAACAAGAGAACCAGGAAGACAAGACAGTCTTTTGTGGACCTCACAAGGCTCTAATGCTTTCTTCAACCCCAGATCTTAACTCACATGTGTATGAAAAAAGCAAATGGCTACACAAATACATGTGAGGGTTTCCATGATATTTTGCATGTAACTATAGGAATTATTTAGGAATAAGCTCCAATCTGGACAGTACGTGTGTTCACAAGAAAGTATACCCATTGGATTGCCAGAATTGGTCTGCATTCTCTCACTCTCTTACCCTTAGCTCTCCCAATAGTAGCACAGGCACACTTGGGCTATTGTATGACTTTACAGAGATAAAGAGCCTCTTGTGGCGCAGAGTGGTAAGGCAGCCGTCTGAAAGCTTTGCCCATGAGGCTGGGAGTTCAATCCCAGCAGCTGGCTCAAGGCACTGGCAAACCACCCCATATTGAGTCTGCCATGAAAACGCTAGAGGGCGTCACCCCAAGGGTCAGACATGACCTGGTGCTTGTACAGGGGATACCTTTACCTTTACCTTTACAGAGATAATGAAAGTGAAGCTCTTTAAGCATTTAGGGGGGAGGGGATGGAAACACTAAACGTTAAATCAATAGAATCAGTGGTAGACACAGACACCAGGAGTGATTTGAGCTCTTTATTAAGACCACAGCAAGAAGTACTGAACTGAACCAAACCGACAACCCTCTTGATGTTGTTGTTAGGTGCGAAGTCGTGTCCGACCCATCGCGACCCCATGGACAATGATCCTCCAGGACTTCCTGTCCTCTACCATTCCCCGGAGTCCATTTAAGTTTGCACCTACTGCTTCAGTGGCTCCATCCAGCCACCTCATTCTCTGTCGTCCCCTTCTTCTTTTACCCTCAATCACTCCCAGCATTAGGTTCTTCTCCAGGGAGTCCTTCCTTCTCATGAGGTGGCCTCTTGATGTACACAAGCAAACAATGGATCTTCCCGCCAGTGCCTGCTGTTGGTCGGTTTCAGTTTAAACTGACTGTATCCAGCAGACAGGATCTAGCTGCACATTGGTCAGTGACATTGTAAACTACGATCCTGCCTTGAAGCTCAAGCTCAGTTCTCAGCATGTCTTGCAGACACAGCACATATATTGTTAAAATAATTACAAACACTTTTGTCTGTCTGTCTTGCAGGTTACTCTGGAGATGCTTTTGTTGCTGAAACCAGCAAGAGCAAAATCTCACCCCTTGGCAAACTATCACTATGCTGGTAAGTTCCTTATCAGCTGGGTTAAGAAGTGCATGGGCCTGGGTTTCTAGGTGAGAATGTGGAAAGAATGCAGCTGCCAAGTGCCGGTAGCAGAACTGCAGAGAGGGGAGAAAATGGGGCTCCTTTGCCACTCACAACTGTGTTTTTCTCTTTCTAGTCACAAGAGACAGCCTGGCATCATTTTGAATTATGAAACATTTTTCTGCCTTTTGAATATAAGGCCCACTTCTAAACCGCCTCTTCTACACATACCCAATCCCACACTGTCTGTTGTGCCCCTGGTGAATATGTGCAGACCTGTGCCCTCTTTCCTGTGTACTGTCTATCTTTACAAAGGCTGCAGTCCTCTTCTTTCCTTGTCACAAGTGTTATCTGTACCCTTCCACCCAAGCACCTCACACCTGGACTTTTCCTTGAGGACAAGTGCAGTGCAGTGTAAAAACCTGATGGTTACGGAGGAAAGCTTTGCTTGCCTTGGGATCCTTTCTCTCCTTGGACCTTGTACTCAAGTTGCCCTGGGCTTCATTTGAGACTATAGCATGTAGACAGTCCAAGAGATTTTCAGTGATCTCAGCAAGGCCGTACAGAAAAGTCTTCCAGAGATTGGCTAATAGTCTAGTTGGTGTGAGTTAATAAAGTGGTTAATAAAGTTAATAAACTAGATTACGTTCTTTCTCATTTCTTTTCCCAGGTTCTGACAAGTGGACCCCCCTTGAAAGAAAACTGTTTAATAAAGCCCTGTCCACATACAGCAAAGACTTCATCTTGGTACAGAAAATGGTAAACTGATTTTGTATTTTTTTGTTCTGCCATTTCTGAACTTTTGGTTTTCAGTTACTTTCATTCAACAACCCAATTTAACAGTAGGTCCCTGAGACAATGTCCAGGAACTCCTAGCTTCAAGAAGAATTTCATGCATTAGAATCTGAGAAATCCCATCATTTTTTTGGGTGGGGGGGATATGTCAAGCACATTGAATGTTAATTTGATGCTGAAGCTAGAATGAAAAAAATCTTTGGTGAGAGAGAGAGAATGTAAAATAGGAGCTGTGCAGCATGTTGAACCTGAATTAAGACCGGTTTAGATCACTGGCTCATTTGGTGACCCTGGGCCAGCTTATTCTCCATCAGCATTACCTACTTCATACGGGGATGTTTGAGGATGTGTGAGGATAAAGCAGGATAACTCCAGTAACATCCAGAGAGCCATGGAAGAGAAGGACAATACTCTGTGTCTAATTTTACAGTAACATACAAACCACAATTTAAACCAGTTGTTACCGACTCTTGTCGACTCTGTGGGCCCTTTGGGATCCTGAGAAGTGTGTGTAGATGGTTGCCATGAGAGGTGATGGGACCAATCACAAAATATTGAGAAGTTGCAATCCAGAAATTCTCCTGTGATACAGGCAGCTGTTATTTGAATAGTTGGTGATGCTTCCTTAGCTCTTTTGAAGTATCTTCAAGGCCATACGTGGCCTGGGCCCAGTGTACCTAAGAGACCGACTCCCTGCCTATACTCCCAAAAGAGCCTTACACTCCACCACCTCCAACTGGCTGGTGATCCCTGGCCTCAACAAGGGCCAGAGCATTCTCTGTTTTGGCCCCCACCTGGTGGAATGAGCTCCCTGAAGAGATCAGGGCTCTGCCCGAACTTCCTTAAATTCACAGGGCCTGCAAAAGGGAGCTCCTCCATCAGGAATTTGCTTGAGGCTGACCGACTCATCAACATCTGCTGGTCCCCCCACCTCAGACACCCCTCCCATGTCTGAATAATCTGACTTACCTAAGGGTTCTTTCAAGTTACCATTTCTGTTGAAATATTGTTCTAATTGATATGTTATGTTATGATTGTTATATTGTTATGATGTTCTATGTAACTACCCTATGACATTCTATGTAAACCACCCAGAACCGTATGGAAGAGGTGGTATAAAAATATAAATAAACTCCTGCTCTAGTGAGGTCGAGTAAAGCTAGGGTTGCCTTTTTTGCATTGGGGAGGAGGTCACTCGGGATCAGTAGTTTAGACATTTGATCTTTACTCCAACCTTAGAGGCAAGTAACTTGGTGCTGTTTGTCACAAGCAGTGGGTGACTAATGTTTCTGTTCTGTGTCCTTGAGCATTGAATACTAAAGAATAGACTTGTAGTAACATTTGAATTACTGTTAAACTACAGATAAAGTCTAAGACTGTGGCACAATGTGTGGAATATTATTACACGTGGAAGAAAATCATGCATTTGGGAAGGAAGCACAGAACACGCCAAGTGGAAATAAAAGAAGAATGCCTGGTAAGCATCAGGAGAGGAGTTGGAAACCTCCAGATTATGCTTTGTATGTGTGAAAGTATTATAAGTTGTAGCAAGGAGGGTTCTGTTATACACAAGTTATTTTACTTTTCTGCACCTGTACTCTAGATCAGTCTTCCCCAATCCCCGGGCAGCGGACCAGTACCAGGCCATGGAGCCCTCAGCACTGGGCCCCGGTGGGGGGGGGGAGGCGCCTCATCTTTGGTCTCCCGTCCCTCATGAGGCTTGTCTCATGCCTCCTTCTGTGTTCCTGGCCAAAATATTTTAACCCAGGTTTTTAACTGAGGAGGTCCATCTTTTTAAACTGTTTTTTAGCAGTCTATGCCCTAGCTTGTTTTTATTGGCAAGCATTATTAGTAACTTTATTTTTGCTTTAATGATCTTATTTAATTCTTTGTATTTTGTTAGCCACATCAACCAACAGACATAGAATATGCATTCTCTAACTGTAGTATGGAAGTCATAGGATTTTTATTTGGGAGTCTGCTTATAGATTTCCAAGGTGCGAACGCAGTTTGGAGGTAGACGTGTAGATTCAATTCACAGCAGAGACCCATGTTGACCTCTCTCTTCAAGGGTAAGGTGTACAGTGACAAGGGCTTGCATCAGTCAAAGCTCTGTTCTTGTATAAGGAAGCTCACCCACGTTTTCTTCGATCATTTTTGCATGCCTTAAAATCCAAATGTTTTTCAGACGAGTGGAGAAGAAGAGGACTTAGAGGATGAAGAGCAAGTGGAGGAAGACAGAAAATCTATAAAAGAAGAGGAAACTGAACATCAGAATTCTCCTGACCCACCACCGATTGCTCTTGGTGCACCCATTAACCTTCCATCCCTGCAGAGCCTCACCATTCCTGTGACTTCTTTTACCTGTGAAATGCCAGACTGTGGAGCGGTAGGTGAATTACATAACATATAAATAAACAGAAAATTGTGTTCATGGACACATCTGAGTAGTGTACATTCTTTGGCTGCTGTGTTCATGTACAGAAATTGGTGCTGGATACAGAATTTAGCTTTCTTCAGAAAGTAGGATTTTTCTATAATAACAGTTGTAGTGAGAGCAGAGTTGGGTAGATGCTGAGATGCTGAGAAGCAGAAGGAAAGTGAAATACTGGACAAGATTTTCCTCGTTCCCAAGAGTGTGTCTTGCGGGGGACTCGTACTTCTTTCAGATACAAACGCAAATAATGGTGTTTCGCTCCATGAATGAGCCTGCGGGATTCTTAGGCTTGAATCTTCTCTCTGTCATCCTTTCATGTAGAGCCATCTATCTAGCTATTTCAAATCGTAGCACAACAGCTGGCAAACTACAGTTTGTGCTTTTCCTGCAAATCATGGTTTCAAACTCTGAAAAAACCACAGTATGGCATCCTGGTTTGTAGATTCAGTGTAAACCATAGTTGTCAGTTCAAATGTAGTATAGCTGAAATTGGTTACATATGCGAGGACAAGCAAGCAGAGCAATATGCAGTGTGGGAGAAAAGGTCTCTGTTCTGCAGGAAATGAGGAATAACACACAGCCAGCTCAGATTCTAAACTGCTAGACCCTAATGAAGCATTCACTCTCAAGCCTCATTCCAGTTCCAACAGCATGAGCAAATGGAGAGAGACCACTTGAATGCTGTTTGTTATAGATCTAGATTAAAATGGGTAGCAGTGTTGGTCTGAAGTAGCACATTAAAGTAGCACAATAAAATCAGAGTCCAGTAGCACCTTGGAAGATCATAGTCTGACGAAGAGTGCTTGCACTCGAAAGCTCATGCCCTGAATAAATCTTGATTGGTCTTAAAGGTGCTACTGGACTCTGATTCTATTGTTATAGATCTGTTATGTTTTGTTGCCTGTTAGCACTGTTAACTCCTTGTCCACAGGTAACATCCCTGTGCAGCCAGGTACTACAGGCAGAATACAAAGTTTATGGTTAGAAACAGGGTGCTTGTCCACATTGAGCTGACACTGCAGGGCTTTTGCGGTTTCAAACAAAGAGAAGGGGGAAATCAAAATTGTTCTGATTACTTGACTATTTACTCTTCTGTTGTATTTTTGTCACTAAGAGCCATTTGGTGGTGGTGGTATTGGGTTTGTTTTTTGGCCCTGTAGATGTTCAGCTCCAGACAAGCCCTGAATGGCCATGCTCGCATTCATGGCGGTACAAACCCTGTGGTGAAAACTCGCTTTGGAGGTTCCAGCACCAAGCAGAAACCAAATTCCCAGCACGAGTACTGCTCTGTCAAAAACTCTCCAGCTCACAGTACAACAAGTGGCGAGACTGATCCCCCTACAGTTTTCCCTTGTAAAGAATGCGGCAAGTGAGTACTTTGCATGTTGTGTATGTAGCATGTTGCTTTCTATTTTGAAAAAAACTTCATGGGGATACAAATCATCAATGAGGTACAGAAGCAACTATATTGAGTAGGACTCTATAACTGTACCATGTAAATACTGGAGAAGTTATCATGTATGTCAGGGGTAGTCAAACTGCGGCCCTCCAGATGTCTATAAAATCTATAAAATATATAGCATTCGCTGGCAGGGGCTCCTGGGAATTGTAGTCCATGGACATCTGGAGGGCCGCAGTTTGACTACCCCTGATGTATGTATTGTCTGAGGGAATTGCATTGGCTAAATGGGAAGCAGAGCCACTGACATTCACCACACTTTAGATATTCACTGCATGTGTGCATGTTTCCTAATGAGCTGAAACCCTCTGAAACATGCTTTTATCCCTCCCCCTCCCAATCTTCTCTAGGATGTTTTTCAAAATCAAAAGTCGCAATGCTCACATGAAAACACACCGGCAACAGGAAGAGCAACAAAGACAGAAAGCTCAGAAGGCTGCCGTCGCAGCTGAAATGGCAGCTACTATTGCAAGGACTACAGGGCCAGCTGGGCATGCGTTGATTCCCATGGATCACTTGGACTTGATAAAGCAGGTGGAACAGGTGGAGGAGCTCGACAGTGATGTCGTTCAAGAACTGGGAGAGGTCATTGACAGCGCTGAAGGAATAGACCCTGATCTCTTACTAGATGAAGAAGACCCTGAATTGCTCCAAGATGACATTGAGCTGTAGAAGAAATGAGCTGGTCTGTAAAATTACAGGCTCTCATCGAAATTAGTTCCTCCTTCAGGAGGACCGAGGTTGACTTCCTTCTTATTTTAAACTATTTGAGTAGTTCAGTGCTTTTTTATCTAGGATTGGAACAATTTTGAGTGGTGTTCTTATTTGGGTGCGGATAGTAAATTAGGTTTCGCTTTGGAAGTTGAAAAAGGATTAAATTTGTTCCCGTTTTCAGAGGTGTTTAGTTTGAATACCTTGGTAACCAAATGTACAAAGATGTTCCTTATCCATTTCCTTTCTGACTTTTCCCCCATGAAAACTCCCAAATTCCTTTAAACTCCTCAGCTTTCCCCATGTTCTCATGCACCCTGCCTCCCCAGAGGAGGAGTTTTAGAATTTTAAAAATGTGTTTCATTTTGTGCCTTTTTCCAGATCCAAAAACATCTGCTACAATTCTTATGTCAAATGCGTTCAAATGTCAAATAATGGACCATTGACCACTTCTGCCATAACTACAGAACTGACGTGGAAATGACTGGGGGGGGGGCTCTTGATAAAACAGATTGAGCAGAATTGATGCAACCCCCATTGCCTTTCTGCTAAAGAAGCAATCTGGGGCCAGTGCAGCAGGTGAGACTGAAATCACCCCTAGCATAGAAGGCTGTGTGCCAAGTGAATGTTTTCAAGGCATCTTCATATATGCTGTAACCAGGTGTGGGACTGCTTTTGAATTTCCTCCTGGACATGTGAACTTAGTGGGTTATTCCCCTTGCTTTGCTTGGATGTGAAAGAGTAGTGATCATCCATGGGAGGGGGAAACAAGTGAAAATAGCTGGATTAATCTAATGTTTTACTGAATCTTAAAGCTTTATGTGGCAGTTTATTTCTTTGCAGAAGTTTCTTTTTATATTATGCATTTCAGAACTTTCATTTTAATAGGGGGTCAGAAGGGACAGTGTAAGTGAATTCTGAGTCTGAAGAAAAATGGCTGTTTGACCTTCACTTTAAAGGAGCTGCTGAAATAAATCTTCCACACACACATACTGAAGAATATTGGATAGAATGTGTGTTAGTGATTTAGAATGCACTAAAACACCATTAATAAACTGCATTGTTAGAAAAGTTGTCCTTCGGCATTGAGGAGGAGATGCTTCTTTTATGCTGATATCAATACTGAAGCACTCTCCCAAGGACAGAGCATGTATTCTCCCACAGACAAAAGAAAGGTGGGAGGAGGATGTCTACCATGAGGTAAAACAATGATAACTAATGGGATTCTGTGCTACATTTCTCAGTTTGTAATTTGCAGTACACAGAAACTGGCAAGTCTCTGATTAGAAAAGTGTCAAATTACTTTGTGATAGCAGCTTCTTTGTGTGGAAGGTGGGGCTGTAGTGTGCTATTCTGCTCCTTCATGTACATTAAGGCACAAACCATATACCAAACAGAGTAACCTCTGTACCCTCACAGTTCTGCTTGAACATTGGAACCTATGGATTTTCAGATCATGGCCAAAGAACTTTAAAAGCTGCCATTTATAAAAGTGTGTGTACATTTTAAATGGTTTGTAAGGTTAAGTATGATTTTCCTAACAGTAAGTTTTTCTTCCTGAAGATACTCTGTAACAAACCATAGACTTGATTTTGGGAAGTTGGAGACAAAATTGAATGTGAGAGCTGGGGCCAGGGAGTCTTTTATATCCCCAGCTGTGAGCTCCTTTAAACAGAATGCAACATAACAAGTGTTCATCATGTTTCATTTCCACTAGTAATGCTAAAATTCAGTTTTTTGAAAAATCACTATTTGTTATTTTTCCTTTTTTTATTGCTATTTCTAATAGTTTGTAAATTTGCAAATTAAGTCCAAAGAAAATTGTGATTCTGGTCCTTTCCCCCCCTGGTTTTGCCCTATTCATTTGTGTTAAATAATAACTGAATTCTAAAACTTTTTTGTGAAAGGTAAACATTTTGCAGCCACCTTATCCCAAACAATTGAAGGGGAAATTAAAAATCACTTTCGTCCCACTCTTTGTTCTTGGCCACATTATCAGCACGTTCCCCTTTATGAATGACTGGGTTTTTCAGCTTGTAGCTATTTTCCTTCACAAGACAGCAGTGGGATTATTCTCCAGACATGATTCTCTGGGTCATGGGCACCATTTACAAATGTACAAAGTACAAAATATCTTGAGTACATATTTTTCCCTAAGACCCAGGATAAATATACTACACAAATTCCTAGATAAAAATAATAGTGATAGGGGATGTTTCTGAGCAAAACCAAACTGCTGCACAAATTCTAAAATTCCCATTCAGGTACAAATGTTGTGCCAGCTATGAGTGGTACTAGTGAGAGGTGTCACAAAATTAGAGTTGGTTTGAGACAACTGAAACATGAACATGGTTGCATCTGAGAATAAAAACAAAAACATTTGACCAGGTAGATTCCCACTTCTTCTGGTCTGTGGCTGGGGGGGGGAGTGCTGATGTGTGCATACCAATGGTTGTACGTTGACTTCCATTGGGAACATGCCAGCTCAGACATTAGATTTCTGGATAACTATGTTCCCCAGGAATGACACTAAGTTAAAATGTTGCTTCCTCTGTGTGGCTGTTTCATTGGAGAAGACATTATGGCACAGAAATGATCCTGAACACTGAAGTGGCTTGGGAATGACATCTAAAAATATTTTATATATGCAGAGGGGTTACTAGTCTCACTTTTCCCCAAGATGCTTCAAGAAGCTACCTCCTTATCAAGGAGTGGGGTTTGAATGTGCTGTATCATTGCATCTGACAGAGTAAACATGAGCAATTGCTGTTCTGTTGACACCAACCACTCTTTACCATCAATGCACTTGACAAGGAAGGTTCAGGAGAAATAATAGTTCTTGTGCCCTGTGGAACTCTACCAAGTACTTGATTGGGAAAGATGCCCTGCAGACACATTCTTACATCATCATTTCTTGTTGCCGGGAGTGAGCTAATGCAGTTGGATTGTGCACTGTTTGAAAGCATCCCTGCTTTTGTATTAAACATTTGCTGGCAGATGAAATCTGCATAGTTGTGATGATTGCCCATCTGTTGTATATCTCAGAATATTCTTCAGCAATTCTTCCTTTCAGTCAATCCTCTCTGCAGTTCTGAAGGACAACTTTTATAAGATCCACATAATCTTCTGAGATATTTCTTTTTTCTTCTATTTGAGAGGCCAAAATTTGGTGCGGTTTTGCAAGCCACCAGCTAGCATAATACTATGTCCTTTCACAGGCAAGGCCTATGGCTTCTCTTTGGTGAATAATTCAGGGAGGAAGGACTTGAGACACATGGGCGCCCATCTTATCTGCAGCATTCTAATTTCTCAAGTTCCTTTGTGGAAAGATTGCTGCAGTTGGGGGGGGGGGGAAATGTAGAAACATACCCAGAGAGTGCCATATCCTGCCTCAGTGTTGGAATGTAGGCCCAAACATCCCTCTCGACATATGCTTGTAAGTCCATGCCAGAACTGTAGGATATAACAAAATATTTATGGCATAAGAACTTGCCTACAAATTGTACTCACCATATGAAAAGACAGGCTGTTGAGAACTCTGAATGCACCCTGTTGATAGTAGGCAGTCATGTGATTTTATGCCATTGACCACCTTAGATAGAAGAAGGCTGTAATCTCAGCAATATCAACTTTTTCATAGTACAAATCAACACAAATCAATTTAAGTAGTTTTCCATGCCCTAGAGCGAACAGATCTGTTTACCAATAAACAATATTAGCATGCTGCTAAAAGAAAGATTATCCAGACCAAATGTCTCTCTCACATTTACCTTAGCAGATTTTTCTCAGAAAATAACCCAAGTAACCAAGACACACACACAAAAGCAGGGCTCCTCATCTGTCTTCCTCATGTGTGGATTTGAACCTGTAATATGTTGTCCTTCCATTATGGTAGATGGTATTGGTATTGGATATTTTGGATTCATAAATGTACAGTCAATATTGTTAAGGAGTACCTTTACCTTAGATTGGAAAGTATTATGGGGTATATCACCACTGCTTGCCTGAAGCCCAAGTCCTTCTTGTCCTTTGCTCAACAGATAAATATGGTAGAGTGCATCATATGCATACATAAACACAGGTTAAATAAAAGGATAATCCCCAAATACATATTTTACAGGTTACTAAATAGAAATAAAAACAGGTCTTAAAATAACCAGAGATTCTCAAAACTAATCCTTGAACATCTGTTGATGCTTGTTAAAACTTCATTCTCAGTTTTGGTATTCATAATGTTGCAGTGATGTATTTCATTTAAATGATTTATATTTTGTCAGAAAACTTGGGGTTTTTTTTTTCCTACGGTTCTCATGTTTGTTGCATTAGGACTTCATTAGTGAAGAAATGGAAATTGTACATAGCAAAAGAAAATATATTTTATGGAGAAATCTTATTTTCAATTATATTTAACTGCTGTTATATTGTTACAGAAAATGTATAAATAGTTTTGGAATTGTAGTGTAGTTTGAAAATGTTCTTTGAGGGGAAAACAAATGTTTTAATTTAGTTGCTTTTATTTTTTTAATAAACCTTTACTTATTAATGCTTTATTGCACCTGAGTTGCATGTGGTTTAACTTCAGGATGTAAATTTATTCAGGTTTGCACTAAAATTCATCATTTCATAATATAGCATAATTCTTTCCCCCCTTTTTCTGGCATGCATCCTATCTGGTACATAACAAACAGCACTTTGTATAGGTTATTTCAGCTTTTTCTGATATTGACAGATAAATGTATTTGTAAAATTAAAGGGAATCTATGTAAAAGTCTGCCAAAAAGGACAGTATTTTATACTTTTGATAAGATATAGTTTGTTATTTTTTGTTCATGTGATGAAAAATTCTTTTAAATAAATTAATCTGCATTTAATGTGTGTGGAGGGATTTCCACCCCCCTTTAAAGTAAGATATCTGTCCAAATAAGATACCTGAGCAAACTCATTTTTCATTGACACTGGCCATTAATGAATCTGTGAGGGAAAGAAGTTCCAATCACTCATTAGGTGCCATTAGCCTGCACCCATTCACAAAGCTACTTTATTTATTTAAACCAGAAGCTTGTGAGAGAAGCAATTCAAGTTTAATATGGCTGATTCTCTCATAAATGGGGGGAAAATTAGTCTGTTTATTCATTAAATGTTATGATCCTGCCTATAGCAAGTTGCAGCTGCAACAAATAATGTACACTGTGACAGACCCACACAGATAAGAGCACAATCGGAGCTATACAGCAGTGGTCCCCAACCTGCGCCTTGGCGCCGGGCCGCGGCTTCTTCCCTCCCCGCCCAAAGCAAGAAGCTCGCCAGGCCGCGAGCAAATCGGCCGTCGAAGCGGCCGATTAGCTTGCGGCCCGGCAAGCTTCTTTTTTCGGGCGGGGGAGGGAAGAGAAGCTTGTCGAGCCGCAAGCTAATCGGCCGCTTTGGCGGCCGATTTGCTGGCGGCCCGGAGGGCATGGCGGCGGCGCAAACGCGCGTGCGCGGACTACAGCAGACGCATGTTTGCGCCCCTGCCAGGCCGCCCTCTCCCCACTCACCGGAGCAGCGGTCCGTGGCAGCCGAAAGGTTGCGGACCGCTGCTATACAGGACCTAGGAATCCCTAGCAGGAGGGGGTACTCCTGAAGCAGAAGGGGAATGGCCTTGGCGGGTTCAAAGGGCAGTCAGAGAGAGAGAGAGAGAGATGCTATTGGAAAGTGAAATCTGAGGCGGAGGTTTGGTGGAAGAAAGATCCTCTGGTGTCAGGATTGTAGAATCTCTGTCATAAATTAGCCTGAGTTCCTCCATGTCAGTTATACTGCTTAATTGAACCTGGCGCCTGCTAGCCCCGGCCTTGTAGTTTGTAGCAATAAAATAGAATAGTGATGTTATTCTAACCTTATCTTGTTATGGGCACACAGGGTTGTTGTCAATTCTCTCAAGGATGGGAGTTTGGAATCCTGTTGTTGTTTCACATATGTCTTTTCTCACTAACCCCCCTCCTTGGGAACTGTCAAGTTTTGGGCGGGAGAAATGTATTGATAAGCTGAGGCAAATCTGGCTTCGAGTCAGATTTGACTTTCAGTCCAATGCGTATAGTGCTAATCAATAAAACTATTTTCTTTTGAATAAGTTTTGTTGTGAGTTTCCTGTGCGTCTGACATCAAGTCAAATCTCACAACTCCTTTCACCTGCAAAATGCAGGGCGAGGGACATACTTTTTCTGAGCAGGGAGAGGGCCTGGATTGGGACCTCTCCCAGGGCGACGGCGCGAGTGCCGGCCCGCACAGCTCGGGCATGATGCGGGCAATCTCGGGGACAACCCCGGGGCCCGAGGAATTTTTGGAACGACACGTCACCCAGCGCAGGCGATTGTCAAAATACGACCGCCCTACTGGGGATGAGAGGTGGCCGGAGCACCTGGGACTGCCTAGCTACGCGCTGGAGCCTGTGGGTGAGACACAGGACTTGCAGTACAAGCTGGACAGGGTGACTAACTGGCTGCAGGATCTTTCGGGTCGGTTGGATCCGGAGGAGAAGCGCCGAACGCAACGCCTGCTGAAGGAAGTGCGTGGTGGTGGTGCGCACGATACCAGCCTGCGACGAGTGAGTGGTGGGCTTGCACTGCGGGAGCACGGCATGGCGGACACGCAAGCGGCAGCGGATGCTGAGGCGTTGGCCAGGGCCAGGGCGCAGCTGGAAATCGAGGCGGAGGCAGAGGCTCGAGCGAGAGAGCAACGCGAACAAGAAGGCGAGGGCGAGGAGCGAGAGGACGAAGGCGGCGCGGGCGGCGATGGAGCCGGAGGAGACGGCGCGGACGGAGGCGAGGACGCAGCGGCGGCGGCAGCGGCGGCGGCGGCGGCGGACGTTGCGGGAGCCGAGGCGGCGGCGGCAGCAGCGGCGCGCGAAGCGGCGCGAGCGGCAGCGCGAGCAGCGGAGGCAGCCCGGGTGGCGGAACGAGCAAGAGTGGCAGCGGGGAGAGGACGAGGCATCGGCCGCGGTGCAAGACCCCCAGCACCGGCCCCGGCACCGGCGGATTGGGGCCCGGGGCGCCTACCAGCCCACCTCCGGGGTGTAGAGATGCGGAGCACCTATAAATTCAAGGCTAAGTTTTCCGGAGACCCCTCCGATTTTCCTACGTTTCTGGTGCACCTCCAGGCCTACATGATGGAAATGGGGTTCACTTTCCAGGATGATGCTGAGAAAGTGCGTTTCGTGGGCCAAGCCCTAGAAGGCAAAGCAGCCAAGTGGTTTGTGGACTTGTACCGCTATCACCCCCAAGCCATTCGTGACTACAACCATTTCATGAGAGCCCTGCGCCAGATGTACGTGGAACCGTTCGAGCGAGAGACCGCGGAGAAGAAACTCAGGGCTCACCGACAAGGGAAGTTGTCAGTGGTCGAGTACGCCAGGGAGTTTAAAGAGCTGGCTTCCTCGGTGCCGGACTGGACGGAGCCCCAACGTGTGCTGTCGTTTGTGGGGGGCCTCAATCCTACTCTGGCAGACAAATGCCTCCTCCTGGAAGACCCGCTTACAGTCGAAGGTTGGGTCCAATTGGCTGGGGAGATGGAAAATCGATTGGAGCGAGCTTCGATGGTGCAAGTCCTGGCAGGCAAAACCGTGGCGAAAACTTCCACCCCGGCGAAAACCAAGCCCCGAGCCAAGTTGGAGCCGTCTGAGCGCACCCGGCGCATGGAAAAAGGGCTGTGCTTGGGTTGTGGCCAAGCGGGGCACTTTCTCGCAAACTGCCCCTCAAAAGCAACAGCGACCCCGAGGGCCGTGAGCAGCGCCCCACCGAAAGCCCAGCCTGCCAAGAAAACCACTCCCAAGAAAAGTGCCAAGTCTCTCCTGGTGCCAGTGGCTGCCGTGCCAGCAGTGGACGACTCGGAGGAGGGAAGCGGGCTGGAGGACGAGGATCAAGCCGAGGAGCAGTCGGGAAACGAGGACGGTCTGCTGTAAAGGCGCCCCGCCAGCAGGCCGCCAACAGGGGCAAACGCGTGGTGAGTGATTCCCCCTTACTACTCCTACCTGCCAAGCTCTCCAACCCCAAGTCGGGGAAAACAGTGGGAGTCCGGTGTATCGTGGACTCAGGGTGCACCCAATCCCTAGTGAGCCCGGCACTGGCCGAGACTTTGGGGGTGGGAAAGGTGCCGCTGAGGGAACCCTTGCCCATCACCCAATTGGATGGGAAATGTGCTCCCGGAGGGGAGGCCACGGCGAAAACGCGCCCAATGGACTTGGACATAAAAAAACATTGGGAGCAAATCCAGCCTTTGGTAGCCCCTCATTCTGCCTTCCCTTGTGTGTTAGGGTTGGATTGGCTGAAGGAACATGACCCCCTAGTGAAGTGGAAAGAAGGGACCGTGGACTTTACCTCTCCCGCCTGCGAGCAGCACGCTCGACCGCGGGATTCCCCACTGACGGGGGTTGTGGCCGCTTTGGGATCGGGGGGAACAGCGCTCCCTCCTGAGTATCGAGACTTTGCTGATGTGTTCGCGGAGGTGGAGTGCAACCAACTGCCCCCCCACCGTAAAACTGACTGTGCCATTGAATTAAAGAAAGGGGAACCACTCCCCAAAGCCAAACTTTATTCCATGAGCCCCCGGGAAATGGCGGAGCTTAGGGAATTTTTGGATAAGAACTTGGCGAGGGGTTTTATTAGACCGGCCACATCTTCATTGGCGGCCCCGGTCCTTTTTGTAAAAAAGAAGGACGGTTCGCTACGTTTGTGTACTGACTACCGTGGGTTGAATGCGGTCTCCACCTGCAATGCCTACCCGCTCCCCTTGATAAAAGACTTGTTGGGCCACTTGGGGAAGGCACGAATTTTTACGAAATTGGATTTGAGGGAAGCCTATTACCGAGTTCGGATCAAGAAGGGGCACGAATATCTAACGGCTTTTAACACCCCCCTGGGGCAATTTGAGTACACCGTAATGCCGTTCGGCCTCGCCGGCGCTCCGGGCGTGTTCATGAATATGATTAATGAAATTATGCATGATTTATTGTACCAAGGGGTGTTGGTTTACATTGATGATATTCTTGTGTATTCTGAGAATGTTGAGAGTCATGCTGATCTGGTACGCGAAGTGCTCAACCGCTTGCGAAAGCACCAATTGTTTGCTAAACTGTCTAAATGTGAGTTCCACCGCGATGCGGTGGAGTTTCTGGGGTTCCGTGTCTCCCAAGCGGGGATTGAGATGGACCCTGGCAAGGTGCGTGACTTGCTGGCTTGGGAACCTCCCCGCACCAGGAGGCAACTGCAAAGTTTCCTAGGGTTCGCTAATTTTTACAGGACTTTCATCCCCAATTTTGCCAAAGTGGCGCTGCCCCTCACTGACTTGTTGAAAACCAAACAAGGGGGAAAAACGGCGAGCCGCCCGGGGACGCCCCTTCTGTGGACTCCCCCCTGTCAAAACGCATTCGACAAACTAAAGTTATTGTTTACGTCCGAACCCGTACTGGCCCATGCTGACCCTTCTAAGCAATTTACTGTACAAGTAGACTCCTCGGACGTAGCAATGGGGGCCGTGATCCTCCAAGAGGGGGAGGACGGAAAGTTACACCCGCTGGCCTATCTGTCAAAGAAATTCTCGGGGGCAGAGCGAAATTGGGCAATTTGGGAAAAAGAGGCGGCTGCAGTAAAATTGGCCCTTTCCACCTGGAGGCATTGGCTAGAAGGATCCGCGATCCCATTTGTAGTCTGGACGGATCATAAAAACCTTCAGGCACTTAAGCAGCCCCGATCGCTTTCCGCCAAGCAAATGAGATGGGCAGAGTTTTTCGCCCGTTTCAACTTCTCCCTAAAGCATCTGCCGGGTAAAATGAACTTTTTGGCAGATGCATTATCACGCCTGCCCCAGTACAACAGCAAACGAGACCCATTGGTGGACACCGTTTTCACCCCCGCCCAACTAGGGATGGCCGCCGTGACGCGCAGCCACGTAAAGACTGGTACGCCCATCCCAGGGGGCTGGGTCCAGAAGGAGATGTCACAAGATCCGGAGTTTTGCTCCCTCCGCCCTGATCTGACTGAGAAGGGGGGGCTCTTTTTTAAGGGCGAGAGACTCTTTGTTCCTGTTGCGGCCAGGGGAAAAGTTTTGAAACTTTGCCACGACGCAAAAACTGCTGGACACTTTGGTTTTGTAAAAACTCTGCACCTAGTCAGGAGACAATATTGGTGGCCGTCCCTGCGCAAAGATGTGGAGAAATATGTGCAGGGATGCCCTATTTGTATTGCCTCAAAACCGGTTGGAGGCAAGAAAAAGGGGCTATTGCAACCACAGCCCACCCCCTCTCGTCCATGGACAGATGTCACTATGGACTTTATTACGGACCTCCCTCCCAGCCATGGGAACACCGTTATATGGGTGGTAGTGGATGCTTTTTCCAAACAGGCTCACTTCATTCCCTGCACGGGGGTGCCTTCAGCACCAAAATTGGCTTCTCTTTTCATTGAACACGTGGTACGTCTGCACGGGATCCCGACACGTGTCCTGACGGATCGGGGCCCCCAGTTCGTTTCTAAGTTTTGGAGGGAACTCCTGAGACTTTTGGGGGTGGAGCAAGCCCTCACTTCAGGCTATCACCCTGAATCAAATGGCCAGACCGAAAGGGTAAACCAAATCCTGGAACAGTACTTACGTTGTTTCATCAATCACCAGCAGGACAATTGGGTCTCTTTATTACCGATGGCTGAATTTGCCTACAACAATGGGGTTCACGCCTCAACTGGGGTATCACCTTTCAAAGTAGTGTATGGGACTGATTTAGCAACAGCCCCCACCTGGGAGCTCCACTCCACTGAGGCTCCTGACATAAATAAATGGGCAGCCACCATCAGTACAGGTTGGCCAGAAATTGTAGCTAGCCTCAAGGAGGCAAAACAAGCCTATAAAGCTCAAGCGGATAAGAAAAGAGTACCTGCACCTGACTGGAAAGTAGGAGACCTGGCCTATTTGTCTACTAAGAACCTGAGGTGCCAACAGAAGTCAAAGAAACTTGGCCCTAAATACGTGGGGCCATTTAAAGTGATAAAACTGATTAATACTGTGACTGTTGAGCTAGCTTTACCAAAGACTTATAGGAATGTGCATCCGGTTTTTCATTCCAGCCTGCTGCGGAGAGCTCCGGTCCCTGACGAGTGGCACCCTCCTCCAGACCAGCCTGTGCCAATTTTCATCGATAAAGACACCCACTATGAAGTCAACCAAATTTTAGACTCTCGTTTGCACAAGGGTCGCCTTCAATATCTGGTCGATTGGAAAGATTTCCCCTCGGGGGACAAAGAGTGGGTGGAGGCAAGGAATGTGAAGGCACCCCGCCTCCTCCGGGCTTTCCATCGAGCATTCCCGGATTGTCCTCGCCCGGTAGATGCCGGCTAGATGGAGGAGTGAAGTTAGTTTTAATGCGGAGGGATGTCAGGATTGTAGAATCTCTGTCATAAATTAGCCTGAGTTCCTCCATGTCAGTTATACTGCTTAATTGAACCTGGCGCCTGCTAGCCCCGGCCTTGTAGTTTGTAGCAATAAAATAGAATAGTGATGTTATTCTAACCTTATCTTGTTATGGGCACACAGGGTTGTTGTCAATTCTCTCAAGGATGGGAGTTTGGAATCCTGTTGTTGTTTCACATATGTCTTTTCTCACTAACCCCCCTCCTTGGGAACTGTCAAGTTTTGGGCGGGAGAAATGTATTGATAAGCTGAGGCAAATCTGGCTTCGAGTCAGATTTGACTTTCAGTCCAATGCGTATAGTGCTAATCAATAAAACTATTTTCTTTTGAATAAGTTTTGTTGTGAGTTTCCTGTGCGTCTGACATCTGGGCCCAACAAGGTGATGTTTCTAATAAAGATGTGGGGAACTGCAGCTGCCACAACACAAGCAAGACTCACAGGTTTAAGGAGAGCCCAAGTCAATGACAGCAGACAGTAAAATCTGAAAGTTCATGCATGGTTCTTGGGCAAATTCTGCACAGGCAGAAAAGGACAGCAGGGCGCTCATATGCATGCAGGCCTAATACATGCGTACACGTGACATCACTGCCAGACTGGTGTTCTCCCAGGTCTGCTGCAGATTGGACCCTCAGTAGCCCCATCCTATGGGAATGTGGAAGAATCCACATTCTTTTTTTTTGTCACAGGGCTATTGAGGGCCCAATCCATGGCAGGCCTGTGTAGACAGGAAGGAGCCGGGCCTGGAAGCAGCCATGGTGCTTTGTGGCATCATGGGGCAGACCAGGGTTTTGGGGGGGTGCATTCTCATGCAATCCCACTTTCCTGCAAAAGAATACACACATACACCGTGCGGCGGAACCTGTTTGCTGTGGCTACATCCCCACGGGGACACATTTCAGCAGTGGACTGCATGCCCTGCTGAAGAAAGCTACAGAGAATGCAGCTCTGCAGCAAAGCATCAGCAGCAACCCGGAGTGCTGCTGCTGCTGCAGAATCAGCCATAGCGAAGCAAGCATACAGTGTGATTTATATGATTTATATGAAATAACAGTCTGCTACAAGGTCTGTGAACTTATTTCTAATCATTTATGTTTGACAGTTAAATAAACCTCTTTTTAACAAATATAGTTTAAACAAGCAAAAGTTCCCTTCTCTGAGACAATAGCATCCAATGATTGGAGTGCAAATATTACATCCAAATACTGAGAAATATATCCTAAATAGTGAAAATGTTGCATGCACCATGTAGAAACTTTTTACATTTATAAATTATTTCAATTAATGCTTGATTTCTTTTTTTTAAGGTACTTTATTTGATTTGTAGACTGGCTAAGCAGGCTTGGAGTAGTTAACAGCCTATAAAATCCAGTTCATATAGTTAAACCTTTAAAAACCAATAAAATTTAAGATAGCAATTTAAAAACTAAAGTGCTCCAAAAATTTCAACTGGTATGGGACTATAATGTCCATCACAGCCCCATTTCAGATCTGACTTCCAGTTTTCAGTGGCAGGAAAGTACAGCGTTCATTACTCTTTGGAGATGTTATCCAGCTAGCAGAAGGCAGCAGAGTTCGGAGCGCAAATTTCCAGAAAATCCATCAGAAGAGAAATCTGAGTTGGCTGAAGCTGGTTATGGGAACACTTTTGTTCTGCAGAAATAATAGCCACACTTGTTTGCTGTAGAAGTCTTATTTGCCTCCATTATGATCTTGTATGTTTGTAAATAAAAATAAATATGATGACACCAAAGATCCTCCAACATTCTGTCATCTGATGAAAACCGAACATATAGTGCTATTACTGGAGACCTCTCAATGCTCATGGAAACAGGGTAAGTACATGTATTGTTATGCACATGCCACTTGGAGGAATGAGAAACTACAGCAACAGTATTTACCAGGGTTGGTTCTATTTGGAGGAGTGAACACTAGAGACTTACATGTTTTGTAACATTTGTTGCATTTATAAACATTAAAGAAGAATGCAAATAGACATTAATCCAGAGCAACAAACCCACTATTCCACATCGGGCCTCCAGGGGAGAAATCTGGCCCACCTGAATGTTCTTTAGCCAGTGTCTACTGTCAATGGCTCTTCTGGAATGGAAAGGGCTCATACTTTTAGACCTGATGGGTTCCTTGGCTAGAGTTGAGGACATATCTAAACCCTTCAAGAAGCATTACCATTCCTTTTGTAATAGACCATGCTTCCCCTACATAACACCGTCTCTAGGCTAGATCAAGTCACAGCAAAGCTTACAAGTTTACAGAAGGATATAAACAAAAGCCTTCATAAACGAATAAGAAAAGGCAGCCCCCTCTTTCTATAATAAACTTAGTTGGTATTTCTAGAGTTGTGAAATGTTGAAGAAAAAATAGATGGAAATGTTTCCCTATTCCCACAGTATTAGAATGTGAGACCCACCAACTATAATTGTCAGCACAGACAAAAGCAAGGACTTCAAACTACAAACAGTTCACAGTCATAAAATACGAGGGTGGGTTTCCACAAATGTTATATAAAGGGGTAAATACACTTCACAGAGGATAGTCTGACAACAGCAATTAACTATTCTCTAACTATAACTTCGATGAGAGAGTATGTCTTTGACCTGGCCCTGGGACCAAAGAGTTAAAGACCAGTTGATTTTATGAGCCTGATGTAATTAACTTATAAAATGGCCATTAATGTCATATGATTTATAAACCCATGTACTAGTCTAGATGAAACTTTGGTCTGAACCAGCAAGTTTAATATATTAATCCTTTTGCAGAGGTATCAAAGTGAAATGAGCCATTGTTGCTGTAGTGCAGACACTAATTTTATGTCACACTATTGGCTATAGTCAAACCAAATGTAAGAATTTGAGCACTTCAAAAATTATTTGTCCAGAGTCAATAATTGAAGGAAAGCAATGAGCGTACCCCACAGGCAACAAGGTTCCCTTTCATTCCACCATCTACTATCTTGAAAAGTTTTGGCACAAGCAGTCAAATTCTTACTTTTCGGGTTGCTTCCTGTATTTTTTGTATTACAACCATGAGGTGAAGGCAAGAGTCTGTATCTTGGGTGCCATTTGAAATCACGATATAAGCAAAAATCATTTTTTCTTGAGTGGTGATAAACGTGTCTTTCTTTAAAGTCCGGTTTTGAATGGTCCATATGATGAAAGAGGGAAACTCTAATCTACAACACGGTACTATTATAATAAGTTTTCAATACTTGAGAAATATTAACATAGTAACGCTTACATAAGAAGAGTTAGTTTTTATATCCCGCTTTGGTGCAGTGGTTAGGAGTGCGGACTTCTAATCTGGCATGCCAGGTTCGATTCTGCACTCCCCCACATGCAGCCAGCTGGGTGACCTTGGGCTCGCCACAGCACTGATAAAGCTGTTCTGACCGAGCAGTGATATCAGGGCTCTCTCAGCCTCACCACCTCACAGGGTGTCTGTTGTGGGGGGAGGAAAGGGAAGCCACTTTGAGCCTACTTCGGGTAGAGAAAAGCAACATATAGAACTCCTCTTCTCTTCTGCTTCTTACCCGAAGGAATCCCAAAGCTGCTGCCAAGCCCCTTTCCCTTCCTCACGCCACAAGAGATACCCGGTGAAGTGGGTGGGGTTGAGAGAGCTCTGAGGGAATCGCTCTGCAAGAACAGCTCTACCAACTGTGACTAGCCCAGCCCGATAAAGTATATCAGCATCATAATCTCTATGCTGCAAGTAGTGGGCAGTGAGAGGGCTTGAGAGTTTGCAGCTCAGTCGCCCCTTGAACTGGCGATTTGCTGGAAGGCGAGCAGTTATGGCGATCACGGTGGGCTACCCTGCAAAGCCAATGCCAGACCCCCACGCAGTCTCAGATCTCCCTAAGATAGGGCTGATCTTTGTAGCCCGACCCATGTTCCGGAAGGATAAGATAGGTGAGCGGGGCTTTCTCTTTTAATTGCTGGGGCGGGAAAACACTCGTGTGTTCGCGGCCGCACCCATTTGTGTGTGGACACATTTGGCAGAGGGGAGGACACGCTTCAGCCCACGGAAGTGACCCGCGCGATTCCCCCGCCTCCAGTTCTAAACGCGAGTCATGTTGTTAGACATGGCCCTGAAAGTCGGCGAGGTCAGCGTCTTCCTTCCTTCCTTCTTTGCCCGGCTGCCAGAAGCAACCATAGAGTCGGGCCCCATGTTGGCCACCCTATGAGGGAGGAGAGGAAGTCGCCCCCCCTCGCGCCCGGCGGCTGCGTTCGTGCCGGAGGCCGCGCTTGGTGATGTCGTGGCGGCCGCAGGAAGTTGCCGTCAGAAGGGGCGTCGGAGTGGGCGAGATGGCGGCGCGGAGGGGACTGGCCTGCTTGTGGCACCGCTGGCGGCAAGTAAGTATGGCGCGGCGGGCGAAGCGATGAATAATGCGCTGCAGAGAACTGGGCGCGCTTTTCGGCCTGAGGGTCCGGAGGTGGAAGGCGGAACTCGGAAGGAGCTCTGTGAGTGACTCCGAAGCCCCTTCCGATTGCCGAACAGACTTGTGCCTTCGCACCCCCTTCCTTCGGGCATTTATGCTTTAAAAATAAATAAATGTGTGAGGAGCTAGGCCATTCCTGCCGTAGACCACGTTTTCTTCCAAACTTTAAAGGGGGAGGGGGAACGATCAACCAAAGGACTTAGAATAATGCTCCGTTTAGGTCCCATCTACTTGTTGTCAGATCACACCCCACCCCTCCCCGCAACATGTTACAGACGCATATTTCCAATGAAAGCTAAGGGATTCAAATAATTCTTGGATGTTGAACAACTGAGAAGTTGAGAGCCTCTGTAACCTATTTCTGTAAGCATCATTACCAGCTGGTACAGGAGTATGTGCTGTCCTTACTTAAGAGCCCCTCCCAGCCTTTGGTAGGTCTCATTGCTTTAGGCAATGTAATTAACAAGCTTAAACTAACAAGGGATCCTAGCAGCATCTGGAAACAATGGCAAGTTGGGTGGGTGGAAGGTAAGCAGCAGCCTATTGAGACTTGGAACCATAAAGGAGATAAAAATTCATGGACCCTTGCCACTTGTCTGGAAATGATGTAGTACTAGAGAATTTGTGTAGGGCATCCAACTGGAGTTGTGATTAGTGAAGAGTGGGTGCTAATAAAGGGATCATTGTAGTGATTTATTATCTTGTAGGGGTACTTTCAACATGTAACTGGAAGGCTATATCTTATTGCATAAAAGGAACAAAACAAATATCATTATGTTTATTTCTTGTTTTCTAGGGGCCAGAAAACTTTCTGTTAGTAAACAGGACTCCGCAAAAACAATACAATTTCCCCCAGTAAGTTTACCATTTAACAACTTCATTTTCAAAATATTTGTATTTCAGATATTACAATAATTGAAATACATTTTCATTGATTTATTGTTTTAGAGGCAAGCAGTTAATGTGGTTTCAGTTTTCTGGAGCCCATACAGGCATTCAACAACCCAAGGAAAACTCTTTGGTAAGTTTGAGGCTAGAGCAGGGATTAAAAATACTGGAGAACCTAGTTTTTGAATTGTGATGTTTCAGTTTTTAGCCCACCTGGTTTCCCAAGCAATTAAAGGCAGATAATAATATTCTAATATAGTAGTAGTATGTATGCAAATACTGTTGTCTTTGGATTTAGCAAAGTTAATAATAATATTAATATTTTATAGTTAACTTAACTGGGAATAACAACTTAACTTGGACTGAATAATTGAAAAATAAGATCTTAAGGCATGTTTGTAGAATATGAATGGTAACTTGCTTATTTCTCTTTGTTTATACATTTAGGTATCTGTTTTAGATGAGCCAGACATTCTATATAAGAAACTGGCTGTTTTGGTTAAAGGGCATGACAGAACTGTGTTGGACAGTTATGAATATTTCATAGTACTTGCTGCTAAAGAACTTGGCATTTCTGTAGAAAAGGTGTAAGTATTCATTAACTGGTCTCACTTTATCGAATGGGCAGTCGGATCTGTAATTGAAGGATAGTTATTGGAGTGGAGTAATTCTTACCTAAGGCTACATCAAGGAACTCGCAAGATATACATGTTTTACAGACTGTTTTATGTATTGTTCTCTGTTATAATGTAAACCGCCCTGAGCCTCCGGGGAGGACGGTATAGAAGTATGATAAATAAATAAATAAATAAATAAGAGAAAGGCTTGTGTGCTTCCCCTCCTTTTCTCCCTTCCACAGTTGAAGACAATTGAATTGGACAGTGTGAGAGAGGAGGAGGAATGGAGAGCACACAAGTCAGTGATCACGTGCCTTATCACATGGAACAATCCTGAGAGTAGGGAGTAAAAGGAAAATCTAATATAATAGATCTACTAACATGGTGAAACCAAGATGGAATTGCCCAAAGTATTCTAGAAACATACTATATTTCTTCTAGGTGGAATAGAGATTGGTATTTATAAAGTATCTACCAAGATTTGCAAAGATTAAGACTGTACTATATGAGATTGTGGATTTACCTCTTTTGGATGACTTGATTAGTTAACTACGTGAGGCAATAGTTTCTGAATATGCAAGTCAGAATGTTTTGTTATATTATCCTTGATAGTAGTTAAAGGTAGCAGCCTGAATTGTCCAGACTCCCCTGAGCTTGTCAGAGTTTGGAAGATAACAAATTTCAGCCCTTGTTAGTACTTGAATGGGTGTCCACCAGGAAAACCACAGTAGCTATACAGAGGAAAGCAATAGCAAACCACCTCTGCTCATTCTCTTGTCTCGAAAGCCCCATGAGGATAGTGTAGTTGGCTGCAACTTGAATGTGCTTCCTTATTGGAAATAGTTAAATGTTCCTGATGGCAGAGGTAATTGGCAGTCCTGTGAAGCAACTGTAGTCCGAGCCTGCTGATTTTAATGAGACTAGCTGGCAGATGTCTTATATATGATCCTTTTTTAAATAAAAAATCTAGTTGCTATATTGTAAATTAAAGTTCAGTCAGTGCTCTTGCTGATTTCAACCATTTTGCTGTCGATATAAGAATTTCATTTGCTGACAGGATGTTCTCATGCTTAAAGACTGTTGAATTCTCAGCATACAGGCAGTAGCATACAGGGGGAAAATCTGCAATTCCACCATTAGTTCAGGGAAGAGAAACATTCCACCTCTCTCAACACCCTTTGCCAAACAGTTTACTGCAGATTCAGAAACAAATGGTAATCTCAGTTTTTTTCTTAGAGAAGAGCCACCAAAGAAGATTGAACGATTCACTCTTCTGAAATCAGTGCACATTTACAAAAAGCACAGGGTTCAGTATGAAATGAGAACACATTACCGGTGTTTAGAGGTAAGTATACTTCCAATTAGAGAAATTAATCTTATACCTTTTAATTATAGACCAATCACTAAGAGTTCCAATGGATACTAAATTGTTTATTTCTAGTACACTTGAATATAGTTGTATGAAGGCATCTTTCTCAGAGGGGAAAAAACATTTAATTGCATGAGAAAATGTTTCTGTACACTTGAGCCCTTCTGCAGGATTATGCTTTAATCCTGGAATGACAAGGCCATGGGCAAGTCACCATATAACAAAAAAGCAGGGCTGTGTAAACAGGAAGGAAGCCCTCAGAGTAAGTACCATGACAACCATGGCTATTTTACCTGGTATCTGCTGAGTGAGGAAAGTGGGCGGGGGCCATGTTTGGCATTGTGCACAGCAGGGCTCTTGACTGGTAATACAGATTTTTGAAATGTTGCTTCAGTGTGACCAAAAGCAAGCTGCTTGGCCACCTTGAACAAATACCCCCATTCAAGCTGGGGAGGGGGGAACGGGAAGAGAGAAAAGCCCTCGGCCACATAAGCCAGTGGAGTTCTTGTGATTCTCAGCATTGCTGAGGTCCAGACCAAGCCGGCTGGCTGCAAGAATGAGGGAAGGAGAGGTCTCCCCTTTCCTGCCCAAGACTGGACATTTTTGCCCCAAGTGCTGCTGCAGCTCAGGAGGAGAACAAGGACTGGGTGGAAATAAAAGCCCTTCCCTTCCAGCACAAACTTGCTGGCTTGCTCTTGTTCTGAGTGCTGCTGCAGCCCAGGAAAGCAAGCCAGATGTTCTGAGTGGGAGGGGAAAAGCCCCCCCCCCCCCAAGAGCAGTGCTTGGGAGGAGAGGAAGCTGATTGACACATTCAAGAAAATAAAAACGAATCCATTTCAAGCCAAATCTGCTGGCAGCACTGGACAGAAACAAACTGGCTAGGACAGGAGGAGAGAAAAGCCCTTCTGTGGAGTACTGCTGCTACAGTCCAGGACCCAAACAATCTTACTGGCCAGAGATATGGGCAAATAAGAAGAAAAGCAGAAAGGCCTCTATGGAATGCTGCTCTTCTGGTTTTATTCACATATCCCCACCATTTCAGTTTCTTCTGTGTTTTGTTTCTCCCCGTTTTCTTCTCTTTAAAAAGCTCTTTACACCCTCATTATATTCTAGTCAGTAATTACTTTTCTGGGATTCTGATATATCTTCTCATATCAAATTGTGATGCAGATTTCGCTTTGAGTTTTTAATGTTCATAATATATTATGTTAACAGAGTTATGTAAGGTAATCTACCTATGCAGGTAATGGGGACTTACATCTGACTAAACAAGCACGGATGCAATGCTTGCACCTGAGATTTAAAGTGATCACACTTTCACAATTTTAATTTGTTTTTATAATTTGGCTACAAGTTAAAAATATCATCTTCCAAATCATTTATCTCCCTATTGGAAATCTGGCTGGGATCTCTGGACGCAGGGATCTCTCACCAGCCCTTCAGCACCAACTGTTGTTGTTACAAGTAATAGTGCAGTATAACAATGTATAAGCTCAAGTAAAGAAGCAGCAGATTTATTT